>NC_063451.1:3601180-3942777 GCF_020379485.1 Brassica napus | reverse complement strand
CATAAAAGCATCAGGTTCGTTTTTTTTTTACCATCAAAAGGTGGAATTTTCATTCATCCGTTCAACTATCATCAGTACGATTGTTTTCTAGCAATGGATTGACATCACCTGGATTTTCGAGTTCTATGGCCTCTCTTGGTCGTAATCGGATCTAGACCTCGTCCTCTTGGGCGTCCTCATCAGGAACTCATCATCTGACCGGTATTCCTTCGCGGCTGATTGGTTCTGTCCTTATCTCGGATGGAGGCTACTTACTTGAAGTTCGTCATATGCCTTTGATGGATCTGCTCTAACCTTTGTTTATAGTTAAAAAATCATTCAAAGCTCGATCTCTAAGAATTAGACATCATCCACTTGAATTCCGGACGGTTTTTATTATTCATGGGCGCCTCTTTGTTTGAAATGTTTCGTAACACTTCCCCTTGGGTTAAACTCACACTCTCCGTTTGTTCCTCACCCACACCGTTGTTGCCTCGTTAAAAACCCTAGGAAAACCCAATGGGAAAAACCATAGTAAGGTAAAAAGAGTACAACTACGTAAGCTCCCACTCGAATGAGCAGTCACAGATCCTTTTGATGACGCATTCCAATGTTATGGATGTGTTTTCTGAATACCGAGGTAGGGAGTGATTTTGTGAAGAGGTCAGCTGCATTGTCGCATGATTGGACATATCTTACTTCAATCTCTTTCTTCTTCACGAGCTCTTGAGTGTATGAGAAGAACTTCGGATGAATATGCTTCGTTCTATCACTTTTGATATATCCGTCTTTTGTTTGAGCAACACATGCTGCATTATCTTCATATAGAATAGTTGGCTCTATATTTTCGTCAATTCCACTGCTTGACCAGATGTGTCGGCTTATTGATCTTAGCCATACACATTCTCTACCTGCTTCATGGAGTGCAATGATCTCAGCATGATTTGAAGAAGTAGCCACGAGCGTTTGTTTCTGAGAACGCCAAGATATAGCAGTGCCTCCGATCGTGAAAAACGTATCCTGTTTGTGATCGGGCTTTGTGTGGATCTGAAAGATATCCTGCATCTGCAAAACCAACTATTTGACCTTTTGAACTTTTAGGATAAAACAAGCCTAAATAAATGGTCCCTTGGAGGTAACGAAAAACATGTTTGATCTCATTCCAATGTCTTCGGGTTGGAGATGAGCTGAATCTTGCCAAAAGATTCACAGCAAATGATATATCAGGTCGTGTACAATTTGCAAGGTACATCAGCGCTCCAATTGCACTTAGATATGGTACTTCTGGACCAAGTATCTCTTCTTTCTCCTCAGGTGGTCGAAATGGATCACTTTCAATATTAAGTGACCTAACGACCATCGGGGTGCTAAGAGGAGTTGATTTATCCATGTTAAATCGTTTCAACACTCTTTTAGTGTATGTGGATTGATGCACAAATATACCATTTTGTGAATGTTCTATTTGTAGGCCAAGACAATACTGTGTCTGTCCAAGATCTTTCATCTCAAATTCTCCTTTGAGATAGTCTGATGCCTTTTGTATTTCCTTTTGAGTTCCGATAATGTTAAGATCATCAACATATACCGCGATTATTACAAATCCGGATATTGTTTTCTTGATGAAAACACATGGGCATATAGGATCATTCACGTATCCTTCTTTTATTAAATGATCACTGGGACGATTATACTACATACGTCCAGATTGTTTTAACCCATATAATGATCTTTGCAATTTTATTGCACATAACTCTTTAGGTTTGGAACTTAATGCTTCTGGCATTTTAAATCCATCAGGGATTTTCATGTAGATATCAGTATCTAACGATCCGTATAGATAAGCTGTAACAACATCCATGAGACGCATCTCAAGATTTTTATCAGCGGCTAGACTCATCAGGAATCTAAATGTGATCGCATCCATTACAGGAGAATATGTTTCCTCATAATCAATACCAGGTCTTTGAGAAAATCCTTGGGCTACAAGGCGAGCTTTATACCTTGTAATCTCATTTTTCTCATTTCGTTTTCGAACGAAAATCCATCTGTACCCAACTGGTCTCACATCTTCAGGTGTGAGTACAGTAGATCCAAACACTTTTCGTTTGTTAAGCGAATCAAGTTCGATTTGTATTGCTTCTTTCCATTTATTCCAATCATGTCTCTTTTGACATTCATATATGGATTTCGGTTCTGGATCATCGGTATCTTCATTTACCTCATTTGACATAAGATATGAGAAAACATCACCAATGTCATCATTTTCATTCCTTTTCCATATCTTTTTATTATGGATGTAATTAATAGAAATCTCATGATTATCTTTCGATTCATGATGCTCTGATTCATCAGAGTCCTTATCATTTATTTCTTCCAAAATATTTTATGCTATTTTGGGTGCATCATATATTTCAGCTTTCTTCTGTTTCCTAGGATTCTTATCCTTAGAACCAACAGGTCTACCACGCTTCAGGCGTGTTTTTGGCTCTCGTGTGTCATCCTCCTTTTCTTGTTCATTTGGCATTTTGATACGAGCAGGAGCATTTGCAGCTGGTATATGAGATTTAGTTACCGTCTTGGTATCTGCAAATGCATCAGGTAGCTGGTTAGCTATACTCTGTAAATGCACAATTCGTCGAACTTCTAGTTCTGACTCTTTAGTAGGAGGATCAAGATATAACAATGATGGTACACTCCATTTTATATCACTTCCAACATTTTTGTTTTCTCCCCCTAGAACTGGGAATACATTTTCGTCAAAATGACAATCAGCAAAACGTGCTGTAAAGACGTCACCAGTCTGCGGTTCTAGGTATCTTATAATTGATGGAGAGTCACAACCAACATATATTCCCAACCTTCTTTGTGGTCCCATCTTTGTTCGTTGTGGTGGTGCTACAGGCACATATACTGCACAACCAAAGTTTCTTAAATGGGAAATATTTGGTTCTCGACCAAACACTAATTGTAGTGGGGAATACTTGTGGTATGCACTCGGTCTGATTCGAATGAGTGTTTCTGCGTGCAAAATAGCATATCCCCATACAGAGGTTGGAAGTTTTGATCTCATGATCAATGGTCTTGCAATCAGTTGCAGACGCTTAATTAAAGATTCGGCCAAACCATTTTGCGTATGAACATGAGCCACAGAATGTTCAACTTCAATTTCTGTTACCATACAATAATCATTGAATGCTTGGGATGTGAATTCACCAGCGTTGTCTAATCTAACTTTTTTAATATTATAATCAGGGAACTGTGTCCGCAGTTTGATTATCTGAGTTAGAAACTCGCAAATGCCATGTTTCGAGATGATAACAGACAAACGTGTGACCATCTACTGGATGCGTCAATTAATACCATAAAATAGTGGAATGGTCCACATGGTGGATGTATCGGTCCACATATATCACCTTGAATTCTTTCAAGGAATTTTGGTGATTCTTTATCAATTTTGGTTGGCAATGGCCTTACGATCAATTTTCCTAGAGAACATGCAACACATGTCATTTTATTCCCTTGAGAAATCTCCTGGATTTTCAGTGAATGACCATGTGAGCTCTCTATGATTCTACGCATCATTGTGGTGCCCGGGTGACCGAGGCGATCATGCCATAAATTAAAATCTTCTGGATTTTGTTTTACCATAAAATTTGATTTGATTGCATTGATATAAATATGATGTAATCCCAAAGGAAGTTCTGGAAATTTTTCCAATATGTGTCTTTTGCCAAATTTATCAGAAGTTATATATATACACTTCTTTCCATTTTCAGTTACAGACTGAGTATCATATCCTTGACGATATATGTCTTTAAAACTCAACAAATTTCTTCTGGAATTTGGAGCATATAGTGCATTATTTATGGAAATTTTTGTTCCATTTGGCAATGTAAAGTTTGCTTTACCATTTCCTTTAATCACGTCTACAAGACCTGATATTGTATTGACAATAATTCTTTTTGGTTTTATATCTGAGAAATATATATTTTTTCTCAAGATAGTGTGCGTTGTTCCACTATCTAGTATACATATCTCTTGAATCTCTTTCTTAGATTTTGTTCCATTTGCGTTTTGATCCATTTCTGAAATTATCATAAACATTAAACAAAAGTGAAACGTGAAATTTATTCATTGATTATATAAAGAAAACACACAATAATTATACATATATTATTGTTAAAACAACATTATTCTTTGAAAACATAATTATTATACATTACAAGTGAGGACTATTCAGTAGTCTTATTAGAAACATTTTCATACTCTTCAAGAGTATTCTAGTCCAGCTCATTTGCGAAATCAGAGGATTCAAGGTATGAGGTCCCTTCAACGTTTTCCGTGAGGTTCACCTCTTTAGCCTTTCCTTTTATGGACTCTTGATATAACTTGCACAAATGTGGGGGAGTACGACAGGTACGGGACCAATGTCCTTTACATCCACATCTGTAACATACAGTCTCACTTTTCTTTGCGGTATCCTCTTCGGTTTCTTTGCCTTTAGGAGGTTGTTCAGATCTAACCCATTTGTTAGATCTAATACTTTTAGGATAGTAAGGCTTTCCACGTTTGTTGTTGAAACGCCGACCACGACCTCGGTTGGTCTGGTTTCTCCTTCCCGAATATTCTACCGCCATAGCATTCACTTCGGGAAATGCCTTGGCTCCCGTAGGTCGGGAATTATGGTTTTTGATTAGTAACTCATCGTTCTTTTCAGCCAACATGAGTGTTACCATCAATTCAGAAAATTTGGTGTACCCACATTTTCTGTAAATTCGGGATAAGATGTTGTGTTCTTTGTGGAAAGTATTGTATGTCTTGTCAAGCATTTCTGCTTCGGTGACAGGGTTACCACAATATTTTAATTGTGCAACTATCCTCAAGATAGTGGAATTGTAATCTCTAACCCTTTGGAAATCCTGAAACCTCAGGGTTTTCCACTCTTCAAGAGCGTGAGGGAGATTGATTTCCTTTTGATTATCGAATCTGTCTTTCAAGGCTTGCCATAGTACGGCTGGGTCCTCAACGTCTCCATAGTCGTGAGTTAGATTCTCATCTAAATGCTTCTTCAGGAAGATTATTGCTTCGGCTATATGCTCGGGTGGCGATTTGTTACCGACTTTTATCGTTTCGGTTATCTTTTTTATTACAAGATAAGGTTTCACATTTGTGACCCATCTGACATAATTTTCGCCGGTTATTTTCAGAGCCGGGAACTGGAGTTTCTCGATGTTTGCCATTTGAATTTCTAAAGCACATAAATAAAATTATTAGAATATTATTAATATTAAAATGAACAGTTTACATTAATCATGCAAGCAATTACAAGGAGAAGCGATGTAAAGAAAATTAAACCGATATTCATCTTAAATTCACTCGGAGTAAATTCTCCAACGAATAAACCATAAATAGAAACACAAATAAAAATGGCACATAAAAACAAAAGTGCGCGAATCATCTTTCTTGAAATGGAAAAATCGGAGGAGAGCGATTTGAAATTTTTGAGAGAAGATGAAATGTTTTGGATGATGAAATGAAGTGAAAATGAGTTGTATTTATAGATAAAAATCACTGTTCATGACCGTTTGAGAAAAGGAAAATTTTTGAAATTTTTTCTTTGTGACCGTTGGTGATAAATCGAGTGCACCAAAAATCAGTCTGAAAATATTGTATTAAACAGTCAATCAAATCTATAAAATTTCATAAAAATTAATAAAAGTAAAAATTATGGCAACAAATCATGCGACGGCTCAGCCGGTCAATGCAGAGTAATAAATTATACGGCGGCTCGGCCGACCAATTAACAATAAACAGAATATAAGGCGGCTCGGCCGTCCAATTAACAATAAACAGAATATAAGGCTGCTCGGCCGACCAATTAACAATAAACAGAATATAAGGCGGCTCGGCTGACCAATAAATTAATTAAATTATTAATAAATAATATAGGCGGTATTCCGGCTATTTTAACATGATATAAATAATAGTAGAGGCGGTATACCGACCATTATAGCATGGTATAAATGATACAAATAAATTTTACCGAATTGCAAAACGATCGTGCTGATAACGTGTTATGAAATAACTTATAATTTATAGTGTCGAGAAATTTAAATAAGAGTAAATTTAATACCCGTAGGAAGCAAATAACACTAATATAAAAGAGAGAGTTTATTATAAGGAAGAAGAAAAAGATGCAATGGTATCTTACAAATGATCGAGACCCAGAGTATCTTACAAATGATCGAGACCCAGACCCACATAATAGTGACCACATAATAGTGATAGTGGAACCCACATTGAGATTTTTTCATATGTTGTCGTATATATTCAATTTGAAAAACATAGGTGAAAATCTTTTACTTAGAGAAAGGAAAAATACAAAGAAAGTAAAACTGAAGGGAGAATGTAAATACAGGAAAGTCAAAAGAGGGAAATCAAAAGTTGATATTTTCACAAATAAGAAAAAACTAATAACGACAAACCAGCAAGACGTAGTCTTTGGATGTGTAAGAAAGGAAGAAAGAAACTATTTGTCTTTGCCGCCGCCAAACATACCCATCATGTCTTTGCCAGAACCCATCTGTTTCATGAGACTCTGCAGACCTCCCATGCCCCCAAACTGCTTGAGCATCTGAGGAGGAAGGACCTTGCTCATGTGCTGAGCGTTCATGTTTCTCGAGAGTGCGCTCATGTCTCCGTTCTTTGGGATCTTGAGTCCTTTCATCTTGCTCCACATCTTTGCTAGCCTCTTGTACTCTTCCAACATCTCCATCACTTCTCTTACCATCCTCCCTGACCCTCTCGCTATTCTCATCATCCTTGACTCGTTAAACATCTTCGGGTTCGAGCTGTCCAGTTCTGCACTAGTTAAAACATCATCATCAGTTATTACTTCTACTCTGAATAAGTTTTATATTATTGTTCCGTTCTCACCTTCGTTTGTCATAGAATCCATCATCGTCATGTATCGCTTTATCTTCGCTTGGCTTTCTTTCTCGTGTCCTTTCGGCATCATTTGAGCAGCAGCTCCAGGTAGCATTGAGAAAACCTACACACACCTCAGGGTTGTTATTATCATCTCAATCAACTCCTGCTCTTAAGCTTAGTAACATGTTGACAAAAGAGCTTCTGACCTCGCTAAGTGGGCCCATGTTCAGTAAGTTCTGGAACTGGTCGTACATTATTCTCAACGTGAAGTTACCCTGAGAGAGCTTTTCCAGAAGTTCAGGTTGTTGATCTTTAGGTACCACATCTTGTAGTTTATCCACGAATCCAGACCAATCTCCCATTCCTGTTGAGCATAAAAAAGATTCCAAGCCAATAAACAACCCATTGAGAGACTTTGATTACTCTTCAGGGCAATGTCATCAATGTTACCTAAGAGACGGCTGACAAATGGTTTGACGTCAAACACTTCAAACTCATCCATATGCTCTCCTGTTCCGATGAAAATCACAGGACTCTTTGTCGCCGCAACACTAACAAGATGAAAACGGATCACATTCAATGGTCCAATTGGAAAAGCCAACAAGATTTTTATACAGACGATTTTGAAAACATAGAACGAGATTTAGAAGGTGAAAGATACGTACGCGCTAAGAGCGCCGCCACCCTTGGCATGACCGTCCATCTTAGTGATAATTACAGCTCCCACGGCAACACTTTGCTTGAATGCTTGAGCTTGGTCAAATGCAGCTTGACCGATACTGCTGTCCATGACAAATATAACGAGATCTGGTTTCTGAAAAAATGAAAAGACCATGATCAGAGCCTGCAACATCAGACCAAGGAACAAACATAAGACTCCAAGACAACAGAACATACCGTTGCTTCAGCAACTTGACGCATTTCTTCAAAGAGAGTAGCTTCTTGTTTATGACGACCACTGGTGTCAACAATAATAAGATCACAGTTTTCTTTCTTAAACGTATCAACTCCCTCAACAGCAATTTTCACAGGATCGGATTCCGTGTAACTGCAAAGAATCACAACCCAGCATTAGCAAAATTCTATTATCACAGTATGCCTATAGAATAGTTTTTGTCCAGAATATTTGCATCTCCCTCTTTTACTGTCATTAATCCAACTACAAACAGCAAGCATAGTCGCAGTAATTGCAAATAGAAAAAGAAGACCTCAAGAGAGCGCAGGACAAAACATGCAAAAGGGCTTAAAGAAACTCGTAAACGTAAGTGGCGCGCAGAGAAGTATGACGACACCTACTGGATGATGGAAAAGGAAATATAACTTAGTCCCTTTCAGTGCCAATTTTTGCAGCCACAGTTCTAAGCTAAACCTTGAGCCTAAATCAAACAATTTCATGAACTTTGGAGATTGACCCTACCGTCAAAAATGAAGTTCCATACAGACACTCCTATACGTGAGCTACTATTCTATTGGAAACACAAGCACCAAAGCTGTTACAAACATGCAAGAAGAAAGCTGATACTAAGATAGCTTAGTCCCATTAAGTGGAGATTTTTGCAGCCATAGTCATATACCAAACCTCAGAGCCTAATCCAAACAATTTCAGAAACTTTGTACTTTGATTCTACCGTCACAAAGAAAATTCCATCGATTTTTTTACACTCTCACCTATACTGTTATATTGGAAACACAAGCACCAAAGGTCTTACAAACATGCAAGAAGAAATCTGTTACAAAGAAAAGAAATGTTTACACCTTCCATAAAAGGGGATCCTAGCCTTGGTGGCATTCTGTTTGAGCTGATCGAAAGCACCAGCCCTGAAAGTATCCGCACACACTAGAGCTGGTTTATACCCTTTCTTCTGATGATAATAAGCATACTTGGTACAAGTTGTGGTTTTACCAGCACCTAAACATTAATAGTCAAGTGAGATTACACAAACAATCTTATCTACACAATCTTACAAAGACCTCACCTTGTAATCCAACGAACATAACAACACTAGGTTTAGCCTTTTTGGGTGAAAACGCAGGCTTTCCTGGATCCAACATCTTACACAGTTCACTAAAGATAGCCTGAAACAAAACAAACAATACGATCAAATCCAATAACGATTCCTAATCGAATCCCAAATTAAAAAAAAAAAAAACCTGCTCGATGATCCGTCGCTTGTTGTGGCCTGCGGCTAGCTCCTCGAGGTTGACGATCTTCTTGATGTTGCTCTGCATCTCCCTCACGAGAGGGAAAGAAACATCCGAATGGAGAAGAGCACGAGTGATCTCTTTCAAGCACTCGCTGAGAGCCTTCTCGTCGATGATCGTCACATTGCTCATCTTCTGCAAGGCGCTGGCGATCTGCCCGCCGAGCTCCGCTAAAACCATCTTCGCTGCCGGGGGATTCGACTAAGATCGAGAGAGAAAGGATCGGGATTGAGGAATTAGGGCTTTGATTCGGAGATCTTTCGACGGGGATTGTGACGGGAGGAGAAGTTGTTGGTTTAATCCATGATTAGGACTCTAGAGGCGATGCATATCAAAATTGATGGGCCTAATGATGGGCTCTATATGCCCGCCCAATGGGTAAATTTCAACAAAATCTAGTTTAGGAATCCATCCATGGTTCTCTTTAAATATGGATCGGGTTCAAATCGGGTTTGTGTTTTTTTTTTCTTTTGCTCATTATTAAAGCAAACCCAATGGACATATACAAACTCAGCTTACAACGGCTCATTATAACTACAGTACACAATACAAAACATCCCATGAAAGTCGTCATCTTGCCACGCGTCAAAAGAGGAGAAGAGAAGGACACACGTCATCCAGATCTTTTGCATGTTGTTGACACGAGATTCACGCGCATTAGGGACGCGCCACCGTGGGATAAAGACTTCGAGATTCACACTTGCCACCGTGGGATGAAGAACTTTTGAGCTTGCGCTATCGGCTAATTGCACCTGCTGAACCGTTGATCTTCGTTTGAGGATGCATCCACCATTAACTGCAGCTACTTGTTCAGAAATAACTTGTCTCACCGAAATTTAAGAACAGAGGAAGCTTTAGTCAACAAGGAAATAGACCATTTGCTGGACCGTCATAAACGCCAGCTCTTCTCGATCAACTCCATAGATGACTGCAACATCCTTCAAACCCGCCCAGCTTCCAGTCAGAGATGCTTTCTTCAAGCCAAATGGCTATACTATCAAAGAAAGTATGATTCTCCTATGAAGTGTTAAAGTGATCGATGATCTAAGGTATCCGATCAATCACTGCCGGGATCAAAATCAAACTGGGTGGAAAGCTAGAGGATCTAAAAGTCTGATTAGAACAGTCATAACTTTTTTATTAACATTCAACCATATCAGAGAAGATGAGAATGACAAGCCCTCTGATATTGGATGAAACAACACATCAAAATCGCATATACGAAATAGAGAATCGCCTATGCGAAAACAGATAATCGCCTTAGCGAAACAAAAACAACTTGATCCATAGATCGAAGGGAAATATTTAACATCAAAAACACAACATAAAACTATTCCCCCTCCGAAAAATCTGAATCTGGTAAGAGGGGAAAAAGAGTGAGTACTCTCTCTAGAGAGAGGAGAGAGACTCCCATCAGAGACTCCCATCAGTCATTAAAATATAGACTAAAATTAGAGTGTTGGGCCCCTTATTCTTAGGTTCGCCTATATACTAATCCATAAAAAACTAACAAGTGTCATATTTTATTTATGAAAAAAAACAATAATAATATTAACTGCCAAAAAAAAATTGACACTATAAAATTTAGTAAATTCTAAACTTTTTAACTCAAATTTTAAACACTAAATTAGATTTTGATCCACGCTTTGAAAGCACATGATTAACTTTTATTGATAAAACTAGTAGCCAATTTGTTAGTTCATAGAAGAAATGACAATTCTATTCGTTCAACCCGTTTGTACTTGATAAATATTTTATACATTTGATGGAATAACCCAAAACTTTTTTTTTGTAAAATGGCTACTCAGTAATCGTAGATTGGTTTAGGAAGATCAACTTTATTTTAAGCTTTTAGTATCCAAAGATCTTAACTTTTCTATAAAAAAAAACTCATTTTTTTTTCTTTAATAGTGTGCAATACAAGAATTTGCGTTGGGGTTGAGATTACATGTTAGCTAAATCTCTAGTATTAATGTGGAATCTCTACTGAAGCTCATTTCTGATTCTTTGTCAGTGTCTTCATCCGTGAAGGGACAAGTAAGTAGCTGTTTTGTGCTTTGTTTTGTGTGTAACTTATGCTGTAGAGACTCTAATGCTTTGGTTTTGCTATTTGACACAAGATGTGAAAGAATGCTTCTTGGGTAGGTTGTTTACTTATGGTGCTCTAGCACGATCTGAAGACTAGAGCATTCATTGTCCAGTTTGGAAGTTGCAAGTTCCCTGAGAATGTCAAAATCTTGCCAACCAAAAGGTTCTTTGCAAAAACTCAACCTTTTCTTTCTATTTTTCTTTCTCTTGAAATAAATGTTATCAAAGGAAGAAAATCGGCAGCAAGGATGGAGAAGATGGGGACGATGGAGGAATCGATAGCAACCACTTCTATATTATTAACACAAACACAAACATTTCGTAAGCTCGATCTTCCACTCACTCTACTGATGAAGGCTTCCTGATTCTTTCCAATTAAACTAACTGATGATCGCTAGGACGCTATGATGGATCATCCCATGATTATCTCGTTTCTTCTTTCACTGCTTTGGCTGCATGCTCGAGCAGGAACGCTTAACAAAATCTGTTTTAACTTTCGTTAATCTTTTTTGTACTGGGCTGCTTGTAATGATTACTTATTGGGCTGTAATGTTTTTTTTATAAATAGAATGCATGCCATCTTTAAAAGAAAAACACACAAACATTTCCCATTATCCAAAAGGTAAACCCACTCTATTATATAAAGAAAAAACATTACAAAAGCAAAACCAACAGACACATAAATTTGCTAGAGCTTTTATAAAATCTATAGAAACGGTGGTGAGTGAATGCCACTATAACTAAAAAAAGACCTACAAGTCCTAACCACTCCCAAACTACACAAATAAACCACCATAATACCAGAGAACAACTAGATATTATACATCTGTGTTTATCAACTAATTCCACAATCCCTAACACTATTCTACAATCAAAGATATACATCCCACAATGGAATCCATCAGTCTCCTGTTGAGTTCCCCGTCACCCAAAGCAGAACCGGTCCTGAGATTTAAAACTAACTCGGGGCACTATTCAAAAATAATAAAAAAAATTATTTTTGATTTGGAATTGATAATAAATTTCTTATAGCGAAAACTTTATTGGAATTATATATTTTATTTAAATAAAAAGTTATTAGTTTCAGTTATCATAAAAATAATATTCTTTTTATTGTAGTTTTAGTCATTTTAAATTATAATAACCCAAAAGCTAACATTTTCTATTAAATTTATGCATAATAAAAATATACTAGATCTCGATCCGCGCAACCGCGCGGGTTTTTGTTTTCATTTATTTTTATATAAATATGTTGTTTTCAATTATAAATTGGTACATGTGTATATATGTGTCTATCAATTTTTAAAACGTAATAAGTTTACGGTAAATTTTTTTCATTGAATAGATTGTTTCAAACTTTCACATGTATTTGTATCTTCTTCTATATATATATATATATTTGGATTATTATTTCATTATTAAAATTGTAACTGTACATATAAAGATTAGTAAAATATTGTTTTATTGTCATATTCAAAGATATTGTAACATTTCACAAATTTAGAAAGTTTTTTAAAAATTAAAATTTTCGCTTCATAGATTTATATTATCGAGTAAATAATCTTATATATTAAAAAAGAAGTCACAACCTTGATTCATGTGTGGTTTTTTTAAAAATTGACCTAATAGACATATTCCTAGAAAGTTATGTTACATTTAATATCTAATCTTATCATTTAAATTTGGGCCTACCAGAAATTTTTATTAGTCTATCAATAATTGGATTTAAACAATAGATGATCCACTGGATTTACAGATAGTATAAATTAAATAAATATAATTTAATGTTGTAATACTATACCTCTATATGCTAAATATTTAAATATTTGTCGATGTTAACTTTTAAAATTATAAAGATTTTTTTTTAATAACAAAAATCATATTATCTAACAATGATTAATCTTTACTATTTTAAACCAATAAAAATAAATTTTAAACTATATAGTTTATTTTAAAAACTATACAAAAACTAAATATTTAATTATTTACTCGATAATATAAATCTATGAAGCGAAAAGTTTAATTTTTTAAAAAACTTTCTAAATTTGTGAAATGTTACAATATCTTTGAATATGACAATAAAACAATATTTTACTAATCTTATATATAGTTACGATTTTAATAATGAAATAATAAAATAATATTTTACTAATCTAGTTAAACATTTAGTTTTTGTTTAATTTTTAAAATAAACTATATAGTTTTAAATTTATTTTCATTGTTTTAAGGTAGTAAAAATTAATCATTGGTAGGTAATATGATTTTTTTATTTAAAAAAATATTTATAATTTTAAAAATTAACATCGACAAATATTTAAATAATTAACATATGGAGGTATAATATTACAACATTAAATTATATCTATTTAATTTATATTATCTATAAATTCAGTGGATCATCTATTGTTTAAATCTAATTATTGATAGCCCAATAAAAATTTATGGTAGGCCTAAAATTTAAATGATAAGATTAAAGATTAAATGTAACATGACTTTCTAGGAATAAGTCTATTTTTAAAAAAAATCACACATGAATCAAGGTTGTGACTTCTGTTTTAATATATAAGATTTTACCTTTTATTTTACATTTACATTATATAACTATATGAATATATATATATATATATATAGAAATAAATATAGAAACCAATAATTGTTGGAAAAAATTGTTAACCTGAGACTAGGCCCTACCTGAGACCCACAAAGTGAGGGCCCCAATCAAATGTTTCGTAATCATGTGCTCAAGCCCGGCTCTTACCCAAAGAATAGAAGGTTACCAAGTTTGGATTAATGAAAATTATTTCAACATAAAATAACAAAAAATAAATCCCACAAATCTACTTTGTTATAACAAGAAAATAATACACAACATGAAACACATAAATAACCACAATTCATCACCTCACCTCAGTCCTTTTATAATACAAATCTTTGGCAAATCAAAGACCACAGCCAAACACAGCATCGCCTCCACATATTTATATAGAGCAACAATCACATCTCCAACCGCACTTGCGTGGGGCTACCCTCTTAGTAGGATCTAATACTGCGGATGGCGAAAATAATTGGGAGATGTAAAAGCTTTCATACAACTATGCTCTTAGCTTTTTATGTTTCTCCACATGTTCTTTACTTGATGTCGATTACAAAATGGATCTTTTCAGAAGACAAAGCGATTCACAATGTAGGATTTGCACAAGTATTAATAAATAATTATTTTAAATAGTATAATGGCTCTTTACTTCCATCCATTACAATCTGTTCCAAGACCCAAACTATGGTTTCTCCTCTCTCTACTACAACTTTCTCTTCTTGATGATCCTCATCGTCCTTCTCTCGCCTGTCACCGCGGAGGAAGAATAAAAAAGCAGACGACGTAGAAGCTGGTTATCTAAACCCATTTCTCTAATCTTAATTGGATTAATCGTGCTTTGGCTCAGATGTTTTTAAAGAAAGAAGATGAAACACTTGTTTCTCTTTTTTTTTTTCTGAGGTCTAAGAGTAAATTTAAAATGTACGTCTCCGTTACTAGCATAGATATTTGCAGCCTCCCAATAACTTAATTCAATCTATTTTAAATATTCTCAAATTACAAAGAGATAGCTGATTCCAAAAATTACTCGAATTTAATCACATTAACTTTGATTTGATATAGGTAATTTATCGCATTCTAAATCTTTTGTATACATATATGTATATAAAACACATGAAAAAGTATTTAATATTATGTTTTGAAAAGAGATACAAATGCATTTGATTAGATTATTTCATCTTGGATGCATATTTATCTTTCACAACAACATTCGTTGTTAGTACATGCACCTATATAATAACCCCAGTCATGACAATAGCTAGTGCAACCTACGTTCCAATTGTGTCTGCACGGATCTGGGGGGAAGCATACTATGTCCGTCTGCTTTATTCCATCACCTATTTATAAATAAAAATCATTTAACCATTTGTATTTAAAATAAACGAACAAAACAAACAATAAAAAATTGGAGGTATAAAAATTAATTATTACCCGGAGCATGAACAGGTGGAATATAACGATGAGCATCAGATATGATAAAAAGGACGGTAAAAACAAATGCAATTAAAGTTTTCATAGTAATAGTCACTATTTAGGATATATTGTATAAGGTATTCTCTTACGAAATGTTATGAGTTTTTCTTTCTTTGGTCTGGTTACATATATAATACACAAACATATGCAAAAGAAAGGTATTTTTTATGGTCAAAGATGAAGAGGAATATAGTCTTTCCTTTCTACTTTTATAAAGATAAATGCTTTCACTTCCCTTTATCTCTATTGCCAGTTATGGAAATTTCTTAATCTTTTATGGTATTTTTTTTTAGTTTTCCATACAGTATGATTCTTATATGTAGAATACACAATCATATGTTAAAGAAAAATTATTTTCTTGGCCAAAGATGAAAACTATTAGGAGATCAAGAAGATCAACTCATATCTAATAGTTAAGTTTAAGGATATATATCAATATCTTAGAAAACTCATCATTATCTATAATGTAATATTCTATATTAGTTATGAAATACAAAATATTACATATAGATAATGATAAGTTTCTGTTACAAAAAAAACATAAGATAATGATAAGTTTCATATTATAAGATATTGATGTATATCCTTATCTTGACTATTAGATATGGGTTGATATTCTAAATCTACCAATAAAAATGATTTAGGCTGAGATCCACGCTGTGTGGGATGAGATAGGGTGAGATAGGTGTAAAAACTATATATCCAAAGTAGGGTTGTTTAATACGGATTTTGGTTTTTTCAGTTTTTTTTTGGTATTTGGATATATAAAAGTTAGATACCATCCAATAGACCTTGTGATAGTGGCATTTGAGGGATAACCCCAATACGGTGAACCTACAGTTCAATCCTCATTGACCACCAGATAATTTAATATTGCACTTCTGAGGCCCACAGAATATCCGGTTTACTTCGGTCGCCGGACACGGTGGTTAATTAAAAACAAAATTAGATACCATGATAAAACCATATCTACTCTATTTAGTCCGGGTTATATACTGTCGTTTTTTTATGTATTTGATTTTATACCAACAACTTCAACTATATTTATCGTTTATAAAAAAAAAATTCAATTTAATTTTGTGTGATTAAAATTTGAATTTATTAAACAGTACTCTAATTTTTAAATATGATGCTTTCTATTTTATTTAACTAATAAAAATAACTATTAAATAAATTATAATTATTATAATTTCATAAGATGAAAAGACTAATAATATCATAATATTATTAAATTAATTAATTTAGGACAAATGTAAGTCAATGAAAGTCTTTATTTAAAATAAAAAATTACTCAAATAGATTAATAATATCATAATATATAAATTAATTAATTTTAGCACAAATGTATGTCAATGAAATTCTTTATTTAAAATAACAAATTACTCAATTTACGTCTAAAATATCAAGATCATATCAGTAAAATAAACTTCGTATATATATTATCAATTCTATCATGTAATTTACATATAACTATATTTTTATATTTTAATTAATCGTTTATTTGGTCTAACTGGTTTATATAGTGAACCACATTTATATACCAGAGTTTTTAAAACTAACATCTGTTCGATTTATACATTATAACCAATTCCGAACCACTTTCTCTATTACAGTTCGGTTTTTACTGGATTGAGCACCCTTAATTCAAATACTAAATCATATAATCAAAGTCTACACTTTTTCGCTAAGCTAATAAAAAAAAAACTAATTGACTTCTAATAAATAGACGGACCATTATTTTGATCGGTCCGGTATAAAAAGAGTTAAGTAATCAACTAAAATTTATTAACCAACTAAATGTATGTTTTGGTGTTGCACGATCATCCCACATTTATGTTTTGGGCATGCCCCAACATACAATTCAAGACCAACAAAATATTGTTTTGTACATGACATTCAAATTTATTGTTAAATTTTGTAAATATATATCAATTAATATTAATATCAATTACAATAATTATTCAAATTTTGTTAAATTTTAAATGATATAAATATAAATATTTATTGTTAAATAATGAACAAACACTTTTTTGTTTAAACTTTCATGCAGTGATTGTTTTCTTATCATTAGGTGGTAATAGGTAAATATTCACGGTACGCCGCGAGAAAATGTTTACAAAATTCTGTTAATTATTCAAATAAGTTTTATTTAATATTTATATCATTTATATAAATGCATGAAAGTTTAAATGATATAAATTTTAAATTTTGATATTAATATTTATATCATTTATATCAATTTTGTTAAATTTTGTAAATATATATCAATTAATATAAAATCAATTTATTGTTAAATTTTGTACATGACATGGCAATATATATATCAATTACAATAATTGGCATTAATATTTATATAATTTAGAAAAATGATATTACTATTAGCATCAATCAATTAATTGATTTTAATAATTAATTATATCACTTTTGGTAACTGAATTAAAACAATATCTTTTTGAACGTGGTTTTCATAATTTTGTCCTTTATAGTTATTAACTTAACTATTAACACGTTATTTTTTAAAATTTTATTAATATTTTTAAAAAATAGTATTAAATTGATATCAGTAAATAAATAAACAAAAATACTTTTATTAATTATTTCTTTTTTTCATTGATGTTACAATTTAAAAAAAAATATAAATACAAGAAAAAGAAAGAATACAATTTAAAAAAACAGATAAACATAATTTGCCTAAGAGTTCTTCGATCAAGCTTCTTCTTCTTCCCATTCTATGTATCTTCTGCTCTTGGTTGTAGGGTTTTAAACTAAAGAAAGAATTACACCGTAAGACAGCTTTAAGTTTTTAATAACACTATAAGACATTTTATGCTCCTTAGACACTTTTTCTTCTTCCAACACACGTTTTACTCTTCTCAATTAATGAATCAATTGAAATCTAATTAAAGTCTAACTAAGTATTTGTGTAGAGTTTGTGAATTTTAAAAATTCATTGTTATTGGTTTTTGGATTTCAAAAATCTTATTAGAATTCATTATTATTGGTTTAAGAATTTTTAAAATCCATTCAAATCTTTTATTATTCAAAAAGTTTAGTTATTATTGATTCTGTAATTCAAACTAAATCTAGTATTATTGGGAGATTAATTCTTTTCATTTTTACTCAAAATACTCAACTTTCAAAATATCATATGTATCCATGTGATTTTCAAAATCTTTCTGATAAAAATACTAGAAAACAAAATAATTATTCTTACCAAATATATATTGCACCTTAAATCCAAATTATATGTTCGAAACTATAATTCATTACATTTATATACTTTTACATTTTTGAATATATAATTATTTTTAAAAATATTATATTTTTTAATATAAATAATAATAATTAGATTTACAAATATTAATAATTTTAAAATATTTTTTTTAAAATAGTTTCAAAAAAAAATTCGAATTTCAAAAAGAAAATTTGAAAAAAATATTTTTTAAAAAATAGAAAAATTATAAAAATGTTCGAATTTGGAAAAAATATATATAAAACAACTTTTTATTTTTTAATTTTTATTAATTATACATATATACCATAAGGGGTAAAATAGTCTTTTACATTTTTAATGAAACTTCTTTTGGTCTTTTTCTCTTTTTAATGCTCTTTTTGTAACAAAATCTTTTAAAATGGCTATTTAAGAAAATTGTTCAGTTTTATATGTATCAGTATTATTTTTTTTTTAATTTGAAAGCAAAAAATAAATAATCATGCTATATGATTTAGAAAATAAATATATTATATAATTATTTTACGAAAAATGATAGAAGTGGTAATACAAATTCATAAAAATCTATATCAATCTAAAAAGGTTATGATCAAATTTCATAAGTCAATGTATATAAATTTTGACAATCCATATAACTTTTTTAAATCTATCAACTCTCAAAATTCACAAACTCTACACAAATTCATCTCCCTATAACCTCCCCCCCCCCTAAATAATAAAATATTAACTTTATTATTATTTTGTGTTCTTCTCTCTCTCTCTTCTTCCTCTTTCTTCTTCCAAACTTTCTATTTTTTCTAAATTAAAATCTGATTCTTCATATTATTTTTTTCAAAATAACTTGCATATAATTATTGTCTATGTTTCTTAATCTATCTTTTAAGATATGTCAAGACATATCTTCTGATGATGGTGTAATAGTGACATTTTATGATAACAACATCAATAGTAGAAAAGTAATCGACATTGGTGTAGCTACAGTGGTAGACATATCTTCTGAATATAGAAAGAAACATTATTTTGTTTCGGTGTCCACGAACGTAGGTTGTACACATGTACATGTTGTCCACAGTTGTGATGTTTACATGTACACTAAATCTGCATATATATATATATGTGGACATGTTTTTGGGTTATTTTGTTTTGGTGTCCACAAACCTATGACGTACACATGTACATTAAATTCATATTTTGTTCACAATTATGATGTTTACATGTACACTAAATCTACATAAATTTTATTTGAATTTTTTCTTTTTAATGAGTGGCAATTTTGTAATATTTTCATCTTTTTCGTATTAGGGTTTCCTGGGTTTTCTGCAAATATATCTCAGAGCCGCCATTGATTTTTAACATGCAATCTTCATTATATTTTGTGTTTTTACCTCCAAAAGTTACAATATTATATACATATTAACTGATTAGAGCCCAAAACCAAGAAAAAAAACAAGTTTTAATATCCCAATCAACGGATAGTTAATTTTGAAATAGCCATGTGAATGTGAAGTTAAGATAAATGAATCACCTTTAATTACTTATGAAGAAAGAAAGCATGATTCATCAATCAGAAAGAACTAGAGATATAGTTGACCAAAAAAAGAACCAGAGACATGAAAAGCAGAGGAGACAGATACGTGATTCACCTTAGGGATGGTAATGGGTTTTAAGAAGCTAACGATTGGACGGAAATTCTAGCGGAACTGCGTGACTCATAACTTACTGGATTTTTTTATAATTGACTTATCTAGGTTGGGAGAAGAAAACCGATGAAAAAAAATCAAAAGATCTAAGATTTATGTTTTGGAGGGGTTGAAGAATGAGTTTCTAAAATCAATTTTTTTGTTAGAAAGGAAAGAAAGAACGAGATTAATGGAGAAGAAAGTCAGGAGAGAGGAAATGATATGTCCCACTGGTTAGAAAATGTAACTTTGGTTTGGTCTTAGTTGAAGGCATCAAGGTAAACAACCAAAATAAACTACCCTAGTAGCTGAAACTGCTTTATGATGTAATATAAACTTGGAAACTGTCCTATAGTGTAAAACACTCCATTAACTTATGCTGTTTTAATTTAATTGCATCTTTGTTTGCATATCTGACTTGATTTCTTTATTCTTTGTTATTGTGATTGTTTTTTTATTCTTTTTGCTTGCTTTGTGAATTCTAGCTTTGTTTTAGTGTGATGTTCGAGTAAAGTTATGAGTTCAGGAATTACGTGTGATATATAATGAATGGACAGTTTTAGGGTTATGATATAATTATAGTGTAGATGTCAATAGTATTTATTGAAAGAGTTATTTACACTCAAAAAGACAGTTTTAAGTTTTTTATAACACAATAAGACAGTTTCTACTCATAGAACATTTTTTCTTAATTTTTCTTAACATATTTTATTCATTACTAACTAAAGTATAACTAAAGCATAAACTGTAGGATCCACTAATTTATCATCTTCTTTCGCTTCTCTTCTTTCTCAGATCTTGTTAGGTTATTATCAATTTAGCCCAAACTATCAAATTTTCAGATACATCATTTTTTAATTGTCCAAAAACTTTTAATTGTTCAATCCAATCCCTACAATATGTAGATATGAATTTAAAATGTAATATAACATATTTATATAATATATATGTACATAAAAGTATTAAATATCATAATTTGATAAATGTACAAATGAATCGGTGTACATGTATCATTTCGTAGAATATGGTACACGTGGATAGTAGAATATATGTGTACACGTTGAAGATATTTGACATATTGAGTAGCTTTCAAGTATAATTCAAAATGTGATTTTAGGTTTTTAACCAGACAATGTGATTTGCGGTTTTAGTGAAGAGGCATGATTGTACGGTATATTGCTTTAATGATGTACAATGTACACAAGTGAAGATGGACATATACACATGCACACAAGTACACATATAAACATATACAAATTTACACATGTATGCATTCCACAAACCGTCTTATGCAATTATGTATGCAAATACAATATTAACAACTAAATGCTACTTAAATAGTCTAAATCATCTAATTAAGATGCAATAGTAACATCTTAATGCTCATATTGTACATGTACATCTATTTCATAGTGTACATATGTACATCAACTTCAAATTGTACATGTGTACAATTCACATGTTCTTTAGATATAAACAAACAAACTGCACCATAATTGCATACAAGATCACAATTAAAATAAAATTGTCTAGTTAGATCACAATTAGATATCGTGGTTCTCCACTAAAACCGCAAATCACATTGTTTGGTTAAAAACCCAAAAACTCAAAATCACATTTTGAATGATAGTTGAAAGGTACTCAGTGTGTCAAATATTATCAACGAGTACACATATATTCTATTGTCCATGTGTACAATATTATACGAAATGATACATGTACATATTCATTTGTACATTTCTCAAATTATGATATTTAATAATTTTAATGATTTTGAGTATAGTTGTTAAAAAGATGTATTTAGAGGTTTTTGGTACATTGATTTCTTCATTTCATTCGATAGGGTCTAAAATGCAAATTTAGAAGTTTTAGGTTAAGTGAAGATGACTTATTTGCAAATCTGAAAGTTTTAGGGCAATAGTGGAAATATTTAAAATTACAATGACCACATATGAAAAGTAAGGAAACTTAATTTCAAGGTTCAACAATGGCGATATAATCTCGGATGCGGCGGCGACTTCCCTTTACGGTCCACCGGAGGCACGAAGAGAGGTTGAGATCAGCACGAAGACCTCTTGGGACACCGTGGAAGAGAGGCTGACGCACGAGGTTGAGGCTTCCCATCGAACTTGAGATACTGCATAAGAGAAGATCTGTATAGAAGAAAAGAGATGGTAGTGGAGCTCGTAGTACCTATGAATTGCGGTGGAAAACTTGTCGACTTACATCAATCATGATATCTATGGTCTGTGACGTAAATAGTCACTATGAGTTGAATTAGTGGCTCAATCTTAATTTTGCAAAGATAATCTTTTGAAAAAAAAGATTGGAGGTCAAAGATTTTAAAATGAAGAAGATAACAAAGTTTCAGAGAAAAAAAAATAGAGATGAAAGTGGATCAAGAAGATAAGAGCGATGAAAGTGGGTCCTACTATTTACAAGATAATTTTGTTTTAACTTGAAAAACTGAATGATAGGTGATAAAGTTAGAGTAAAGTGTGTTTGTAGCATAAACTGACTTATTGTGTCATAAATAACTTAAAACTGCTTTTCAATGTAATTATTTCTTGTTGAAAGATGTAATCTATAAAAGATTTGATTATTCTCTTCTTACAATTGATTGCAAAAAATATAATCATTATAATGTATTATGTATATGTATATTTTTCTTAAATAAATGTTTTTGTGGTTGTCAATTAAATGAATATTTTATACATACCCAATTAGGTGTGGGCTCGCACCTTGTGCGAGCTAATATATATTCTTAATTTTTTTTACTATTATATTTATTTTATGCTAATGTATTTAGTTAGATATAAATATTTTTTTGTGTGTTTTCGGTCTTTATTAACCAAATCTCAATTGCTTACTGTGTGAAAATATTTTTCTTATTGTTTATACATGATTCATCTGGAAATTGAATCCCAAGTTTTTTTTAATATTAAAAAATCTAGTTTTACAATTTTTAGCTTAAGTGTAAGCGTACTCAATATGAAGGAACAAATATTTAATTTAGTAGTACAGTTCTTGGCCTTGTAGAACTATGCAGAGAACTTGAATAAAACTCAATAAAGTCGGCATCATAATTCTATGTATTAGCATTTACATACAAATATAACTATAATACGACCTAGACTAAGATAAATATCACTTACACATTATCTATACTATCATTAAGCTATAAACTATATTAAAAGATAGATTATGTTCCACATTTAGTAACGAATATAATTTAAAATTATCCAGTAACAAATATGATTTTAAAATAGAATAATAAGAATTGATCATAACTCATCAAAGTTACAATTTTTTTAAAAAAAATTAGTATCTAATCACAAATCTTAAAATAGTTGTATTATTTAAATTAATAAATTAATGACTCAGTTAAAAATAATAATTAATTAATGAATAGCTAAAACCTAATAAAACATGATAAATTAGCAAAATTAACTTAAATCATGGAGAACATGACAAATAAGAAAAAAATAAAATAATTATATATCTAGTTACAAAATGTATAGTTATATCATTTAACTTAATAAATTAATGACCTCAGCTAAAAACTAATAATAAATTAATGACTAAGATAAAACCTAATAAAAACATGACAAATAAGCAAAATCAAAATAATTATATATCTAATTACATATTTTATAGTTGTATTATTTAAATTAATAAATTATGGACTCGGCTAAAAACTATTAATAAAACTATTTATAAATTAATGACTCAGCTGAAACCTAATTAAAATATGACAAATAAGCAAAATTATCTAAAATCATGGAAATTATGACAAATAAGCTAAATCACTTAAAAACTATTTATATATAATGACTCAGTTTAAACCTAATTAAAACATGACAAATAAGCAAAATTACCTAAAATCATAGAAATCATGACAAATAAGCTAAATCACTTCATAAATAATAGTATAGATTTAAGAAGTTGTTAACGTTACCGATGTTTGTAATGATGATAATTTTTAAAATTATTTTTTTTTGACATATTAACCTAAATTAGTTCCCTATGTAATTGTGATTTTGTTTTATCCAATTCAATCCTTAAT
Source organism: Brassica napus (assembly GCF_020379485.1). Taxonomy (NCBI): domain Eukaryota; kingdom Viridiplantae; phylum Streptophyta; class Magnoliopsida; order Brassicales; family Brassicaceae; genus Brassica; species Brassica napus. The sequence continues at coordinate 3,918,535 of NC_063451.1, read as the reverse complement.
GTGTATGATTATCTTACCAAATCTTAGAATATATTTACAGCAATATGCTTGTAACATTCATAAACTATACAGTAAAAATTCCTAAGAATTTTTGAATATATTTTGTTAATCAGTACAATAATATTTAAATATTATAATCACATTTAAAAAATTTGATTTTTGATTTTACTTTTTATTTTTATTTGAATATAGAAAGATGACTTCACCAAATTAATACTTTGTAAATCTTCAATCAACATGATTTTAAATAATTTAAATTATCTCATATTAAAAAATATCAATTAACTAACAAATAATCATATAAAAATGGTCTTCTTATTGTCACAATGTGAAAAACATGAAAACCGCTCTAGAACTTGGAACTTCATATGCTTTCCCAAATCTGTAGTAAAGTTGAATAATATATATACACTTGAAATGCAAATATTTTACACATTTGTATGAAATTTGGAAAAGAAAAATTACTCAAAATCTAGTATATGTTTTTAATACAATACATTAAACAAATAGTAGAGCTGCCATAATAATAGAATACTACTCGAAAGAGTGTTCAATATATTAAGATTAGTAGAACTTTTTACATATTTAACATTATTTTGGGCATAGAGCAAATGCCTAGGAGGTTACTTGAGGTAACATCATGAGTAAATCTCATAAGACGGTTTTTCAAAAGCAATAAGAAAATGGTTAAAAACGTCAAAGAGTGCTCAATTAGAGTAAAAAATTCCATCATTTTCTCGAGAAGAATCCCCGTGAAGCTCCACTTATACTAAAAAATCAAAACATGTATTTAATGAGATTTTATACTCTAACTAACTATGTTTCTTGACACCATACAATGCCAGTCCAGACTTATCTGACGCCTAAAGAAAATTATAAAGATATTTTATTGTATTTCTAGTTATGCTATGAAAATAATGCAATATAATATTAAAAATTAATTTTTAGCATAAAAATAAAATACAAAATATAAAATCATATTATTCTCGAATAATTTTGGACCAATTTCATAAAACTAAAATGTTTATGCAAGCTTAGTTCTATTAATATCATTGGCAAACCATTTGTTGATTACTAAACTTATTTTTTGTAGCGTTTTCTAAAAATAAAAAATATATAAATTGTATAATATGGCAACATATGGTATAAATACGTTATCATCAATCATTTTTCCTTTGTGAAATGTCTAACGGACTAGAATCCATTTTCTGTTAATTATTTGTGCAGATTTCAAAAATTCCTAGAAAATTATAAAAACTTACAAAAGGAAAAAAAAAAAGAATAAATAGAGCAAATAGTTACATAGGATATTGCAAGTAGCGTCAATTTATGTGATGATCGATCAAAAATGAGATGTAGAATATGACTATATGAGTAACTGATAATTTAAGTCCTCGTTATAGAATATCTTGTTTACACAGCTAGTTTACAAAACAAATAGAATAGAAAACAAAGATGGCAAGAACAACGCATGTGCTAACTAAAGTTTGCTTAATTAAATGGTTTATTTAATACTAGATATGAGCCTGTGAACCCGTGCGTTGCAACGGGTTTTGTTTGATGTTTTAATTTAATAAAAAAATAAAAGTAATAAATCATTTTATTATATTTTTAGGATTGTTTTTGCGTATATTGCGTGAGACTTATTTTATAATTAAGAACTCGTTTTTATACATAAATCTCAGGTAATATTTGTATTTTATAATCATGTGCATAGGTGAATTTTTATCAACTTTCTACTTAGTGCTAGAAAAAACACTCATACCTATTAATTTAAATCCAACCCAATCTGAATTAAGAATTAGAATGAAAAAAATGAAACTTAAATAAGGTCAATCGAGTCATTGACAACATCGTACACTTTCTTATGTAATAATTTAATATTTTATTAAACTTATCTGATACTTAATAATTTTTTTAATTTATTATTTCTAAATGATATATTTCTATAACAACATTTTAATTAAAAATAAAGTAGAAAAATATTACATAGTAAAAACAAAAATGTAATAAGAAGGCAATGAAACTTGATTTTTTTGACAAAATGCATATAAAAATCACTTCAGTGACAATAATAATAATAATAATCTATTTCCTATGACCATACATGAAAATATATATCAACAGCAATCATGACGACATCCTAATTTTTGATTTTTGATAATTAAATAGTTTTAACATCATACTTGTCATCGAATTCTTTTTTTAGTTATTATTAAATAATTTTTAAATTTATTTTTGTTTGGATTTTTTTTATATTTTTTGTTTAGGATTTTAGGAAAGGAAAATTACTATCATATAAACATTTACAATTATCTTCTCTTTAAAATTTTAGAAAAAATAAATTGTTATCAAATAATTATTTCTAGTTACTATTAAATAAGTTTAAAAAATACTATTTGTACAATTCGTATCTAAACTAATTTTAAACAGAGGGAGTAATTTTTAGTATCATGTTCATCATCAAATTATTTTCAAAAACATTACCAAATAAGTTTTTACAATTTTATTTTGGTTAGAACTTAAAAATATGATAAAATTTCTTTTGTTTATGATTTTTTAAAAATATATCAAATATTCTCTTAAAGTTTTTTTAGGGTTATACAAAATGAAATTAATATTACATAATATTTTAAAATTTAATTTTGTTCAGGATTTAGAAAAATAAAATTACTATCAAATAATTATTTCCAGTTAATATTAACTATTTTTAGAAGTTCCTATTTTCAAAATTCGTTTTTTTCAATATCAAAAATATTTTAACAATTTTTATTTGTTAATTAAATAATTTTTAGTATTATTTTTATCATTAAATTTTAAAAGTGAAAATTACTATTAAATAGACTTTTACAATTATCTTTTGTAAGGATTTGTTTTTTTTTTAAATCTTATTTGGTCAAAATTGAAAAAAAGAAAAATTATTTTATAAATCTTTTTTATTTAGGATTTTAGGAAACAAAAGTTAGTTTCACATAATGACAGGTTTTTATTGACACATTAACAATATAATTATTTTTTATTAGCACATGTAACAATCATATCGAGTAAAATATTTGAAGTTATTTTGGTTTATAATTTTCTAAAAACAAAATTACCTATGAAAAAGAAAAGTTAGTTATTTATTAGAAAAATAATGTTGCTTTTACAATTTTATTTTATTTAGACTTTTTAAAAAGGAAACTTACTTATTTTATAATTATTTTCTTTAATATTTTTTATTAAAAGTTTCCGTGTATTGGTAGGATACTATAATTCGTTTTTGTTTAATTTTTTTTATAAAATTAATTTACTTTTAAAAATTTTCTGTTTAACGAATTTTATATTTTTTCTTATACGTACAAACACATATTTTTCATATTAACACATACTCATATACGACAACACATCATAATTGAAAAAAGATTGCGTTAGCATCATAAAATGTAATAAGATTATAAGAAAAATTGAGTTGTATCAAGAAATTAAAAGAAATACTTAGGTAATATTTTTTTCGAAAATAATATTTTATTTTTTGAAAATAATATGTGGAAGCTAAAACTTAAATATAGTTGTGAAATATTTGTAGGTATTTTTTGGTTTATAAATTATTAACATACAATTATCTATAAAAAGGAAAGTTTTTTATTTATAGTAAAATAATAGTAATAATTTTAGAATTTTCTTTTGTTTAAGCTTTAAAAAAATAAATATTACTTATTTTATAGTTAGTTTTACTTTATGATTTTTATTAAATAATTTATTGCCCTTGTAGTATTTTATAATTCGTTTTTTTTTTTCTAGATTTGGTTTAGTTAATATTTTTCTTTTACAATTTTATTTATTTATTATCTTTAAAAACGAAATTTATATATTTTTAAAACAAAAAAATTACTTTTAAATAACTTTTTACAATTATTTACTTGTTTAGGATTAAAAAAAATAAAAAATACTATCTAATAATTTTAACAATATATAATTGTGAAAGACTATGTAATAGTAATTGTTCTTTTCCAAAATCTTAAAAAAAATCGTAAGAAGATATTTTTTTAATAATAACTTTTATTTTCTAAATCTCTTTTAAATTCTAAGAAAAGAGATCATATATTTGACACATGTCGCACTCTTAAAAAATTATTGATACATGTCGCGATCATGTTAATTAGCAACTTTAAAGAACCAAGCTTTATATAATAAGATTATATTTGTTTTTAAATTAGTTAGAAAGGGTAAGTAAATCGTTTATGGAGCTGACAAAAAAAAAGTCGTTTGTGGGAATTTTTTTAATTGTTATTATTCTCCAAAAGAAATGTAATAAAAAGAAAAAAAAAGTAGTAAGGGAAGCGGAAAGAAACTAGTCGCTTGAAGGACACAGACTACTAAGTTATTAAGGTAATAATTTACAGTGATTAAGCATCCTTAAAATATACTAGAGTAGTTTTCCGCGCTAAGCGCAGATAATTGACTTGAATTTTTGCTCGACAATGAATAATATCCTGAATTTGTAGATTAAAATTAAAAATAAGGAATCAGTCCTATGTTTCTTATAGTTTTTTCAGTAATATTTAACCTTTTGGAATTAGTTATCAACTACTTAAGAAACTGATTACCAATAAATACAAAGAAATAGCAGCTCCATGTATTTATAAAATCATTTGCTAAAAGTCTATAAGTTATTTATAAGTCAATATATATTTAATAAAGGTTTACAAAATCATTTTAAGAGGTTTTAAAATGTTATAAAACCAATTTAAAATGTATGTTGAACCTGTTTATAATTATATAAATGTACATTTTTAGTAATGTATAAATCATATAAATACATAGATAAGTAATGGTCCTTAATATTGATGTTATGATGGTGCAACTATTGCTAGCTAGTAGGAATGGAGACTTTTTTAGAAGTAACTACAGAGAAGTTTGTGAAATGATTTTAATACACAGAAATAATGGTCCTTCGATAGCATACATCATCAGATCATCCGAAGTTGTAACTTGTAACATTAAAGAAATACTAATTAACTCATCTTCTTGCAAAATGTAAAGCCATACTAATATATTAGAAAAACTTAGCAAACGCTCATAATTAAAAACGGAAAGAGAAGCTACACTCCTACGCATAAGTACAATCTATAAAATGAGTGGTTAATGCTCTATTACTCTAATTTAGCACGTTTTCCTCTGTGCTTCGTCACAGTTACTTGTACTGGTGTTTTCTTCAACAGCTAGGTCTCCAGTCTTTGGAGGACGCACCCTAATCACTTGCAGAAAATAGAGGCATTTCAGAAGTGGTGGCAAGTGGGATTCCAACCGGGGATGTTAAAGGTTGCAGGACTGAAGGAGAGACAACCTTCATTACTGTTATAGCCTGAGTCCCTCGTTCTAAGTTGTATTCAGAAACTTACACCTTGAACCTATGTGTTTGACCAATGGCGTCGATCAAAGTTTGTAGGACAGGCATTCATGGTTAGGACCAAGATCACCATTAGCCTAACATTTTGAAAAAAAAAGTTTAGTTACGTTTAATGAGTTAGGGAGGATGAATAATGTAATGGCGAGCTACCTCAAAGTACTTATCAACTAATTCGGAGGCATGCTTTCCAGTTAGCTCACGGCCTGCATCGCCAAGTAACACAAACACAGCCGGTAACAGAGAAAACAAATATCAATCCAAGCCAACAGTTATTGAATACTGAGGGTAGACTTCATTACTTTTCAGACTCCGGTTAAACGTTTCCATTGCCACATTTGTCAAAAAAACACAGGAATTTACATTGTTAAGTGATTTGTTTTTTTGTGTGGCTTATATACATATTTTATTTTACCTTGGCTAATCCTTGCTTGATATAAGCAAAGATTTTTCCAATTGTCGTTGTCTCAGCCTTAGTCACCTCCTATGCATTCACTTTCTTAGCAAACTCTGGGTTAGAATTCAACCTGATACAATATGCAAAACAAAAAGGGTTCTGATGTTAGCTGGACATGTACTGGTATACCAAATACAAACGAATAGGATATGAACATGTCGTCTCATTAAATACCTGACAATTGAAGTAGTCGATCGTGGGTTGGAATCTTTGTCGATGAAAACATGTGATGATGAGATTGAGCTGAGGGCAAGGGTCCCTGTTGTTTATGGGTCAGACTCAGACATCAAAACGTGGAATTAGATGGACAAATTTTCAAATCATTTATGAGGCACTAAATATTAAGAGAACCATTGAGCTGGTTAAGCAAGCTGAAGAAATAATTACCACGAATACGTTTTGGATTCAGAGTCATCACTAAAAGGATGACGCAGAAATATGGGTTTTAATAGCAGTCGAGGATAACGTTTTTTATCTTTCTGCTATCGTTGACATACCCCTTAGTTTTAGATAGCGTTTGCAAAAATGTAAACGCTATGTTTGGTTGATCCGATTTTAATTCAGCAAACGCTTTTTAGAAACATATTATATATAGCACTTTCAGTTTTGAAACGCTATGCATAATTAAGGTGGGAAAATTATTGATTTTAACATCCACCCTCTTTTCACTTTCCCTCTCACTCCATTTCATTTACCTTCAAACCCAAAACCCTAAAACCTATACCCTAAATCCTAAATTTTAAACACAACCCCTAAAACCCAATTTTTTCTTATTTTAATGTCAATTTTATTATTTTAAAATTTTTAATTTCAAATATTAAATCTAAACCTCCCTCAAACCCTATTCATATATATCAAACTACATATATATTCTAGACCTTGAACCTAACCCGATATATATATATATATCAATTAAATTTTAAAAAAAATTAATATTAAAATTTTTTTAATTTCAATAATTAAAGAAACTTTAATATTTTTAAACTTTGATATCAAAACTTAAGCTTTAAGATTATAATCTCCAAATTTAACTATAAACTCTAAAACAAAGCTTTCTAAATTTTAATACACCGCAATTTAATACAATTTAAAATTTTAGTTTCAAATATTAAATTTAAACCTCAAACTCTAAAATATAGACATATATATATACACTCCAAATTAATCTTATACCCTAAACCACATAGTACTTTAACACACTTCATAGAACATTAAACCTCAAACTTATGCATACAATTTAATTTCTATAATATATGTATATCCTAAACCATATACCACATTTCAGTCGTACATTATACATTTCAAAAATAAAATTAAACCACTAAATAATAAACAACACAAAAACAAAAGAATTAGCTTCATTTAAATGTTTTTATCAAATCTGTTTTTAAATTAAATAGCCAAAAAATTCAAGTGAAAATTTTTATATTTCAAATTTTACATATAATCATTTTATAAGCTATAAAATTAATCTTTTCTAAACTTAATATCAACCCATATACTTGATTCCAAATCTTACATATAATCATTTTATAAGCTATAAAATTAATTTTTTCTAAACTTAATATCAACCCATATACTTGATTTCAAATCTTAACCCTGAACCCTTAATCAGATATTTCAAATGAACCTATATCATAAAACATTAAAACTCAAATTTTAATCAATAAATTTTTTTTTTTAAAACACACAACCATAAAATTTGAATATAAAATTTATATTTTAAATTATGTTATCAAATTATTTAAAGTTAGATAATTTTTATAATATTTATAAAGAAATGAAAACACAATTTGTATTGTTCTTTTTGAGCCATTGATTGAATTTTATCAAGGGTCCAAAATCACACTTCGATCTATCCACCTCCTTCTTTCCTATTGGACAATCCTTTTTCACTTCTCTTACTATAATCTGTAAGCCTTCTCTCTCTCTCTTCTTCTCAAGCCAACACCATCTCCTTCTTTGAAGTTTGTAAACGGCGAGGATTGGTGTGGAAAAGGCTCATGTTATTGTGGTGAGATAATGAAGTATAAGAGGAAGAGGCGAAGGTCGTGGTCTAGCTGCACGAGTACCGGAACAACGGAGGTGCCCATCAATGGCGGATCTGGAAGACTATGACGACGGCGCGAGCAGATCCAAGCTTTGGCAAAGAAGAACCAAAAAGTCTACGGCTTTATCAAAGGTGATTCCTTCGTTTTGTCTCTCACTCAGATTGTTTGTGCAGTAAGTAAGGTCTCCAAGAAAAATCTGAGATTGGGTCACTCGAAAGGTATGTCTCTCACTCAGATTTAGTTTCGTTTGTTTTAATTCATTGATCTGGAAGCTGCTATCAATTGACAGAGAAAAAAGATGAAGGAGGACAACGGAGAACATGGCTTAGGGCGTGGCTGAAGCGTCAAGTGTGTAGGAAGACAGTGACGCCGGAGCTCTTGTGGTGACGGGGACTGCAGCGGCGACGAATGGAAGAGAACGACAATGACCTCGCGGCGGCTCTCGCGATGTGGAAGACACGGTGGTTTACTGTTTAGATGTTGTTGACGACGGCTGCAAGTTTTTTTTTTCTAGATTTCAGATTAGGTTTGGTTTTGATATAAACCGGTTTTAGTTTAAACAAATGTTTTTTTGTAAACCAATTTTGATTATAAATAAAATTTATTGTTAATTTTTTATTTGACTTGTGATTTTTTTTGTTTTATTTTTATTGTGTAATAAAAAATATATACTCTATTAAAGAACATTTAATCGCATACAAAAAAAAACGCTATAATATATGACAAGACGATAGTTGTGCATAAAACGGCTATCTAATGTGTCTTACCTATTATGACGGGCGATGATACAACGCTTCATAAACTGCTATCGTATTGTTAGAATAGTGCTTTTCGTCCGCTAAAAAAAGCATTTTTTTCTTGTAGTGACGGAAGTGTCGGCAATGGCCGTGAATTTGTAGAACATTGTTGCTGCCTGGTCCCAGAGATACAGCTTCATAACAGGTCCTTTGCAAATGTTGATTCATGATGGTTAAATTATGTTCGTTTGACATTTAGACACATAATTATTCAATAGAGAGAAGACATTATTTAAATACATGTACAGCTTACTCTTTAGTTTGTAAGTGAAACAGAACATGCCTTGTGTTCGCTATTTCCACGTAGTCAAGGCCCGGATGGTAAATGAGCAATTGTCCATTCAGTAGCTTCACGAGGCCAACAACATCTACACCATTGATAGAATAAATTATCAGCTAAATGTCGTATTGGAATGTGATATCACTCAAATTACCCTAAAGAGTGAATTTACTCTCTCAAATAAGAGGTTCAATTGCAGTATTTAGGGATCGAATCCACAAGGAGCTAGGAAACCTAATAAATCTAGTGGGATTTGTTAAGTTGAATGGTTTAATGATTAAAATGTAGATTTGCAGTTTTGTTGAGCAAGTAATTGCTCGATTGATTGGTTGAAGTTTTGGTGCTTAAAAGGAAATAGGTAGACTTAGGGTTTTTATTCAGGAAACTTGGAATTATAATCTTACAGATGCCTAATGAGTTGCATGCATGATAATGTAGAGCTCAACTACTAAGCAACAAGTCAATCAGCTCTCGCGTTTCTGGACTTGTCTATTAACTAGATCTAATGACCCAAACAAATGTGTTCGATCAGTAGCAAGTGTCAATAGATTATCCTATAGGAATATCGATCGATACACCTTTCACTCTGTCGATCGATTATCCAATATGTATATCGATCGACGCGCTTCTAGTTAAGCTTTATGTGCGGGTTGAATGATGCTCACTAAGCTCACTAGATCAGCTCTCGCCTTACTCTTTGCAAGAAACTTAGCTCAATTAGAATGGTTTCAGGATGAGAATGAAGCTATCGCTCTTATCTAACAATCCTAGGGCAAGTTCTAGGTAGCTAATCTAGAATTATGCATTAATGACAATCCTAATGATTATTATCACAACTCAGCAATCTATAGTTGGAGCTAATCCCTCATAACCTATTCAAACCCTAAAATATAACAATGGAACTACTCAGATATGGCCAAGCAATTCATGACAGCAATTAGATAAGAAAACTTCATTAGAATAGTAATAGATATTAATGGAGTTCCAATCACAAATATAACTTTAGATCTTCTCTCCAATCTATCAAAATCCTAAAAACCTTTTGCTGATAATAGTAAAACTAGAAACACAAGAAAATAACCATTTGCCTCTGACATGGTGGCAAAGCTAATATAATTAGGTTAAAACTCGTCAGAGGTAATCTTGTAAATTGGTGAAGACTTGGGCTTCAAGTCGGTTGTGACCAAATGGGCTTTCTGCGTGCTTCGCTGTCGATCGATGTTCTGATGTGAACATCGATCAATATTTGTTCCTCAATATCGACCGATGGTCGAGCTCGATGGTCATCTCGGGTGCTTGCTCCAAATATCTCCAAAATGCTCCAAAATCATCACTTATCTCCAAATCACTTCTGATCTTATAAATATACTAAATATACTCTATAATATAATAATTAGTAGTAAAAATACCTATAAACCATGAGTGAAAGTGGGTCAAATCCATGGTCTATCAACTCCCCCAGACTTACCCTTTTGTTTGTCCTCAAGCAAAACAAACAGGCAGTCTCTCTGAAAAAAGTTTGAAAACAGCAGGGACTCACACAATTTTAAACTTAGAATCATCACCTCTACAATATTGCAATCCACATCTAAGAAGTCCTAATCACAAAAGCACATTATATCATATCCTAGCTTAGCAACCAAATACACCTAGCTAACAACTAAGCAAATCTTGTCTGACATTCTCCTCTACCAACCTCATTTCTTAGCATAAATAAAAGTGCAGACTTTACCTTGGGAGTATCGATCATAGGATTCAAGGATTTTCAAACAAGTATCTGGACTTGCAGGTAAACATTAGTTCATATCCTCTCTCTCTACTAATTTTCTCTCTTAGTCAAAGTCTGCTTATATTTGCAAGATTATTGACCAAGATTGGACAGGCTTCCATGAATCAAAACTTAATGGTGGTTGCCACCAAGTCCTGTTCACTTCTTTTTGACCTATATCCTAGGATTATTTGTGAAGCAAGCCTTAATGGTTGTAGCCACCAATTCATGTTCTAATCCTTTACCTATAGAATTCTTATGAAGCAAACCTTAATGGTTGTAGCCCCCAAATCATGTTTGAATCCCTTCCTAATAAATCTTTATTAGATATGTATATATATATATAATAATAGTAAATATTTTTTTTAATCTATATTTCGAAAATAGAGAGAGAGAGTGATAAATCTATATACACAAGGCTTTACCTTTCATACTTGTTTGAAGAATCTGATCCCATGATTACCAAGCCCCAAGACAAGCAGTTGTGTCAAGTTTAGTGTTGGAGGTCAACTTGGGTTCCTTCAAACAATCTCAGCAAGTGTAACATAGTTGACAGGTTGATCCACTTTAGTATCTTTAGTACTATCTGCAATCAGTAAGTTATAGAATGGTGCTAAAGAGTGGTTAGATAACAAGCAAAAATCTAATAAGTTCATTATCCCCTTCTTGTCTCAATAAAAACTTTATGTTTGAAAATATTTTTTAAAAATTCATGAATAAACTAATATCAGTAAACCTCCTCCCAGAATTAAACTACACTGTCCCCAGTGCAAACTCAGTCAGAGTTATGGTGATAATTAAATCATAAGTACGTAATGCAACAAGTTAGAATGATATACCAGACCGGAATGTATGTCGACCGATGTAAGGATGTTGATATTGGTCGCAGCAGGTGATGCTATGTCGATCGATGTCGACATTGTCTCGTCGGTCGATACTTACGGCAATCGTCTACTCGGATCTTTTTTATTTATGACCTGCAATAATTAAAAACCAACATAAGTAGTAGATTAATAAAAATCAAATAAATATTACCTAATAGTAGGTTGTCTCCCACTCAGCGCTTTGTTATAGTCATTTAGCTTGACTTTAGAGGTGATTGGGCTAGTAATGTTGAAAGCTGGCACTTGCTGGGAAACAAGTCTTCATCTCTTCTCTGCTCTTGTTGAACCATGTACCAGTGAAGTCTCGCATTGCTTCATCTCCTCTGGCCATTTGTCTTTCATTATTGTAGTTGCATCTTCAATCTTCTGCAATCTATCTCCAAGATTATCAAGATTGAACTGATGTCTCATAAGTCTGGCGTATGTGTCAGCTGAGATATCCTCTCCATGGTTGTGTGTATCAGACATGTCTGATGTCACCTTTTGTACTAGCCTCCCTCGGTTTGTAGCGTCATCGACCGATATCAGTTGATGAATGTCGGTCAATTTGTTTTTTCGTCTGTCGATCAATGCGGAAGCTTCTGATCGATGCGGAAACTATCTTGGAAGTCAAAGAACTAATGGTGAGGTCCATTGGGAAATAGATGTCGTCACATCTCTCATCAAGCCTCTCTTCTGTAGTTTTTAGAGCTCTGTAGATCTCTTCTACCAACTGATCTATCTCCTCCCTGGTGTGAAAATCTGGTTGAGACCTCATCGTATGTGAGTGTGGTGGATTGTCGTCGACCGATGCTGGTAAGCGGTTGTCGATCGATGCGGGTAAGCGACTGTCAATCGATGCATGTCGACATCTGTCGATTGATGTAGGGCGAGAAACGTCGGTTGCACGCTGAATTCTGGCTATGTCTTGCCTCATCTCTTCCATGCAGGTAGTTAGCCAACTGATACTATCATTCAATGGATAGTACACTCCATCAAGCTTCATATGGAAGGCTCTTTTGATCTTCTCTTGTTCTACATAGACTCCATAGAACATCTCATTGATCTCGTTCTTGGTGTAGATCTCTGGTACTAGCTTTGTTTGTGTGAATGAGCTAGCATGTTCAAGAAGACATATGTAGTTTGGCTCATCCCTCGAGGCTCTTTCCAGAAGTTTTCTGATATTCTTGTTGTGAACACGAATGGTGTGTCCATCTATATCTCTGGCGTATCCCTGATCATCTCTGTAGATTCCATACTCATCCTTCTCTTCCTAGTAGAATTTCCTAGTACCGAAAAGATCAAAGGCTCTTCTCCCAAATTCAGGATGTCTGTCGACCGATGTTGGGATGTCAACGTCGATCGATGGTCGAGTTTATCTATGCCACCAGCTGTGTCATAGAACTCCTTTGTAACCTTATGCTGGTGTTCTGTAATAGTGTGTTGTTACCCCTGTTCGAAAACTCGGTCCAGGCGGCCGCCTGGGCGGCGAATATGCGCTCGGCGGCCAACCACCGTGGCGAAACGACCCTAATCAGAGATTTGATCGGATTTTTCAGAAATTTTAGTTTTTTGTTTCATTTTGTGTTTCAAAAAGTGTATTATAGTTAAATTTACAAAAGATTTGATAGGAAGAAGCTACGGAATGATTTTAAAATGTATAAACGTGTGAAAAAACTGATACATAAATGGAGGCGTCGATTTACAGAACTAGGTCAATGACGAAGATGACTGGTGAAATACTATTTTGTCCTTCGTTTAAAAGAAAAGAATTAAAAAATATACGTAACAGACGACGTACGTAGTCGAACCCGCGTGCTTTAACAAAAGTGCGCACCACTTACCACATGAGCTAGCGAGAATCATTGTATTTTCGATGCTAAGTTAACTTGATATATATATAAGCCCGATAAATATTTAGAAACTAGGCCCCGATTAATCCCCGACTAATCTCCGACTTTTTGTTAACTCGCTAGGCCCATGACAACCGCCCGACTAACGCCTAGCGCGATTCCGAACAGGGGTTGTTACATGAAGAGGTTGTCTGCCCCATTGGCTGTACGAAGGATGTCGGCAATATCCTCTCGAGATAAGTGCAGTGTAAGTCCATCTATTGCTTTTGTGTAGCCATCTGGGTCCCTGAAAATATCAAATTCGTTTGGAGTTAGATACTGGTTATCAAATTTATCTTTTTCGCTTACAGTCGTTTTTGGTTTTGGACGGCTGTCGATCGATGTTGTACGGTTGATGTCGATCGATGTTGAAGGATTGATGTCGATCGATGGGTAGTAGGCGATGTCGGTCGATGCTCGAAGGTGGCTTGGTTGATGAGGTTGAGTGTCGATCGAAGTTGATTTGTTCCTGTCGATCGATGGCGACTTCTTTTTCCAAGAGGAATGATGGAGAAGTCTATCTTCCTCGCCAAGAACCACTATTTGTTCTATGGCTCGTTCTTCCTCATAATCTTCATCATACTCCTTCGTATGCATGTTGTGTGCTGCCATAGTGGGATTGTAGTAATCGTTTTCCCATTCTCCTGGAGTACTGTCGACCGATTTTTCTTTTGCTCCGTCAGTCGATTTTTGCTGGGCACTGTCGATCGATGTTGAAGTGTGAGTTTCGATCGACGCCGAGTACTATGTCTCGTACTCAGCTCCACAGTGGCATTCTGCAATGATTCCTGGATCATTGATTCTTCTGGAGTCGTCTGTGGCTTCTTGACTGGAATAGGGTTGTAGTGGAGATGAGGATCTATGAGTGTTAGGCACAACTGGTTGGTTTGCAAAATACACACTGCTCCCACTGTTTACAAGAAGGCTCTCCCAAGTAATAGAGAAGAGTTCCCGTTTAGCTTGATGTCCAAGACATGGAAATTTACTGGAACTAGGGCATTACCAATCTGCACCTCTAGGTCTCTCACAATCTGATGCGCCCTTGATCGTAGACCCGGGCCAGGATTGTAGAAACCCATTAAAAAAAAAAAAATGGTCGAGTAACCTTTGGGTGATCGAGTCGTGGACGATCAGATTGTTTTTGTCTGAACCATGAGTCAAGTATCCCACTAGAAAATGGTTAGACAATGTGGTATATTTACTCAAAGGACGTTTGAAGCATGACACTTTTGGAAGCACAACAGGTAGACCGGAAATTGGGCGAAAAACCCTAATTTCGGTATTATGGAATTTTTCGAAGAAGCCAGAAACTCGGGAAATATTTTCCATCAAGTCAGGATTCATTTGGAGCTTATTAAAAATAATCAGATCATCAGAACGGGCGTCGAAAAATATTGGGAGTGATCGCGGGACGAAAATTCACCAGAAAGGCCGAAATAGGCCGAATCGACCGAGAAGCTCGAGGTGGCTTGATGTGTATGTGTTCAGGACGTGGTGGCAGGCTCTTGACAGTGTATGTGTCAAGGGAAGCAGGAGGTGTTGCAGTACATGCAACCTGTACATGCAAGTAGACATGTGGAGCACGAGGTGGAACGGCGGAGCACGAGGTGTTGCGATGCATGCGACCGAAGCATGCGACCGAAGCATGCGGCCAGCCATGTGTGAGATGGGGTGTCGACCTGCATGCACTTCAGTCATGCAGCAGGCCATCTGGACGTGGGGTGTGTCATCCTGCATGAGACTGAGGCATGCAGCCAGCCATGTGGAGCACGAGGTGGAACGGCCAAGCACGAGGTGTCGCGATGCATGCGACCGGGCCATGCGGCCAGACATGTGGAGGACGTGGTGTCAGCTTGCATGTGAGCAGGCCATGCTGAAGGACATGTGGAGCACGAGGTGCCGCCGCGCATGCGTCCGGAGCCATGCGAAGCGACACACGGGCTGCCACACGGCTTGTTCCTGATTGGTTGCTGATTCCTATAAATAGGCCACGACCCACTCTCATTTCAAACCATCCAGAACACATCAAACCTACTTCAAAACATAAAGAGAAAGCAAAGAAAGAAAGATCGAGTTTCGATAGTTTTCGAGCGATTTAGGCAGTTTTCGAGAACAGTTACTCTGCCGATTTTGAGTCAGCACTTGGAGAAGGTTCTTTTCAAGTGAGGAGAGATCAGTTATAGTGGAGACCAGTTCAAGTGGAGTTCAGTCAAGAAGAGGGTCTACTTCTGAAGGTCGGGAAAGGGTTCGGATCGCAGAAGTCGGGTTTGGGGTCAAGGCCACGGTCAACCAAAAACTGTGAGTTATAATCGATTGATTGCTGAGTTGTTTTCATGCAGGATCCCGTTACTTGGAAGTTGGATCATGGCAGGAGGCCGGGTCTAACTGAGTAACGGTTTGAATAATTGAGGTTATGTTGATTGAGTTGATGGCATGCTTGTTATTGTTTGAGAACCGTAGTAGCATGCTAATGGTTAGGTTGATTGGTTAGTTAGCGAATGCAGAATGCTTAGATGATATCGCTAAGTTGTGGATAGTTAGGTATTCTGGAATTAGTCTTTATGCTAGATTCTGGAATGTGGTTGATTGTGTTGTGATTATTACTTGAAACCTTGTGTTATTTTTACCGGGTTTAGTATTAATCGTATATTGGCCGACAGCATTTGTGTAACCCACAATGCTAGGCATATTGGGGTGAGTTAGTGTTCCTTCAGACCTCGTACCCGGCGGGTTCAAGGAAACCCCTTATTCGCTGGATCGGGAAGACTCAGATAGACGGGGTCATGGCCTATGGCTGAGTGATTACACGACGGTGTAATGTGGCAGTGACCCGAAGGACTGTGGGCTGTCGCGCGGTGACCCGAAGGACTGTGGGCCGCGGTCGGTTGAAAGTTCCTTCTTTTGGCCTTCGTGGTAGGAAGATAGGATATTGCCGATAGTGAAGGAGGAACATAACGTCACCAGGGCCCGAGTTTGATATATATATTATATCGTGTTTTGGGTTGTTAAACCCTGGTTTAAATCGAGTTTGAGTTTGGTGATGAGCTAGTAATTAGCATAATGCTAGTTATCTTGCTATCTTTTACCGCTGCGTATTTCTGATATTGCTTATTGTTATTAAATTGTGTTGTTAGGTGAACCTCTCGCTTTAGATTGTTTGGGGTGGGATAGCGAGGGGTTGTATTTGTTAGTGGGGGATTGTAACTCGCTGAGTAATGCTAGATTACTCACTCCTCACTCGTTGTTGTTTTCAGGTGACCAGTAGTGAGCTTGTAGAAAGCGCGGGAGGCTAGGCTGGCTGGTGTAGATTTGCATCTTTTTGCTTAAGACGCTTTCAGACTATAAGTATGTACTTTCGCTTTCTTGGCATGCCACCACTTGTATAATATTTTGTGTATTATAAACCAGATATTATATAAGATAAATAAAGCGAATGTTTTGTGAAACTGCCTTGTTGTTCTGATATTAGCTTGTCCGAGCTAACACAACGTCAGATTGGAGTACGGGTTGAGAAGCCTTAGGCTTTGGTCTGACGGGACGTGTTAGTGGGCGGCCTGGCCTAGTTACGAATTGCACTTTTCGTGACCTTGGCCGGATCGGCCGTTAACCCGTCATGTAGCACTCCCGATCCTTGGTAGACGGTCGGCCGTCGGTCATGTTCTTGTTTGATTGTTGGCCGGTGGTTTGACCTATGCCTAGAACGGTTCGGGGGCGTTACAGAGGTGGTATCAGAGCATGGTTTCGTCCATGCGTGACACAAGTGCTTTTTAATGATTTTATCGAGTCAAATGAGTCGCAAAAAGATGATTAGGAAACCAGCCGCTTCCCGTAGTAGGAATATGACTTACCCTTTTGACTGTGTGCAGATGGCTAATCGCGGGACAGGTGATGATGGACGAGGTCGGATATGGGGAGAGGGTATGGATTGGACAGGCGGAGGATTGGGTTACAGATCAGATCAGGAGGATGGAAATGGCATCAGTGAGATGTTTGGACACGATAGGACCCCTCTGCAGAGAACAAGATCTTTTCCTGTGTACGGTAACAGGACTAGAGTGAGGGAAGACAGTTTGGCGAGTATTGGCCCAAGTCGTAATTGGGACCGGAGACATCAACATGATCAATCCGTTCAATCACACCCAAGGCCAGATCAGAACCGTGCCACTGAAGGACCACAAGATCAAGGAGCGGAAAACACCTTGAAGCTTTTACATGACGTGATGACCGAGGCACTTGGTAACCAAGGCAGGCGTACTCAACCCCCTGAAGTTTCCAAGCTATTATCTACCATGAAGAACATTGGATCCTACAAGTTCAAAGGAGGATCCGATCCTATTGAAGCCGGCAAGTGGATTACTATGATGGAGAAGAACTTTGAGGCTATGGAGTGTCCGGAGGAGTATCAGAAGAAGATCGCGGTGTACTATTTGGAAGGCGACGCAACAGGATGGTGGGACAGTATAGACAGGCAGCGTGGACACACCATCACATCATGGGAATCGTTCAAGGGAGAGTTTGAGAGGAAATATTTTCCTCCAGAAGCAAAGCATCGGTTGGAGCGCCAATTCATGAACCTTGTTCAAGGAGATAGGCCAGTGAGGAGTTACGAATCTGAGTTCACAAGGTTGAGGCGACATGTTTTTGATGGGCGTGAAGATGAAGCAACTATGATCCGTAACTTTATGTACGGATTGAAGCCGGAGCTTGGAAGTCGTTTAGCTGGAAGCAACTTTAGCAGCTTATCGGATCTGGTAGAAAAGGCTGTTAATGTTGAGACTGTATTGGAGGCTGAAAGGAAGACCTTACCACATTCTGGTGGACACACCAAGTTTAGCCAAGGAGAAAGGCCAAATTTCAACAAGGGTCCAAGATCTTACAAAGGAAAAGGGCGAGGACTTGGAGGCCAAGCCAACAATCGTGGTAACACTGGGGTATGTTACACATGTGATCAGCCGGGACATATTTCGAGGTTTTGTCCCAAAAATCAGCGGAATAACCCATGGAGTAACCAGCAGGGTTATTCATCGCTGAGGATGGAAGATGTTACTTGTTTCTTCTGTGGAAGGAAGGGCCATTATGCATCGTCATGTCCAAACAAGCCAATCCCTGCGACCCCTCTCGCGATCCGAGCTCCTCCTAGCCGTCCAGCTATTGAGCCAGCACCAAAGAAACAAAACCTAGGAGGTAGAGTTTATGCCTTAGGGGTAGAAAACCCAGACAATGCAGGACCGTCAAGCGGTCCCATCACAGGTATTGGGTGCTTAACCTCCTCTGTTTATTGAATGGAATTTAGTTGTTGAAACCTAGTTAGTATGCTGGTTAAGTATAGATTGCTTGATCGCTAGGTTGCGCGTTTAGAAATTTTGGATTGATGATTGATGGTTGTGCGAATTTTGATTAGTTTTTGTGATTGAGATATTGTTGATTGGGTTACTGTGGCAGGAACCATACATGTTGCTGGTAAACCCACACATGTATTGTTCGACTCGGGGGCAACACATAGTTTTGTGACCCCTGAAGTAGCTGCCCGGTTTTGGGATTGTTTTGTGGTTGACAGGATAAACGTGGCCGTCTTGACCCCCGCAGACCGAACCCTTCAAGCAGATCAGTGTATCAAGAATGTTCCATTGGTCATTCAAGGCAAAGAGTTTGTGGCAGATTTGTTAGTCGTGCCTTTGAAAGGGTACGAAGTAATCCTTGGAATGGATTGGTTATCGGGCTACAGAGTTCAGATCGACTGTGGAAAGGGAAGGTTGTTGTTTGGCAGAGGCAAACGACCAGAGATGGTGTACTATGGAATCAGTCCTAGTATGACCGTGTCTTTGGTAGCAGCAATGAGAGTACAAGATTTGTTTCAAGATGGGGAAGTATATTTGGTGACCTTATCGGTTAGTGGAGGAGCCACTAATGATGAAGTTAAGGTCGAAGACATAGAAGTGGTCCAAGAGTTCGAGGATATCTTTGCACCACTAAAGGAATTACCTCCACCTCGGAGTAATCCCTTTACGATCAATTTGGAGCCTGAAGCAAAACCTATAGCTAAGGCACCATATCGGATGGCACCTGCGGAGTTGGCTGAACTAAAGAAGCAATTGGAAGATCTATTGGAAAAGGGATTCATTCGGTCGAGCTCTTCACCTTGGGGAGCTCCTGTGCTATTTGTGAAGAAAAAGGACGGAAGCATGAGGTTGTGTATCGATTATCGTGGTATCAACAACATCACGATAAAAGATAAGTATCCTCTTCCGAGGATAGACGAGTTGTTAGACCAACTAAAGGGAGCTAGTTGGTTTTCGAAGATTGATTTGGCATCAGGGTATCACCAAATTCCTATTGCCAAGTCAGACATTATGAAGACGGCGTTTCGGACGAGGTATGGGCAGTACGAGTTTGTAGTTATGCCCTTTGGTCTCACGAACGCACCTGCGGCTTTCATGCGTTTGATGAATGAAGTGTTTCACGACTATCTCGACAAGTTCGTGATCATTTTCATTGATGACATCCTGGTGTACTCGAGAAGTAAGGAGGAGCACAAAGAGCATCTGAGACTGGTTATGGAAAGGTTACGGAATCAGAAGCTATTTGCCAAGTTCAGCAAGTGCTCGTTTTGGAAGAGAGAGATAGGATTTCTGGGTCACATAGTATCAGGAGAGGGCGTTGCTGCTGATCCAGAAAAGGTCCAAGCCATACGGGAATGGCCTCGACCTACCACTGTGACGGAAGTAAGGAGTTTTCTCGGACTTGCGGGCTATTATCGGAAGTTTGTTAAGGACTTTTCCTCCATTGCAAAGCCTTTAACTAAACTTACCGGTAAAGGAGTTCCTTTCTTATGGGTGGAAGAAACCGAGAAGGCTTTCAAGAAGTTGAAGGAAGCTCTCACGACCGCACCTGTGTTAGCTTTGCCCGAGCAAGGTAAACCTTACACGGTTTACACGGATGCTTCACGAGTTGGGTTAGGTTGTGTTCTTATGCAAGATGGGCGAGTCATCGCGTATGCCTCACGACAACTACGGAAGCATGAGGATAACTACAGTACACATGACTTGGAGTTAGCGGCTGTAGTGTTCGCTTTGCGAATTTGGAGATCTTACTTGTATGGAGAAGAAGTAGAGGTATACACGGACCATCAAAGTCTTAAATACCTCTTCACTCAGCCAGATCTCAACCTGCGCCAGCGTAGGTGGATGGAGTTTGTGGCAGACTACGATATAAGGATTCGCTACCATCCTGGTAAAGCGAATGTTGTTGCGGACGCCTTAAGTCGAAGAAAGTTGGACGCAGATTTGGAGAAAGAAGTGGAGCTATTGAACCAAGAGTTGAAACAAGTGAAGTTGGTCGTTTTGGAAGGGCAAGCGAGCGAGCCATTGGGACTTCAAGCGGTGAATCAGGCCAGCTTGATTCAGAGAATTCGAGAAGAACAAATTAAGGATGAGAAGCTACTGAAGATTGCTGAAGAACTCAAAGGACAAGCCGGGCCAAATAATGCTGGATACTACTTGGCGGAGGATGGAACCTTGCTAATTAATGGGAGGATCACGGTTCCTAAAGGACAAGGGCTGAGAGATGAGATACTAAGGATTGCACACCATTCTTTACTTAGTATCCATCCTGGAAGTTCAAAAATGTACCGAGACATAAGAAGATACTATCATTGGCCGGGAATGAAGAGATCAGTAGCGCAATGGGTCGCGCAGTGTGCAACTTGTCAACAAGTCAAGGTCGAACATCAAGTTCCAGGAGGATTATTGCAGAGTCTTCCGATACCTCAATGGAAATGGGACTCGATTTCCATGGATTTCATTACCGGATTACCCACTGCTCCAGGTAGATCGAACAACTCGATATGGGTGATTGTGGATAGGTTAACCAAGGTTACACACTTGTTGCCTATGCGGGACACTGATAAAGTTGAAGTATTGGCCGAGCTGTACATCGACCAAATCGTGAAGTTACATGGAGTACCCTCAGACATCGTCTCAGATCGCGATCCAAGGTTCACGGCATCATTTTGGGAAGCACTGCAAGAAGCCTTGGGAACTAAACTATTCAGAAGTACGGCGTTCCATCCAGAAACAGATGGCCAAACGGAGAGAACCATTCGGACCATCGAGGACATGCTTCGGATGTGTATTCTCGATTGGGCAGGAACTTGGGAGAAGCATTTACCGTTGGTCGAGTTCTCATATAACAACAGTCATCATTCGAGCATAGGGATGTCACCTTATGAAGCGTTATACGGAAGGCCATGCAAAACGCCTATGTGCTGGACGGAAGTGGGCGAAAGAAGAATGTTTGGGTCACCTATCGTTCAGGAGACCATGATTAAACTAGAGACGATTCAGGCCAACATGAAGAAGGCTCAGGACCGTCAGAAGAAGTACGCAGACCAGTCAAGAAGAGAGGTAACTTTTGAGATAGGAGATTGGGTCTATTTGAAAGTTACTGCACAGAAAGGGAAGGACAGATTTGGCAAGGTCGGGAAACTTGCGGTCAGGTTCATTGGTCCGTACAAGATCATCGAGAAAGTTGGTGAGGTAGCTTACCGTTTGGATCTGCCAGAGGATATGCGTCTACATCCTGTATTTCATGTTTCCATGCTTCGGAAACATATACGGGATCCAAGTACTGTTGAACCCGAGAGACTAGAGGAGTTGAGGACAAACCTTACGTATCCGGAAGGACCAATCAGATTAGGAGAACGGCGTATTCGGAAGCTGAAGAATCGTGAGATTGCTCAAGTACAAGTTTTCTGGGGAAGACAAAACAAGATTCATGTTACTTGGGAAGATGAAGAGCGATTTAAAACCGATCACCCTGAGTTCTTCCGAGAGGATGTTGTGATGGAAGAAAGAGGCCCCTCAGAACCTTAGAATTCGAGGACGAATTCTGTTAAGGGGGGAGAATGTAGAAACCCATTAAAAAAAAAAAAAAAGAATGGTCGAGTAACCTTTGGGTGATCGAGTCGTGGACGATCAGATTTTTTTTGTCTGAACCATGAGTCAAGTATCCCACTAGACAATGGTTAGACAATGTGGTATATTTACTCAAAGGACGTTTGAAGCATGACACTTTTGGAAGCACAACAGGAAGACCGGAAATTGGGCGAAAAACCCTAATTTCGGTATTATGGAATTTTCCGAAGAAGCCGGAAACTCGAGAAATATTTTCCATCAAGTCAGGATTCATTTAGAGCTTATTAAAAATAATCAGATCATCAGAACGGGCGTCGAAAAATATTGGGAGTGATCGCGGGACGAAAATTCACCAGAAAGGCCGAAATAGGCCGAATCGACCGAGAAGCTCGAGGTGGCTTGATGTGTATGTGTTCAGGACGTGGTGGTAGGCTCTTGACAGTGTATGTGTCAAGGGAATCAGGAGGTGTTGCAGTACATGCAACCTGTACATGCAAGTAGACATGTGGAGCACGAGGTGGAACGGCCTAGCACGAGGTGTTGCGATGCATGCGACCGAAGCATGCGGCCAGCCATGTGTGAGATGGGGTGTCGACCTGCATGCACTTCAGTCATGCAGCAGGCCATCTGGACGTGGGGTGTGTCATCCTGCATGAGACTGAGGCATGCAGCCAGCCATGTGGAGCACGAGGTGGAACGGCCAAGCACGAGGTGTCGCGATGCATGCGACCGGGCCATGCGGCCAGACATGTGGAGGACGTGGTGTCAGCTTGCATGGGAGCAGGCCATGCATTCAGACAGGTAGAGGGCGTGGTGTCAGCTTGCATGTGAGCAGGCCATGCTGAAGGACATGTGGAGCACGAGGTGCCGCCGCGCATGCGTCCGGAGCCATGCGAAGCGACACACGGGCTGCCACACGGCTTGTTCCTGATTGGTTGCTGATTCCTATAAATAGGCCACGACCCCCTCTCATTTCAAACCATCCAGAACACATCAAACCTACTTCAAAACATAAAGAGAAAGCAAAGAAAGAAAGATCGAGTTTCGATAGTTTTCGAGCGATTTAGGCAGTTTTCGAGAACAGTTACTCTGCCGATTTTGAGTCAGCACTTGGAGAAGGTTCTTTTCAAGTGAAGAGAGATCAGTTATAGTGGAGACCAGTTCAAGTGGAGTTCAGTCAAGAAGAGGGTCTACTTGTGAAGGTCGGGAAAGGGTTCGGATCGCAGAAGTCGGGTTTGGGGTCAAGGCCACGGTCAACCAAAAACTGTGAGTTATAATCGATTGATTGCTGAGTTGTTTTCATGCAGGATCCCGTTACTTGGAAGTTGGATCATGGCAGGAGGCCGGGTCTAACTGAGTAACGGTTTGAATAATTGAGGTTATGTTGATTGAGTTGATGGCATGCTTGTTATTGTTTGAGAACCGTAGTAGCATGCTAATGGTTAGGTTGATTGGTTAGTTAGCGAATGCAGAATGCTTAGATGATATCGCTAAGTTGTGGATAGTTAGGTATTCTGGAATTAGTCTTTATGCTAGATTCTGGAATGTGGTTGATTGTGTTGTGATTATTACTTGAAACCTTGTGTTATTTTTACCGGGTTTAGTATTAATCGTATATTGGCCGACAGCATTTGTGTAACCCACAATGCTAGGCATATTGGGGTGAGTTAGTGTTCCTTCAGACCTCGTACCCGGCGGGTTCAAGGAAACCCCTTATTCGCTGGATCGGGAAGACTCAGATAGACGGGGTCATGGCCTATGGCTGAGTGATTACACGACGGTGTAATGTGGCAGTGACCCGAAGGACTGTGGGCTGTCGCGCGGTGACCCGAAGGACTGTGGGCCGCGGTCGGTTGAAAGTTCCTTCTTTTGGCCTTCGTGGTAGGAAGATAGGATATTGCCGATAGTGAAGGAGGAACATAACGTCACCAGGGCCCGAGTTTGATATATATATTATATCGTGTTTTGGGTTGTTAAACCCTGGTTTAAATCGAGTTTGAGTTTGGTGATGAGCTAGTAATTAGCATAATGCTAGTTATCTTGCTATCTTTTACCGCTGCGTATTTCTGATATTGCTTATTGTTATTAAATTGTGTTGTTAGGTGAACCTCTCGCTTTAGATTGTTTGGGGTGGGATAGCGAGGGGTTGTATTTGTTAGTGGGGGATTGTAACTCGCTGAGTAATGCTAGATTACTCACTCCTCACTCGTTGTTGTTTTCAGGTGACCAGTAGTGAGCTTGTAGAAAGCGCGGGAGGCTAGGCTGGCTGGTGTAGATTTGCATCTTTTTGCTTAAGACGCTTTCAGACTATAAGTATGTACTTTCGCTTTCTTGGCATGCCACCACTTGTATAATATTTTGTGTATTATAAACCAGATATTATATAAGATAAATAAAGCGAATGTTTTGTGAAACTGCCTTGTTGTTCTGATATTAGCTTGTCCGAGCTAACACAACGTCAGATTGGAGTACGGGTTGAGAAGCCTTAGGCTTTGGTCTGACGGGACGTGTTAGTGGGCGGCCTGGCCTAGTTACGAATTGCACTTTTCGTGACCTTGGCCGGATCGGCCGTTAACCCATCATGTAGCACTCCCGATCCTTGGTAGACGGTCGGCCGTCGGTCATGTTCTTGTTTGATTGTTGGCCGGTGGTTTGACCTATGCCTAGAACGGTTCGGGGGCGTTACAAGGATGGTGCACAAGCTGGACGAAGTGACACTTATTTGGGTGAGCTGGTCGAGCTGAATCAAAGTGACACTTACATATCTGAGCTGGATGAGCTGAGTGAGCTAAGTGACACTAGCTTGGAGCTGAATGAGCTAAGTGACACTGAAGAAGGAGCTGATTTAGTTGCTGGGCGAAATGGGCCTTGTTCAGCCCACGGAAAAATTCATAAGAATTCAAAAAAAAAGAGTAAAAGTTTTGGTTTGAATCAATTCTGAAGAGAAATCCAGGGGGAGTGGTGGAAGAGAAACTCTGCTGGCTGAAGAGAAACTCAGCCTTAGGACAGTTAAGGCGGATCCATATAAAAATCTCTTCATCTTTCTTTCTCTTTTCTTTTACCCATAAAAGGTTGTTTTGGTTTTTGATTGCTGATTTTGACTGCCTATCATCCTTTGAATCAGTGAAAAGAACTCTGAATGATCACATAAAAATCGTGAGCTAAACACTTTGAGAGTGAGAGGATTTTATTTGCAAACTCATCTGTCAAGTGTTTTCAGGATGTTTGGGCTTCTAAGGAAAGAAAACCAGGCTTCAAAACCACAACAAGATGTTTTCTACCTTTTTAAAACCGTGTCTGAAAAAGAGCAATTGATTTTTGGAGATAGGAAATAGTTTGCTTCTAATAGGTTTGATATTGTGCAGAAACAAAGAAACCAAAGGAAGAGACAAAACATGTTCGATGATGATGAGAAGAGGGCCAGAAATGGTGATCGTCCCTTCACCAAAGCCAAGAGAAGCAACTGTGATATGCTTGATCGGAACGAGTAGACTTATGCTAGTTTGGAGAAGATGTTGCATAAGGCAATTTTTACTATTCAGCAACTCAAAAAGAAGGGAAACACCAACACTTCTTCTGCACCAAAACAGCAATGTAAGTTTTCTTCTTTTTCAAATTCCGGTTTGAAAACTAATGTGTTTTCTTTTGATAGAACCAAAGATGTGAAACCCACAAGCAAAACTCATTCTACCAGGTGCTTCAAATGCCATAGGATCGGTCATTATGCTTACAAGTGCCAAAACCAGAAACCGTTGGTTACTTTGGAGAGTGACAATGTTGAAACCAAGCCGGACAAGGAAGGTTTTTAGACTTATTGCCAACTTTCGATGACCATGCACATGAACCAAGGGTAGGTAGTTCTGAATTGATTTTTCCGCTTGAAAAAGATTCTAAAAAGGTTTTGAACAAGAAAGAATTTTCTTGTTCTTTGAATTTGATATTGGCGCATATGACCTTGGTCTTAGAAGCTTTGTGTCAATACAGAAAGGGCCAGATGAAGAACAAAACCATGGTCATCAAGCAAACCAAGAAAGATCTTCTTCCATTCAAAGACCGGACCAAACTCAAGGTGAGCAATGTTCTGATAATGATTCCTTTGCTTATAACCCTTTTCTTTTTAATGTTCCGGAATTGAGGACAAATATTTTTGAAGAGGGAGGGAATGATGCACCCTGGATCATAGACCCGGGCCAGGATGGTGCACAACTTGACCCAACCAAGGTTTCCCCATCGGATGAAGCAACCATGGTCGAGCCAGAAGCTAACTTTGGACGAGAAGCACGAAGTGACACTTATTTGGGCGAGTTGGTCGAGCTAAATCAAAGTGACACTTACATATCTGAGCTGGATGAGCTGAGTGAGGTAAGTGACACTAGCTTGGAGCTGAATGAGCTAAGTGACACTGAAGAAGGAGCTGGTTTAGTTGCTGGGCGAAATGAGCATTTTTCAGCCCACGGAAAAATTCATAAGAATTCAATTTGGATCGGTTTTACACCAAATTTGACCAGGCCTTTGGTGATAGTCTTCTGCCTATTTGCATCAAAAATATCAACAAAAGGAGTCAAAGTCATGGTCATATCAAAGGGCATTCAACAACACACTTATTTCTAGTCAAAAGTCTTAGTCTTTGTTTGTGTTTTCTAAGTTTCTAGTTTTCTAAAAAACTCTTAAGTCTCTCTTTGACTCATTGTAGTATAAATATGTAAACTCTTCTATGAATAAAATCAGTCTATGTTTTTGAATTTATTTTCGTTTCTTCTCTGAGTGAGAGAGAGAGAGTTCTTTAGCTAGTTCATTGGTGTGAACCGGCTTGTTGATTTGGTGGTCAGACAATTCATCTTTGTGTGTTGTTTGGTGGTTATCCAACACATTCTTTCTTTCTTGGGTGGTTAGCCTTAAATCGTGGGTATATCAAGAGCCATTCCGCATCTCTTGACGATCCTTTCAATCCATTTCAGTTCCAGAAGTGATGTTTGCCTTCTCGGTTCATATCCAACACCCAGCTAAAGTGATCCTTCAATTTAGGGCGTATCAAGTGGTATCAGAGCCACTTTGGCTGGTTTGTTTTCATTTCATCTTTTCATCTTCTCATCTCTCCATGATTTTCTTTTCTTATTTCTTGTTGGATCTGGGCTGTTCTTTTACTCCCTTGTGATCGCTCGTTATTAAAAAAAACGATTAAAAAAAAGAGTAAAAGTTTTGGTTTGAATCACTTCTGAAGAGAAATCCAGGGGGAGTGGTGGAAGAGAAACCTTGCTGGCTGAAGAGAAACCCAGCCTTAGGACAGTTAAGGCGGATCCATATAAAAATCTCTTCATCTTTCTTTCTCTTTTCTTTTACCCATAAAACGTTGTTTTGGTTTTTGATTGCTGATTTTGACTGCCTATCATCCTTTGAACCAGTGAAAAGAACTCTGAGTGATCACATAAAAATCGTGAGCTAAACACTTTGAGAGTGAGAGGATTTTATTTGCAAACTCATCTGTCAACTGTTTTCAGGATGTTTGGGCTTCTAAGGAAAGAAAACCAGGCTTCAAAACCACAACAAGATGTTTTCTACCTTTTTAAAACCGTGTCTGAAAAAGAGCAATTGATTTTTGGAGATAGGAAATAGTTTGCTTCTAATAGGTTTGATTTTGTGCAGAAACAAAGAAACCAAAGGAAGAGACAAAACAAGTTCGATGATGATGAGAAGAGGGACAGAAATGGTGATCGTCCCTTCACCAAAGCCAAGAGAAGCAACTGTGATATGCTTGATCGGAACGAGTAGACTTATGCTAGTTTGGAGAAGATGTTGCATAAGGCAATTTTTACTATTCAGCAACTCAAAAAGAAGGGAAACACCAACACTTCTTCTGCACCAAAACATCAATGTAAGTTTTCTTCTCTTTCAAATTCCGGTTTGAAAACTAATGTGTTTTCTTTTGATAGAAGCAAAGATGTGAAACATACAAGCAAAGCTCATTCTACTAGGTGCTTCAAATGCCATAGGATCGGTCATTATGCTAACAAGTGCCAAAACCAGAAACCGTTGGTTACTTTGGAGAGTGGCAATGTTGAAACCAAGCCGGACAAGGAAGGTTTTTCAGACTTATTGATAACTTTCGATGACCATGCACATGAACCGATGGCAGATAGTTCTGAATTGATTTTTCCGCTTGAAAAGGATTCTAAAAAGGTTTTGAACAAGAAAGAATTTTCTGGTCCTTTGAATGTTTTTGATATTGGGGCATATGACCTTGGTCTTAGAAGCTTTGTGTCAATACAGAAAGGGCCAGATGAAGAACAAAACCATGGTCATCAAGCAAACCAAGAAAGATCTTCTTCCATTCAAAAACCTGACCAAACTCAAGGTGAGTAATGTTCCGATTATGATTCCTTTGCTTATAACCCTTTTCCTTTTAATGTTCCAGAATTGAGGACAAATCTTTTTGAAGAGGGAGGGAATGATGCGCCCTGGATGTAGACCCGGGCCAGGATGGTGCACAACTTGACCCAACCAAGGTTTTCCCATCGGATGAAGCAACCATGGTCGAGCCAGATGCTAACTTTGGACGAGCTGGACGAAGTGACACTTATTTGGGCGAGCTGGTCGAGCTGAATCAAATTGACACTTACATATCTGAGCTGGATGAGCTGAATGAGCTAAGTGACACTAGCTTAGAGCTGAATCAGCTAAGTGACACTGAAGAAGGAGCTGGTTTAGTTGCTGGGCTAAATGGGCCTTTTTCAGCCCACGGAAAAATTCATAAGAATTCAATTTGGATCGGTTTTACACCAAATTTGACCAGGCCTTTGGTGATGGTCTTCTGCCCATTTGCATCAGAAATATCAACAAAAGGAGTCAAAGTCGTGGTCATATCAAGGGGCATTCAACAACACACTTATTTCTAGTCAAAAGTCTTAGTCTTTGTTTGTGTTTTCTAAGTTTCTAGTTTTCTACAAAACTCTTAAGTATCTCTTTGACTCATTGTAGTATAAATATGTAAACTCTTCTATGAATAAAATCAGTCTATGTTTTTTAGTTTATTTTCGTTTCTTCTCTGAGTGAGAGAGAGAGAGTTCTTTAGCTAGTTCATTGGTGTGAACCGGCTTGTTGATTTGGTGGTCAACCAATTCATCTTTATGTGTTGTTTGGTGGTTAGCCAACACATTCATTCTTTCTTGGATGGTTAGCGTTAGATCGTGGGTATATCAAGAGCCATTCTGCATCTCTTGATGATCCTTTCAATCCATTTCAGTTCCAAAAGTGTCGTTTGCCTTCTCGGTTCATATCCAACACCCAGCTAAAGTGATCCTTCGATTTAGGGCGTATCACAATCCTTCCTGAGTTCCTCTGAGAACAATCCACAAAAGTGAATAATTCCTTGGAAGTCTCCACCTGCAGACCCAGATGGTCTGCCATAATCCTAGGTAGGATGCTGACTGATGCTCATGTGTTGCACAAGGCATGTGGGAATTCAATACCCTTCACCGTGCATGGTATTGCAAATTGCCCTGGATCACTCTTCTTCTTCAATGTAACCCTTTCCTTATCTGCTCTCTAGCTTCATAGAACATTCTCCTAATGTCTTCTTCTGTCTCTCTGGTTTCTCTGAAGAACATCCACAATCTGTGGGTAAAATAAGCCTCATCGAATGGCTTATCTAGAGGAATCCTGAAGACTTTTTTTCGGAAACTTTCCATTTCCTTTTCATTAGCCCCCTCTTCAGATGCTTCTCCACTTTTTCCTTTCTTTTCCTTAGGGTTCTTCTCGTAGGAACCCCGATCAACCTCCACAGGATCTACTCCATCATCTGAAGGTGTCCTAACGGCCTCTGATGGGTTTTCTGATGGTTTGGGTTTGGGCATGAGTGCATTAAAACGTGCAACATCTATCTTCGGCATCTGGACTCGGTACGTAATAGGCGCTCGTCGATCGATGGGCGCTGGTGGTTGTCGATCGATGACGGTCTCCTGATGTCGATCGATGACGGGCTCCTGATGTCGATCGATGACGGGGTCAGAATGTTGATCGATCTTCACGTAAACAGGGCTGGGCGGATGTGGGTGTGGGTGTTCTGCTGCGAAGTTCTCGTGAGTCATTATCCTCACGGCATTGCAAGATGCGTGATATCTTATGAATTTGCATGATTTTAACCATCATTTTGTGCATATATTGATCATCTATATCACCATTTAGACATATTTAGATTGCATTGCATTGCATATGTCTATATTAGATGTTGGAGATACTTGTTGGTGAGTTTGAAGGCATTTGAGGAACTTTGAGTCAAAAAGGTGAAAGATAAACAGAGATATAGATCTTAAAGATATCTTTCGAAACTCATCTTTTGGGAAGGCATGGGAAATTGAGTTAGCTTTCCAATGGAGGTGGTTTCAAATCATTTGGAGCTGTATTGAAGGAGTTATGATTTATCTACTGAAGGCATATCAACCATGTAGCGACCAGAGCTGTAGCAACTTCATCAAGTCGCTAGGACGTCATGCGAGTCCTCCTAGCAACGTGCGTAGCGACCAGGACGGGGCGCTACAGATCATGAAGAGCTGAGAGTTTCGTAGCGGCCAGCTTGTAGCAGGAATACCAAGTCGCTACAGACGAAAAGACCCAACTTTTTATGGGTCAACCCAATGGGTTGACCCAACTAGTTTTTTAGGTTCCTATAAATACTTGTTAAACCTAATTTTTAGTGCTTATCTCATTTTTCTCTCAAGGTTTTGCCTCATCTTGTAAAAGCTTGAATCTTTTGATAATCTAAAGAAGTACTTTATCTTATACTTGTGTTTCTCTTGCTCATTAACATCGTTAGCCTTGATCCTTACATGGGTTTAAGGTTTTTCATAGAGATTAGTGAGTAGTGACCTTGTGATTCATGGGTTAGATAGATTAGGGTGATTAAGTGGATATTTAGGATATTTATTGCTTGATTAACAATGTTCTATGTTTGCTAAGTGTTCTTAATGCTAGATTAGATTTGATCACTTTCATATAGACCTTAAGCTATTTTACGCCCGGAAGGTGTTTGTTAAAATGCTTGAATGAACTTAGTATTGTCCTTTCATATTCGGCCAACGACAGTTGATGTCCGAGATGTTTTAGTGGTTAGTAGACTTGTGATTCATGCATGCTTGATTGCGTTAGCCAACGACAGTTGATGTTTAATTCATGATTAGCATAGGGGTTTTTGCCACGACAGTGGATTAATCTATATTGAATGAGATCTAGACCTATAGACTTGTTAATTTTTTTGTTTGAACATCATAGATTGAACCTTGATCACCTTATATCGATTATCATTGCCCATGATATCCTTAGCATTTGATTGAATTCTTGCACTTATTTCTTGATTGGATTTGAGATCACATTGTTTATATTTCTAGGATATTAGCTTGTTACAATCATTCATCTTCTTGTTTGCTTAGATTAAGGAAGCTTGTGTATTTTTGGTGTTATAGATCCTTAGTTCCTTGTGGATTCGATCCTAAAATGCTACAATGACATATCATTCAATTGTGGTATTGTTGGCACATTAGGTTAATTGGTGTGTGCTTAAACGCTTATCAATGCGGTTGACTCCGTAGGTGTTGTCGATCGATGTCCAGGAGAGGATGTCGATCTGTTTTGGGTGACTTCTGTCGACCGATGTTCGTGGCTTGGCGTCGATCGACACCAATGCGATCCGCCAAAACTCATCAGACTCTCTACTTCGAAATCTCCTTCTTGCAGCTTTTCTTCTTTCACCACTTGCCAGAAATCATCCCCAATGATGGCATTCACGTGGTGCTTCAACACATCATCTTCTACCCCTCTTGTCAAGGCTCCCTGCCTCTTAACAGCTTCTCCTGTCTGAACAACCTGCATCTCTAGCTTCTTCACATGAGTGATGAAAGTCTCAAACTTTGTGTTCAGGTTGGTGTAAACAGAATCAATCTTCCCATTGAAGTCCACTGTCATGCGCTGCTGTCCCTCGAGAACTCTGTCAAGCATCTCCTCAATCTTGCTCTCTTGAGTTGGCGGTGGTGGCTTCTGATAGTAGGAGCTTCCATAACCCCTGTTGTTGATGTAGTTGTTGCTGTAGGGTTTCTGGTGCTGCGAACTCTGGTTGAAATTGCCCATATTTCCATAGGAGTTTCTGTTTCCACCCTGGTTTCCAGAACCTTGGAATCCAGTTCCACTGATGAAGTTCACATCTGCTTCCTCTGCTCTACCCTCTATGTCTACACCTCTGGTATTGCACCGCGATGCCTCTATAGAAAGTACTGAGCAGTTGTACTTCATTGAATTCATGGTGTGGACAGTCTCTCTGATAAGACTTGAATCTGATCCAAGAGCTTCTGAATGATTCTGCAGGCTCCTGAGTGAATGTAGAAATCTTGCTCCTCAAGTCTTCAGCACGTGCTTCATCAAAGAAGTTGCATAAGAATGCATTCTTGATGTCGCTCCAGGATGTTAGGGATCCTGGTGGTAGCTGCTTAAGCCAATTCGAAGCATCTCCAGCAAGTGAGTACTTGAAGAGCTTGCATAGGAGGTAGTCTTCAGAGACTCCCTCGACTTTAATAATAGATATGAGATCCTAGAACCTCTCCAGATGGTCCCTAGGATGCTCGTGAGATAACCCATAGTAGGGTGTCTGTCCCACGAGTGTGTAGTACTGCGGCTTCAACTCGAAATCCCTCTGAATAGTTGGAGGTCGAGTGGCTGATCTGTTCGTGTAGAACTGATTTGGACGATTGTAGTCAGCCAATGTTCTGGGTCGAGCGGCCTCATCTACAGGTAGAGTAGCTCATGTAGCTTCAGACTCAGGGATTGCATCCCCCTGAGCATTTATCCTCTGACCTGTTGCATTACGCAAATGACCTTCCTGGTCATACAGGTCTCCTCTCTCATCACGTACAAGAATCAAAGTCGCAACCATATCTCGCGGCTCAGTATCGATCGATGTTCGGACTGAAGTATCAATCGATGTCGGATGGAAGATGTCGATCGACGGGAGATGAGTGTCTTCGATCGACGGTGGTGAGCGAGTATCGGTCGACGGGATTGGTGCCTGGGTCGACGGTGGTTGACGAGAATCGAGGGACGAACAAGCGTTATTGTCGATCGATGAGGAGCGTGCTTCTTTGCGGATTGAACGCTCCAAACTTGAAGGATCTGGTGAGAATAGCAGTTGAGTTTCCTTGTTGCTTCTGGTACTGCTGGGCATGTACCTGAAAATCCAAAAAAAAAAAATTATGTCAGAAACTTAACAAATTTAAATCTAATAGGCGATCAAAGCTCCCCGGCAACGGTGCCAAATTTGATATCACTCAAATTACCCTAAAGAGTGAATTTACTCTCTCAAATAAGAGGTTCAATTGCAGTACTTACAGATCAAATCCACAAGGAGCTAGAGAACCTAATAAATCTAACGGGATTTGTTAAGTTGGATGGTTTAATGATTAAAATGTAAATTTGCAGTTTTGTTGAGCAAGTAATTGCTCGATTGATTGGTTGAGGTTTTGGTGCTTAAAAGGAAATAGCTAGACTTATGGTTTTTATTCAGGAAACTTGGAATTATAATCCTACAAATGCCTAATGAGTTGCATGCATGATAAGGTAGAGCTCAACTACTAAGCAACAAGTCAATCAGCTCTCGCGTTTATGGACTTGTCTATTAACTAGATCTAATGACTAAAACAAATGTGTTCGATCAGTAGCAAGTGTCGATCGATTATCCTATAGGGATATCGATCGATACACCCTTCACTTTGTCGATCGATTATCCAATATGTATATCGATCGACGCGCTTCTAGTTAAGCTTTATGCGCAAGTTGAATGATGCTCACTAAGCTCACTAGATCAGCTCTCGCCTTACTCTTAGGAAGAAACTTAGCTCAATTAGAATGATTTCATGATGAGAATGAAGCTATTGCTTTTATCTAACAATCCTAGAGCAAGTTCTAGGTAGCTAATCTAGAATCAGACATTAATGACAATCCTATTGATTATTCTCACAACTCAGCAATCTATAGTTGGGGCTAATCCCTCATAACCTATTTAAACCCTAAAATCTAACAATGAAACTACTCAGACATGGTCAAGCAATTCATAACAACAATTAGGTAAGAAAACTTCATTAGAATAGTAATAGATATTAATGGAGTTCCAATCACAAATATAACTTTGGATCTTCTCTCCAATCTATCAAAATCCTAAAAACTTTTGCTGATAATAGTAAAATTAGAAACACAAGAAAAGCACCCTTTGCCTCTAACATGGTGGCAAGGCTTATATAATTAGGTTAAAACTCGTCAGGGGTAATCTTGTAAATTGGTGAAAACTTGGGCTTCAAGTCAGTTGTGACCAAACGGGCTTTCTGCGCGCTTCGCTGTCAATCGATGTTCTGATGTGAACTTCGATCGATATTTGTTCCTCAATATCGACCGATGGTCGAGCTCGATGGTCATCTCGGGTGATTGCTCCAAATATCTCCAAATATCTCCAAAATGCTCCAAAATTATCACTTGTCTCCAAATCACTTCTGATCTTATAAATATAATAAATAAACTCTATAATATAATAATTAGTTGTAAAAACACCTATAAACCATGGGTGAAAGTGGGTCAAATCCATGGTCTATCAGAATGCCATAAGAACAAAAGATAACCAAGTAAACAAAAGATAAGAAATAAAACTTAGTAAAGAATACATCTTTAGATAATTTCAGACCTCACACCATAGAGGTCTCCCCTGAGTCCACAGTTGGATTCAATATCCTCATGAACGTGGAACCTGAACTGGTCATCATACATAGGTAGGCACATGTGGTCTACACCGGATTGAACAGAGCTGTAGTTGAAACATATTGTGTGATCAGCAACTCAATAGAAATTCCTCAAAGCACGTTTTGATAAGATGAACCCTTGGATCACAGTGCCCTGACCCGTTATTCAGAATCAATAATAATATAAGTTTTTCTTTTTTTATATTGACCATCTATAACAGCCAATTTTTTTCATCTGGCATTTTGGCTTCACTGGATTTTTTTCTTTTCGAAAAGCATCGTTGATTTTTTATTCACTTTTATTAGCATAGAAAAAACTTGGGCTTATAGTTTTGGTATAAAAATTATTTCTTTGTTTATGAAACCGACCTGAAATTGTATTTGAGAAGATATACAATTTTATCAACTAATCTGGAGAACTATGATAATTTATACTGTAAATTTAACAAATGAAAATGAAATAGCCAAAGAGCAGCTCAAACCTGTTCGTCGATGATGAGCAGCTCTAAGCCAATAAGAACTCCACCTTTCGCACTGTGTCCAGCCTCCTAGAAATACGTCAAATGGAAGTATAATTCCGACGAACCCGGTGAGCCATTTTTAAATATAAAGCAACCAGAGACTTTTCGGACGTTTGAGCCAATTTCATACCCATCGATTGATTTTTGGTAAATGAACGTTGTAGAATTTTATTCGTTAAAATCTTCGACAAACATGTTTATATAATTGGAGAAAGAGAGGAAGTTGGAAGGGTATTATCGCTCACACATATATAAGATTAAAGAAGAGGAATGAATGATCAAGAGTGGAGAAACGGAAGAACATGCAGAAAATTGAAACGATTAGAAAAATTAGAAGAGACGCCTTGCGACGAAATGCAAAATTGTGAGTAGCAGGTTTGACGTGGCAAAACAACACCCTCTTATTGGCTGATTTTTGGGGTGATGTGGATAACCTCAAATCAATGCTTTAGCTCAATCCCTTTTATATATTGGGATATCAATTACGGCACCAAAAGAATTTGTTTTATGGGCTTTAGCCCATTGCCAGTCTGGCACTATATAACATGCTCAAGTATAAGATGTGAAAACAGAGCCGGTTCAAGAAATTTAAAGCTAAAAGCAAATAGAAAAAAATGGCTTGCTTTAAAAAACAGAGAAAATATAAAAATTGAATGTTTTACAGCAGACTCAAACCCATGTTACTAACACTTTCCAGTTAATGAAACTCTACCATTAGACCAGAGGAGAATTTTGAAAAGTAGTGCCGAAATTTATTTATAAACCTAACGGCCGGGAGCCTGAGCTTCCTCTGCTTCTATCAAGGAGCGGCACTGGTGAGAACATAACATACTCACGACAATATTGATATGTGGTACATCCTGATCATCTGGCATTTTCTATGTTATTTGATCTTAGAAATGCCTTGGACATTTTTCATATAACATTTTTCATATACTTTTTTACCTTTTTCCAAAATGTATCGTGTAAATCCAACAACGTAAACATGTTGTGCAAATCCCATTAAAAATATACATTCAAACAATGGCGGATCTAGAAAAAAATTTGAGTGGGAGCATAAAAATAATTTTACTTGATAATCTGAGAAAAATACCTTATATAACACATATGAGAATGAAAAGGGAATACAAGGAGGTTTGAACCTTGGTCATAGTGGGGGCAAATAATGATTTTTAACCAATTAAGCTAGAAAACCTTTATGCAATTAAGCTTGTTTTAAAATTTTAGTGGTGGCAGCTGCCCCCTTGCTGCATAACGTGCATCTGCCACTACATTCGAAGGAGATTCACAAGTAAAACATTTTACCTCTAGCGAAAAAGTCGGAAGAAGTATCAACTACACCAGTTCTCCAATGTTTATCATCATCCTGAAAAGAATTGTGGAGAATGTGTAATAATTTTCTGAAATTTTCTTTGATAGTAAAACGCTCCGTATCGATAGGCGATTTGGCGATTCTCTTGTTCGATAACGGCATGGGTACGGTGGATCCGCCGGATCTACCTCTTTCTCCGACGAAAGTAGGTTCATCTCTGGGGGAGGCGCAAGGATCTGATCGATTAATGAAGAACGATGGAGAATTTACGGAGGTTTTGGATGTGACGAAGAGTTTGGGGATTAAGGATTCTGAGATGGTTGGATCATCAGATCTATCTCTAAAGGCTTTGAATCAGAAAGTGATGATGGAGGAACAAGCTCAGGTTCTGATCAAATCTAAAGGATCGTATGCTGGTGTGGTTCAAGGTCAGAAATCTTTGAAGAAATACGAGGTTGAGATTGAAATGAAGGATGGAATAGGCTCGATAATGGTACCAGAAAAGATCACGAAGGATGTTGCTCCACTGTGGGATGATTTCCTAATTGGAAAATTTCTCGATACCGCTCCTCACATTGCAAAGGTGCATTCGATTGTGAACAAGATCTGGACGTTGAATGATAAGAATCAGAAGATTGATGTGTTTGAGGTCAATGCAACAACGATGAAGTTCAGAATACTGAATCAGGCAGATAAAAACAGAATTTTGAGAAGAGGAATGTGGAATTTAGCGGGGATTCCGGTGGTAATGACTAAGTGGTCTCCGGTGGTAGAAAAGGAAAAACCACCGACTCAATCTATACCAATGTGGGTTCATGTTAAGAAGGTTCCATTGAAGATGTTCTCGTGGCAAGGATTAAGTTTCGTAACAAGTCCTCTGGGAGTGCCAGGGAGATTACATCCAGAAACGGCTCAGTGTCTTAATCTGGAGGTGGCGAAGGTGTTTGTAAATGTGGATTTAACTAAGGATCTCCCAAAACATCTGAACTTCAATGTTCAAGGAGAAGAGGTGCTAGTGCAATATAGCTATCCGTGGTTGCCAAAGAAATGTGAGAAATGCGAGAAATGGGGGCACACTGGGAAAATATGTAGTATGAGAGGAGAAGGGTTGAGGAATAAACAGGGGGATTTGGAGGATGGAGAGATTAGAGATGATAGTCTTGAGAAGGGAAAAGAAAGTAGTAAGGAGAAGGAAAAGGATCAAGAGGAACCTAATACTGAGAATCAAAAGGAGAGGGGTTCGATAAGGATACAGACGATGGAAGTTCATGAAAATGGGATAGCTACAGGGGAGAAAATACCAGAGGCAGTAACTAAAGGAAATAATGAAGAATGGGAAGATGTATCTTTGGGTAAAGCAAGTTGCTCTCCTAGAGAGTTGGAGTTTGGACAGGTATCTATACTTACTAAGTCCAGATTCTCTGTGTTGGCACCAGTTGAAGAAGGAGATCCACCTGAGAATGAAGACAAACAATCTCAGAGTGGAGAAGATGGTAGTTCATCAGAAGAGAAGGAAGAGGAAATGATTCATCGAAAATACTTACCGCGTGATTCTAAGATTAATCATAGGTATTTGAAAGGAGGTCAGAAAGCTCAGGAAGCAAGCCAGAGCAATCTGAATAGAAAGAAGCCCCGACGTCAATAATATGTCAGGTTTCTTTTGGAACATAAGAGGTTTCAACAAGGAGTCTAAACATTTGATAGTAAAGGATTGGATCAGGAGAAGTGGTTTTCAATTTGGGTGTTTGATTGAGACGAGAGTGAAGGAAGGAAGAGTAAAGAGAATTTTGGAGAAGGTGGTTCCGGGATGGTCTTATATAGCAAACTATGAGCATAATAGACTGGGAAGAATCTGGGTTACATGGAGTCCGAGAGTGAGAGTCACTCCATGTTTTCAAAGTGCTCAGTTGGTCACTGTTTCTATACTTATGGATGGGTTTGTTGATGAAGTGTTCTGTTCTTTTGTTTATGGGAAAAACTTGGCTGAGGAAAGAAAAGAGTTATGGCAGGATTTGAAGGATCATCAGGATTCTCCCGTCATTCAAAAGAAGCCGTGGATTGTACAAGGAGATTTTAATGAGATTTTGGATGGGTTGGAGCATTCTGGGGGTTTGTCGCACGATTCTTTGGGAATGAGGGAATTTCAAGAAACAGTACAATATTGTTCTCTTTTGGACATGTCTTATCAAGGTCCAAGATTCACCTGGTGCAACAAAAGGGATATTGGGATCATTTGCAAGAAGTTGGACAGAGTGATGATGAATGATGTTTGGATGAGATTGTTTCCGCAGTCTTATTGTGTATTTGAGGCGGGAGGCTGCTCGGATCATCAGAGATGTAGGATGATTTTTAAAGCTGAGGAAATGAAGCCGAGGAAACCTTTTAAATTTGTGAATGCTCTGGTGGACATGCCTGATTTCTACTCGTTGGTGGAAGGGTTTTGGTCGGAGACAGAGCCTTTGTTTATCTCTACATCAGCTTTATTTAGATTATCAAAGAAGTTGAAGGCTCTAAAACCATTGTTGAGGAAGCTCAGTAAGGAGAAGTTTGGAGATATTTTCAAGAAGACAAGTGAAGCGTATAAAAACCTCTGTGTGGCTCAAACTAAGACTTTAGAAGATCCTGGACCGAGATGTATGGAAATAGAATCTGCTGCTTGTGAAAGATGGTCTCTGTTATCAAGAATTGAGGAAAAGGTGATTAGTCAGCGAGCTAAGATACACTGGCTCGATGTAGGAGATGGGAATAACAAGATTTTCTATAGAGCTGCAAAGGTCAGAGAAGTTCGAAACTCTATTCGAGAGATCAAGAGACTGGATGGTACCATTGCACACAATCAAGAAGATATTAAGCAAGAAGCAATTAATCATTTCCAGAATTTTCTGACTCACTCTCCGGCAGATTATGAAGGTGTGGGGTTAGAAGATTTAAAAAATCTTCTTAATTACGAGTCCTCTGAAGCTGATAGGAGTATGTTATGTGGAGAAGTGTCTATTGAAGAAGTGAAGAAGGTATTATTCTCAATGGCTGCGGATAAATCTCCTGGACCTGATGGATACACAACGGAGTTCTTTAAAGCTACCTGGTCTATAACTGGGAAAGATTTTGTCATAGCAGTTCAATCATTTTTCGAGAAAGGTTTTCTCCCTAAAGGCATCAATTCCACCATTTTGGCACTCATCCCAAAGTCGAATGAAGCTATCACCATGAAGGATTATCATCCTATATCATGCTGTAATGTGATCTATAAGGTAATCTCGAAGCTTCTAGCTAATCGTATGAAGAGATTGATTCCCCTATTTATATCTTTGAATCAATCAGCTTTCGTCAAAGATAGATTGCTAATGGAAAATGTTCTACTTGCTTCTGAGTTGGTGAAAAGTTATCATAAAGATACAGTCTTAGAAAGATGTGCGATTAAGATAGACATTTCAAAAGCTTTTGACTCAGTTCAGTGGTCTTTCTTGCTAACGGTGCTGGCTGCCTTGAACTTCCCGGAGAAATTTATTATTTGGATCAAGAAATGCATTGAGCTGGCGTCATTTTCTATTCAGATCAATGGAGAGCTTGCTGGGTATTTCAACAGTAAGAGGGGGCTTCGTCAAGGTTGTGCCCTTTCGCCATATCTCTTTGTGATATGTATGCAAGTTCTCTCAAAACTTCTAGACAGAGCTGCGCTAGACAAGAGAATTGGGTATCATCCGTACTGCAATGAGATGTGTTTGACGCATATCTGTTTCGCAGATGATGTACTTGTTTTTTCTGATGGGAGGAAGAACTCTGTTGAAGGTATCCTGGTAGTGTTCGAGAAATTTGCTAGAATGTCGGGACTCAACATAAGTCTAGAGAAGTCTACGATTTATTTAGCGGGAGTTAAAGATGAAGACAGTGTAGCTATACTCGAGCAGTTCCCTTTTGAAGCTGGCTCTTTACCGGTAAGATATCTGGGACTACCTTTATTAACTAAGAAGATGAATGTTCAGGACTATAGCCCGCTTCTATCTCGGTTAAGAACTCGTATTTCTACTTGGACGGCAAGGCATCTCTCATTTGCAGGAAGGCTCCAGCTTATTGGATCAGTTTTATACAGTATTATAAACTTCTGGATATCTGCTTACCGTCTTCCTAACAAATGTATTCAAGAGATCAATAGCATGTGTGCGGCTTTCCTCTGGTCTGGTCCAGTTTTGTCTACGCATAAAGCGAAGATTGCTTGGATTGATGTGTGCAAACCAAAAGATGAAGGGGGACTAGGTCTGGGAAACTTAAATGAAGCAAATAATGTTTCTTGTTTAAAACTCATTTGGCGGTTGTTGTCAGCAAGAAGCTCTCTATGGGTGCAGTGGATTTGGAGATATCTTATAAGAAAGGGTTCTTTTTGGAGTATAAAGGAGAGCAGTTCTTTGGGATCTTGGATGTGGAAGAAACTGTTAAAGCTGAGACCATTGGCTTATCAGTTTGTTAAAGTGGAGATAAATAGTGGTGCTAAAACTTCTTTTTGGTTAGATAATTGGTCTCCTTTGGGAAAACTAATTGATCTAACAGGAGAAGGTGGATGCTTAGTTTTGGGTATTTCGCTGCACACTACAGTGGAGAGAGCAATTCAGATGTATAGGAGCAGAATGCATAGAGTTCCTGTATTTCGTCAGATTGAGCAAGAAGTATTGAAGTTGAAAAGTAGTGGTATGAATATGATGGAGGATGTGTGTCTATGGAAGAGGGAAAATGGGGATTTCAAGCCGGGGTTTGTCACCTCTCAAACTTGGAATCTCATTAGATCTCGTTCATCTAAAGTGCAGTGGAGCAGAGGCATTTTGTATCCAGAGGCCACTCCGAGGTTAGCCTTTCTTTCTTGGCTCGCTGTTCGTAATAGGCTAGCGACGGGAGACAGGATTCTCAGATGGAACCCATTAGCTATCTCTACTTGTTGGCTTTGTAAGCAGGAGCAGGAAACGAGAGATCACTTGTTTTTTGAATGCAGTTACTCAAAAGAAGTGTGGAGTAGGACTATTGGAAAACTGGCGGGTAATGGTTGCATTTATCAATGGGATCGAGTGTTGCAAGTAGTGGTGAATGGAATGCAAGAGAGACATTCGACTTTTCTGTTGAGATACTGTTTTCAAGCGGTAATACATGCATTATGGATGGAGAGAAACGTCAGAAGAGTTGGGGAACCAGAGCAGCCAGCTACTTGCCTTATTGCTAGAATGGATAAGCTGGTGAGAAACAGAGTAACTTCCCTTAGGAAAAAGAATGGAGCTAAGTATGAAAAGGCAATGGAGGTTTGGTTTGG
Organism: Brassica napus; assembly: GCF_020379485.1. NCBI lineage: Eukaryota > Viridiplantae > Streptophyta > Magnoliopsida > Brassicales > Brassicaceae > Brassica > Brassica napus. The sequence continues at coordinate 3,876,239 of NC_063451.1, read as the reverse complement.
AAAAGAATAAGTATAGGAGTAAAGTTTGATTTTTTCTGTTTATTAAAGAAACATAGCAGTTCTCTGTACAAAATTTTTTTTGAGATGAATAAATTTAAAATTTTTCAGAAAAAAAAAGAATTGTGGAGCAAAAGGAGATTACCTTAATTAACACATGCAATTGATTTTTTACTTTATGGTTATGAAGAAGTGATTCAGTAAAGAAGTAACCTCCAAGACCAATAGGCGTTTCAGCATTTGCCATGTTCATTGATGCAAAAAGTTCAACTAGTCTTAATGCTTCCTGCTGAGCTTGATTAAATTGTTCAATTATCTTGAATCCTTACTTTGCAATTACGTAATACCTAAAAGATAGGTGACCTCATCATATAGTCAATGTTCACAAACAATAATGGAGACGGAATCATGAAAAACATACATGAGGATTATTAACAAAACTAACTAAACATTGACAGCCAGCATAGTCTATATGTTGGCTTTGTGAGCACACACATGCACACATTGTGATTATGTCAGCCCGCAACAAGACACATCTACCTCAACTAAGAGTTGTTTCAATAGAAGGAACCCATGCATTTGAAAAGAAATAGAGAAGACATTTGAAAACATTACAATCTTACTAAAAAGTGATTTAGATGAATGGCTGAAAATATCTGAAATTTCTATCTTCAAAATATGCATTTGGTGGACAGAGAATTGTATCTCTCTTTGGTTCGATTGTTTCCTCATGCTACTAAAGCAAGGTCCTGAAAAAATAAGAAAAGACTAAAAGTGTCTTTTTAAAAGGCAAGGAGTTAAGGATATTACAATATCATTTCATCGCCTACCAAATAAAAGAAAACAACATATCTACTCTACCTCTAAATCTCAGTTTTGTTGAAGACTAACTTTAAAGAACCGTAAAAAAGGGGGGGAACGCATATGTGAAAACTATGAACACACTTGAGAACACCTTAACCTTTTTCCTCTCCTCATCTTCTTATACACAACATATTTCTCCCATTCATGGCATTAATAATGTCCAAACAACAAATTGAACCACTTATTCTTGTTACAATTTGAAATTTCTAATCAAGGTATTTTTCTTCTTTTTTTTTAACACTGAAATCAAGACATAACTTCCATAGTTTGGTTCCATCAGAGGAGACCGAAAGAAGACAAAGCTTAAAGCTCAGACAAGCAGAAAAAAAAACTGGAAACAAAATGCCAGTAGGCACCAAAGCAAAACACCATAACCCGAAAGGAAAACATATCAAGGCTCTTGTTGAAAGCATGGGGCCTAAGGAAGGATATGGTATCAACTTCTAGCTTCAAGAGATAATAAGGAGTAGAGCCAGGCTGGACCTTGCGGAGCTATGTATGATTGGTACCGGTGGCCCGTTGCAACCGACCCTGCAATCATGTTCGCTGCCACATTACGTTCATTAGTTGCATGATCCAAACTCCAGTACTCAATCTTGTGAAGCAAGGCAGAGATTTGAGATGTAGTGTAGTGAAGGCTGGGAGAAAGAAATGAAGATAACATTATCTCTCTTGTGTCTTTTGTTGAGGTCTCGAAGATGATGTTATTCTGTTTGATGTTATGCATGCATTCTACCGCCCAAAGTAGAGCAGTGATTGTGGGAACCAAAATTCGCACTGTCGATTTCCGTTAAAATTAGGAAAGTCAAGAAACCCTAACTTTCCCAGAGGTCCCGGATTCTATGCGAGAGCCAACGACAAGTAACCAAATAAATGCGGAAAATATGTAAAGACAATAAAGCGAGTTTAGAAAGAGTTGATCTTATTTCGAATCCGCGTAAGAGCGTTGCGATCATTACAAAAGCTTCGGCCGCAAGAGCTGTCAGCAAGTTCCCTAGTTCTAACGACTAAAAACCTTAAACCTAGTTGAATCGCAGCTCGATAACAACAAACGAAAAAGATATGAAAAAGGTTTTGACTGGATTTCAGACTGAACCTTATGAAAGGCTGCCTACGTACCCCTTTCGAGGATCAAGTCGAACGTAGTTCGATTGAAAGAGTAGAACAAGAGATCGAACTGCCTCGGCCGGTTCGTCTAGTAATCAGGTCCCAGTCATAAAAACAGAGCATGTCGAGAATAATGCCTAAAAGTTTCTAAGTGCAGAGAGTTTTAAGTCTGAAAAAATCGTCCTCTGTGCCTCTCGCCTAGGACTCCTTATATACTCCTCCAAGCTTGGTTTTAGCGTTTCCCTTCCTGTCCTTAAGTCGTCTTAAGTGAAAAATGGAGATATTCCATTTTTTCCGATCTTCATGTTTATCCGCGGAAACTTAACATAGTGACCGAACGAAAGGTTTGGTTGGTTGCTACATAGCGACCGACCGAGTGGCTTGGTCGGTCGCTACGTAGCGACCGACCGAATGGCTTGGTCGGTAGCTACGTAGCGACAGACTCGTTCGCGGGTCGGTCGCTACGTAGCGACCGACCGAATTGCTTGGTTCGCGGGTCGGTCACTACGTAGCGACCGAACGAGTGGCTTGGTCGGTCGCTATGTAGCGACTGACTTGTTCGCGGGTCGGTCGCTAGCTTGGTTGGTCGCTACGTAGCGACCGGCTCGTTCGCGGATCGGTCGCTATGTGTCGACCTTGTTTGGATCCTTTTCTGGCGTTTTATGAATGTGTTCTTGGACTATGGGTGTTTAGTTTCGATGAATCAACCAAGAATAATGCAAGATTTCACCGCAAAGCTCTTCGTAAAGATTTCTTTACGGAGATTACTTTACGTAAAAGCGTTCATGCTGATTTTTACGGATATTTGGATGTTGACTTCGTCGTGTCCGTTTTTGACCCCAACAATAGTTTTTCCGTTATTTCTTGACTTCTTTTTTTGTTTTTATTGCGGGAAATATTTTCCGGAGACTTTCAGACATTGATTCCGTCGTGACCGATTTTGACCCCAACAGTTAGCTCTCCAGCTCGTTAGAACCATGAGCTTCTAGTGTGAGGTTCTAATGAGTGGCTTGACAAGTTAGGTAAGTTAGGCGAAATTAATGGTTGAAAAGGTCTGTGGTAAGTGGTCTTGTCACTCTTCTAAGAGTGGAACGCAATAAGATTGGGGTTGCGCCTTATGACGGCTGCCTACGTATCCTTGTTGAAGGGATCAAGCCTTTCGTAGTTCGTCTTGGAGTTAAGGTTCTTATGACATGTTTTCCAGCGAGACCTTTACGGTCTAGTTTATATGTAGAATTTATCAGGCATGTTGCTGCCGATGGCATTTTATATGGGTGTAGAGGGAAGACTACGAGCTGTCATCTCGTAATCTAACTCTGTGTCAACTGCTATATCCGTGATCTGTTTCGAGAGTTTTCCGTAGTGTGTAAACTTGCGGGATTTCTGAAAACGCTCGAATATTGGCCCAGAGACAAATTTTGGGATCTTGTATCAGGGTGTTTGATACTTTGCCTAGAGATGTTAGAGAGCAATGTGCTGAGTTTAGGACAAGACCTAGGTCTAATCACGGCTTTAAAGGGTGCGATGACTACTTCGACTTACGTTTCCCGTATCATTTTCGACCTGATTCAATCCCGCTTTAAAGTCCGCGATATGTTCTCGGCTTACGTGACTTGTATTGTAGGAATCGAACATCTCTTCGAGGACAATTTTTAAGTCTCCCGAAAGTGCTGACCAAAATTTTGGATTTTTTTATATAGCGTTATTACCCTTGTGTCGGGTGTAAGAGAGTTATCTCTATGAGATAGCTAAGTCTTTTTAGGATGTTAAGAGTTTATTGTGATCAGCAACAAACTTATCGTTAGATATTACCGTTTTTGAGTCTTCGCGAAGAATACGTGTTTGAGAAGATGTTAGTATGTATGACTGTTTGGTCTTCCAAGAATGTGCCTTTATCGAGGAAGGTAATTTTTCAAAAAATGGTTCTTCAGGAGTCTGCGACGTCTCGTAATGCTGAAGATTGATTTTTTCTTTTGTATGCCGCGTTTCGTGCTTGAAATGTTCGCGGGCTTGAAGATTTTTCGCGATAAGGGTTTAGTCTTAGCCATGCGTTTGAGAAACATTCTGGTTTATCTGCGGATGTTCGCAGCCAAAATTGTTGTTCCTGTTTGGATGCTAATAATTTGATTTGCGATCGAGGAATTAGGACTGAGGGGTCGCGTAAATTTGTCCATGGGAAGAAGCGTTTTCCTTCATAGTGCTTTGTGGAGTGTTGGTCTTCCGAGATCTAATTTGTGCATTTTTGAGGATGTTTCGTATAGCTCTAGAAGCTTTGTTACGGATTCACATAGCAGGCTTAAAGTGAATTGTGGAATGTATCGAACTTGATCGATTGTCGACAAGTTTTGGTTTTCCGTTAACTGTTTGGTTGTTAGGACTGAGTTTCGTTTCGAAGAATTTATCATATGATTTCCGACTGTGGGCTATACGATAATTATTCTCTTAATAGTCACACATCATTTTTAGACAAATTGTAGATTGTCGTTTAGCCGTTAAGTGATGGAGCGATGGTTTCTCAAATAGTTTGGCTTGGCGTGAAAGATGTGTTCACTCAGATAGCCAAGGATGTTGTAGGTCTAGGATTAGACCATGGTACTTTACCATTTAAGGTCATGTTAGTTTACGATCGTCCTTAAAGGGGATGGGAAATTCTGGTTTGGACCTTTACTGGAGGCGTAATTGACCGAGGGCCAAAGAGGGCTTGTCGAGATTGATTGGCCAAGTTTGCCAGAGTTATTCGTGTTAAAATGGCTGATAGTCATAGAAAACGATTCTATACTTTAGGTTTCAGTTATACGATGAATGTTTCATATAATGTTACTTATAGTCTTATGAAAATTGATTCGTTTTTGTCTGAGGAAGACGTAGCCTAAGAGGTTTGATACAGAACCAGTGCAGAGTCAGTTGCGGGACGATTTCCTGCTCGGATGTGACCGAGGGGAACGAAACGCGGAAGCCAGTGAGTCGCATGGCTAAAATATGAGATCTATTAAATCATAATGCGAAGAGATCTCTCTTTAGATTGGTCATCCAAAGTCAGATTTTACAGCTTTGTGTTTGCTATACAAAATATACTTCTTCGTAAAACCAGTTATGTTTACTTTCAAAAGTTTCTTCGTAAGACTTGGTCTGATTGTACGAATGATTTTTCGTTTAAGTAAAGGGGACCGGTTTTACGAAGATTGTAAATCGGTGATATGTATACACATGTCAAAGTAGTGTTGTTTTTGCGGGTTTTACGACAAACGTTTCTGCTGTGATTTCGATTTTAGGTGAAAGTTGCTTTGAGTTACACATGGAGTGTTACCGAAGTTTATTTCACTACGATCTAGTCGTAGAACGTTTTCATTGGTTTTTTGAGAAGATTCTCATGACACATTCGTTTCTGGTAGATCTAGCCAACGATCGGGAAGAAAATGTTCCCCTTAATGTGCTCGATGCTACATTTATTCTCGAGTTTTCTTCGTCACAAATGTTCTCGATGCTTTTCCGTGACTCACTTGGTTCAACGGAAACTGAAAGAAATGCCTTGATGCTTGAAGATTTCTCGTAGAAATTTTTATACGAAAATGGCTTTATAAAGCCGGAAAGGGCATCAAGACTTTGGCTAATCGTCGAGTTTCAGTTTGATATTGGTGCAGGTTTTCTATACGCATGATTGCGACAAAAAATGTTGTATATCTTTTGAGATATGTTCATGATCGTCTGGATATGTTGCTAGCGTTTAGACAAATTTTAGATTGTCGTTTGCTTTTTTGGGACGATTTATGGAGGTATCGTATTGCCTAAATGTTTTTCTGCCTATTGTTGCGAGAGTTTGCTTTGACGAAAGTGTTTTCTTGATGACAAGGGAAAAGTTTTTGAAGTTTGGTAGTATACGAGTATAGTATATGTACCTACTCCCCCCCCCCTATTTTTTTACGAAAGAAAATGGTTGAACCGATACTTTGAAGGGTTGTGTACGTTTCTTCTGGGTCGACAGTCTTGGTCGATTTAAGGACGACGATGGGACTGTGAATTGGATGTTGACGACTTGGGATATGTCGGCTTTAAGAAAATCGCTAGAAACGAATCGGTTTTAAGACGACGTTCGTGTCTCTAGTTCTTTCTTTGTTTAGGAAGTGATCTGAATATGTGTGGCGATCGTTTCTCGATTTTCAGAGAGTTTAGATCGGTTTGCAAGATCTGCCTGAACAGTCACAGAACAATATACCGGGACATGAAAAATCGCCTAAGACTTAGTTCGCTGTTTTAAGTTCCCTAAAGTTCTACGGCAGTCTCAAAGGCGTTTCTATTTCTTAGTAATTTTCTACGAAAATTCCAAGTCTGATTTCAAGTAGGAAATACCTTAGTTCTCTCGAAAATTCGGGGTAGACTCTTCTCCGTTTTACTTCTTCATTTGCCCTTACTTTTTTCGTGTTTGTCTGCCCATTTCGAATAGCAAGAATATTGATTCTTCGTAGACTTCTCTGCTTTCCTAGCCGTGTTTAGGCTGTTGCCAATATTTGCGGTTTTTGTGATCCATGTTTCAATCTTAGTATCATTGGATTTACGAAAATGAATGAGCATCTCGTCGAAAACTTTTTTTTAGCGTTTAAGAATAGCCAGGGATGATCAAGAGGTGCCAAGGACGATCAGGAAGACTTGTCAGATGATGAGATTTTGGCGACAGATCGAGGCGCGAGAGGAAGGATGGTGAGACCGTGGAGAGAGGCGGATGGGCGAATTTTTATTCTCGATTTCGCTCTATCTCTTTCCTTATCCGAGATTATTTTTCTACGATTGTTGTTAGATTTTCGAAGGTTGTCAAATGTTTCCAACTTTAGTTTTACGAAAGTTTTTTCGAAAAATAATATCGAGTTTAATTTTTGCAAAGGTTACTTCGCAAGATGTTGTCGAGCATAATATTACGAGATTTGTTCCGTAAAGAAGTTTTCAAGTTTTGGGTTGTACGAGAGACGTGACGAGGTTAATTATTGCAACCAAACTTAATCAGAAGTTTTTCTCATATCTGTGGGATTGATCTGTGGAAGTTTCGAGTAGTTTTTTCTGAAGTAAGATTTAGGTGACAAACATCAACAACTCGCGGAATTTGTTACTATGGAAGTGATACTTGAATTCTTACGAAACCTTAGGCTTCAGAACACGTTTTAGCGGTGGAGATATGATCTCCCGTTTTGCTTTATTTAGTCTTCGTCAGCCGTTTTAGGTTTCGAGTGATTCTATAGAAATTTATTTCGTTTCTCTGGAAGTTATTTGGAAGTAGTACAGCCGTGGGGGTTTCATAACCGATTTACTGTGCTTCCATTTTCTACGATAAATCTAGAGTTTTTCCGAAAGATATTCGGAAGAAATACAGCGGCGAGTTATGTACCCGATTTGATGTGCTTTCTTTTTTCTGTGACTAACCTAGGATTTTTCCGCAAGATAGTGGGAAGAAGTACAACGGCGAGTTATGTACCCGATTTGTTGTGCTTCCTTTTTCCGCGATTAACCTAGGATTTTTCTGCGGTTTCGGGGAGAGGAAGTTTTACTTTTCTGAAAGGTTTTCGGAAAACGTTTTTTGGTAAAACCCTTACACGTTGAGATTTCTTTAGTTCCGTAATGAACCAAACTTACGGGGTTTGATAAGATTTATTGTTTCCCTTTATGTTTAGAAAGAGAAATCGCGAGCTCGTTTCATTGCACTTCCTATGGCGAAAAGTCGCGGCATGGTTTACGATTTTCTCAAGAACTGTAGCGTTTGCATAAGCGTTGGCCATAGGCGCAGTGGCGGCTAGAGTTGTCTTACTAGCGTTGTTCCGAACTGCGATGTTGTCTTTCGTATTTCCAGACATTGTTTTGATCAAGCGTTTTGCGGCTATGAGTTAGAGTAATCCGTATCCCCCTCCTTCTAGCGTCAAACTGTGGGAACCGAAATTCGCATTGTTGATATCCGTTAAAATTAAGAAAGTCAAGAAACCCTAACTTTCCCAGAGGTCCCGGATTCTCTGCGAGAGCCAACGACAAGTAACCAAATAAACGCGGAAAATATGTAAAGACAATAAAGCGAGTTTAGAAAGAGTTGATCTTATTTCGAATCCGAGTAAGAGTGTTGCGATCATTACAAAAGATTACAAAAGCTTAAGCCGCAAGAGCTGTCAGCGAGTTCCCTAGTTCTAATGACCAAAAACCTTAAACCTAGTTGAGTCGCAGCTCGATAACAACAAACGAAAAAGATTTGAAAAAGGTTTTGATTTGATTTCGGACTGAACCTTATGAAAGGCTGCCTACGTACCCCTTTCGAGGATCAAGCCGAACGTAGTTCGATTGAAAGAGTAGAACAAGAGATCAAACTGCATGGGCCGGTTTGTCTAGTAATCGGGTGCCAGTCATAGAAACAGAGCATGTCGAGAATAATGCCTAAAAGTTTCTAAGTGAAGAGAGTTCTAAGTCTGAAAAAATTGTCCTCTGTGCCTCTCGCCTAGGACTCCTTATATACTCCTCAAAGGTCGGTTTTAGCTTTTCCCTTCCTGTCCTTAAGCCGTCTTAAGTGAAAAATGGATATATTTCATTTTTTCTGATCTTCATGTTTATCCACGAAAACTTAACATTTTTTCTGCGGAAACTTATCTTTATATTTGTTTTTATAAAATAAAAACATAAACCGCCATAGTATCTACGAGCTCATTCTTAAAGAATCGTAAGTGGGCTTGTAGTCGCGTTTTAGACCTCGTTGGGCCGTCTTTCGACATGAAACGTTTGTTACGATTTTCTTTTCGACAAAAACAAGTTATCGCGGTTTTTATCGTAAAGTTTCAACGGTAACTTTGATCGGAATGATGTGAGAAATGATATGGCTGCGGTACATGGGAGCTCGCATTGAGTAATAAACGAGAATGCATGGATTTGGGTCGTACCCGTCGATCGATGTCCGAGACAGTTCGGTCGCTACGTAGCGACCTGGTCCACGCTGGATCGGTCGCTACGTAGTGACCGAACGAAAAGTTTGGTTGGTCGCTACGTAGCGACCGACCGAGTGGCTTGGTCTATCGTTATGTAGCGACTCGTTCGTGGGTCGGTCTCTACGTAGCGACCGACCGAGTAGCTTGGTTGGTCGCTACGTAGCGACCGGCTCGTTCGCGGATCGGTCGCTATGTGGCGACCTTGTTTGGATCCTTTTCTGACGTTTTATGAACGTGTTCTTGGACTATAGGTGTTTAGTTTCGATGAATCAACCGAGACTAGTGCAAGATTTCACCGCAAAGCTCTTCGTAAAGATTTCTTTACGGAGATTACTTTTCGTAAAAGCGTTCATGCTGATTTTTATGGATATTTGGATGTTGACTTCGTCTTGTTCGTTTTTGACCCCAACAATAGTTTTTCTGTTCTTTCTTGACTTCTTTTTTTGTTTTTATTGCGGGAAATATTTTCCGGGGACTTTCAGAAATTGATTCCATCGTGACCGATTTTGACCCCAACAGTGATGTGAGCTTCTTTGCCTGAATTTATTGCCGAATATGATCTTCTGCTATGAGCCACCATGCTTCCTTGGGAATCCCTTAGGATCCAAGCAGCTCCGCAGTTTCTCTGAGCACTGACCCAAGAGGTACCTACGTACGTTACATTTGAGGGTATCAATAGGCGGTTTGATCCAAGTCTTGACAGTTGGGGCTGGTTCAGAGTCTCTGAGGGGAGAATTAGCTAAGAACCAAAGTTCAGCCTCCTCAAAAGCCATCATAACTGCTTGTCAGGGAGACAAAGATGTGTTCTTGAAAACCAAAGAGTTCCTAGCTTTCCAAATCTGCCACATAACCCATGGAACTGCCCGTCTAATATTCATCTCCAGGCTGTTATTGTTCATAACCCCTACTAGGTGGAAGATGTTTAGGAACACAGAGTTCACAGAGAACCCAGCTGGAGGTATGGGTATGTTAGCAAGCTCCCACATCTGGCGCGCTTTGTCACATGGGAAAAGGACATGGGAAATGGATTCGGCCCTTGCTCCACAGCTTTGACAAGTCGCATCAATTTGGATCCCTCTAGTTTGCAGTCTCTCTTTAACCGCTAGAACACCCGATAGAGATCTCCAAAAGAAATGCTTAAGCTTAGAAGGAGCTTTGATCTTCCAGATGTTGTTCCATAACTTCTTCTCCAAAGGGGGAAGAACGCGGTTGTCAGGGGCTTGCAGCGCAACAAGCGTTTCCGTCAGTTAGTAACCACTGCGTGTGCTGTATATACCGTTTTTAGTGAAACCCCAGCTGACTGAATCCTCTCTATTCATAGTCAGTTTCAAGAGCATTATACGGTCTGCATCACCTGGGGCAAAAGTCTCATATACTAGATCTTTGTTCCACCTTCCCGTGTTAACCTCTATCAGGTCTGCGACTTACAACGCAAGGTTCACTTCTCTATCCTCTCTGTACATAGGTGGTCTAGGGATCCCATCAATTATCCAGTTTTCCGCCCACACATTGGATTGTACTCCATTCCCAATATCACGATATAATCCTTGCTTCAGTAGTTCTTTCCCATGTAGTATACTGCACCAAGCGAAAGAAGGTCTAGTACATGAGCCACATTCCAGAAAGGAGCTTCTAGAGAAATAACGCCCTTGTAAGACCCTTGCCACTAAAGAGTTCGGACGGCTCCACATTCTCCATGCTTGCTTGCCAAGCAAGGCTTGGTTGAACCTGCCGATGTCATGAAAAGCCATACCCCCTTGGTCCTTGGGTTTACACAGTTTCTGCCATGCTACCCAGGGGATTTTTCTCTTTTTGTCTCCACTACTTCACCAATACTCAACAATGGCACTAGTAAGCCGTGCACAGAGTTCCTTAGGCAATTGAAAGACTAACATTGCATATATAGGCAGAGCCAAAGCAACAGACTTGATTAACACTTCTTTGGTTCCCATAGAAAGTGTTTTCGTATACCAGCCTTGAAGTCTACCTTCTAGCATCTCTTTGATGAAGTTCAAAAGGTCTTTCTTGGATCCCTTGAAACATTCTGGTAGCCCCAAATAAGTCCTTTCACTGCCTTCCTTCATGATACCTAAAGCTTCTTGAATTTCAATCTTCTGTTGTTAACTGATCTCAGAACCAAAAATGATAGAAGACTTAGAGGTGTTGATAACCTGACCGGAAGCATCACCATAGAGTTTGAGACAGCTTTTGATCTCTTCCCTCTCACTGACCGTAGCATCACACATTCGAAGACTATCATCAGCAAACAACAAGTGGTGAACTGCTGGACAACTAGAGGATAGTTTAATGCCATGTAGTTTCCCTTGTGTTTTCGATTGGTTCAGTACATTGACTAAGGCTTCCGTACAGAGAATATACAGGAAAGGAGATAGCGGGTCTCCCTGCCTTATTCCTCTTTCTGGTCTAATGAAGCCGTGAGAGTGACTGTTGAGCAGAACCGCATAGGAGACTGAACTTATACAAGCCATAACCCATCTGATCCAAGCTCTTGCAAATCCCAGTTTCTCCAATAAAATCTCCACAAAGTTCCATAGTAGCTCAACCATGGAATGTGTAAAAGTAATCTGCCCAGAATAAGGTGATTGGTTGGGAAATACGATTAGAAAGCGAATGGTGAATTAAGCTTTCGAGAAAATGCTTTTGCATAATCTTTGTTTAACCGAAGAGGTTAACGTAAAAGAAGAGTAAGATGAAGACCGCACGTGTTATAACTATATTTGATGTGTATAAATAAAATGATCTAATTGTTTATCTCAGTTTTTTCCACATGTCGGTTTCTCAAGGATTTTAAAAAAATTATCGTTCAACTCAAGAGTCACTTGTTTAATTATAGTGTTGATTTTTTCTATTGAATGTTCACTATAAATAAAATTTTCTAATAATCCAAAATAACTTTTGATATCAATTATTAACCACCACTGACAAGGTCATCAAATACAGAGCTCAGCCAATTTCAATAGGCAGAATGAAGATAGGTCGGTCCAGCTCAGCCCATCCGATTAGGTTAAACCGAATAGAGGGTAGAAGAGAGCCGGATATAAAACGATAAAGAATAGACTTAGAGAGGAGCATTCAGAAAACAAAGATGTCACAAGGAGCTAGAACTAGGTTTTATCATTTATATTTTTTTCTCCCTAGAAACCTTGTCATTTTCGCTTGTTCGGTAATCACTCTCTTGTAACCCGTCATCTGATTGATCAATAAATATCTTTCAAATAACCTTACTATCGAATTCATGCATATTTTGCAGTGCCTACCGAACTCATATTCATGCAGAAGTGTGATATTTGCATTTTAACAAAAGAAAAAGATTGATTTTTGTTTTTTGGTATAAATGGTGACCAGGAAACGGCTAGAAATAATGCATTCCATAACGTTTTTAAAAAATATCACAATTCACAAGGAATAATTTTTTCTTCTCATTTTCTACCACCTTTTTTTATAGAAAAATAAATAACAAAAATATTTCTTGTTAAATTTGAGAAATAACAACTATTCTTTTTTATTCTTGCAATTTTATTTATTTACATTTTTTTTATTGTTTATTCTTTTTTCCAGAATAGTTATCAGTGGAGCCATTATCCATCGAGCAACGTAATCCTGATTAGTTAACTTTATAGCAGGCGGGAATCCGACACAAAGTCTTACAAAGCCCAACCTATAAAAAGCCCACGAAAGTAGAGCCCATCACAGACAAGGGTGCGTATTCCGCTTTGACTTACCTAGTCCCAACGGTCACCAACTTGATTAAAAATATATACTTCCATAAAAAAACAAAACAAGACTCTACCACGTGGACGGCGTGGATCAAATAACACGCTCGAGGAGGCAGCCACTAGATGAGATACTGGAAATGACATGTTTACCCCCAAACCAAAACAAAAGAGATTATAAATATATGTCCTAAAACCCTAAACTGAAAAATATCTCGCGCAGCTTCTTAGGGTTTGTTTGCCTCTCTCCTCTCTCTTTAACCTAGCAGTCGCTTCTTCTTCTCAGATTCGCCATGGGTAAAAAATCCGCCACCAAAGTAAGCTTCGTCTCCTTCTGGGTTTTCCAATTAGCTCTTCTTCGTACTGTTTAATGAAACTCTGTTTTTGTTTCGTGTCTTCAGGTTGAAGCAGCACCTGTTGCGATTAAGGCGACCAAACCTCTGAAGAAAGGTAAGAACTTTATGTTTCTTATGTGTCAAAGTGTGTGTTTTTTCTAATTGAGTCCTTATTTTTGTTGGTATCTGTAGTTTTAGTCTGATCTGAACTTTTGTATCTATTATACTTCAGGTAAGAGAGAGGCTGAGGATGACGTGGATGCCAAAGTGAACCTTAAGAAGCAGAAGAAGGATGTGATTGCTGCCGTCAAGAAGGAGAAAGCCGTGAAGAAGGTGCCTAAGAAGGTTGAGAGCTCCTCAGACTCTTCAGATTCTTCTGATTCCGAGGAAGAGGTTAAGGTATAGCTCTCAGTGTCTTACTAGTATCATTGTTGATTCGTTAGATTTAAGAACTTGAAAGTAACTCTAGGTTAGACTCTGTTTAGTGTCTATCCCATAGGAATAAATTGTTATATGTTCACTGAGATTTTTTTTTTTGAAATAATGTTAGGCTAAGAAGGTTCCTGCTAAAAAGGTTGAGAGCTCCTCAGACTCATCAGATTCTTCTGATTCCGAGGAAGAGGTTAAGGTATGATACTCACAAACTGTAGATTAATCTCTGTTTGATGTTTGTCTCATAGTATTGTATTGTTCATGTTAGGCTAAGAAAGTTCCTGCTAAGAAGGCTCCAGCTAAGGCTGATTCAAGCAGTGAGGAGTCCTCTGACGACTCTTCTTCAGATGATGTAAGAGTTTTGTGGTTGTTTATTACTGTGTTTTCAGTTTTGTACTTTGTGTAGCGTCTTTCTAAAACCTTCAATGTTTTGTCTTTGAAGGAACCTGTGGTAGCCAAGAAGGCCACTAACGGAAAGGTTGCAAAGAAAACAAAAGATGACTCATCTTCTGAGGAGGAATCTTCAGATGATGTTAGTTTTTGATTACTATGCGAGTTTTTAGCCTGCACTCCTTGGATTTTATTGCTAACATATTTGGGGTTTATCATATATTTCAGGAAGAAGTTGCTGTTACCAAGAAACCTGCTGCAGCTGCTAAAAACGGCTCTGTGAAGGCCAAGGCAGAGAGCTCCTCTGAAGAGGAAGACTCTTCCGATGAGGAATCTTCTGATGAAGTAAGCACCTCCTCATAAGTATCTTTTACTGTTTTCCTCTTTATGTTTCTGAACTATGTAACTTATTTGCGTGTTTGGTGATGGGCTAACAGGAACCTGCTACAAAGAAACCTGTTGCTGCTAAGAAGCCAGCTGCTAAAGCTAAAGATTCTTCATCTTCTGACGATGATGATTCATCGGAAGATGAGTCTGAGGATGAGAAACCAGCTGCTAAAAAGGCAGCTCCTGCTACCAAGGCTGCAAGCAGTTCAGAATCATCTGATGAGGTAGATTCTCTACTTAACTTGATCAATAAGCAGCTTCTGATGTCCTGTAATTTGAATCGTTGTTGATTTGTTTGATTTTTTGTCATTCCAGGAAAGTGAAGATGAAAAGCCTGCACCTAAAAAGGCTACCACCAAGGCAGCTAAAAAGGATAGCAGTAGTGATGAATCTGAATCTGACGAATCAGAGAGTGAAGATGAGGAAGAAACCCCAAAGAAAAAGGTGTGTGAGATGTTTCATTATGATTCCAAAATATCAAAGTTGAGTTTCTATTGCATAAATTTTTTATAACTTGCCGTTTGCTGATCTAATGTTTTTTACTAAAACAGAACGCTGATGTAGAAATGGTGGATGCTGAGGAGAAACAGGTAAGGAATCCCCCAAGTTTCTCTAATTTCGTTTATGGATCATTCTTTGAAGTTAATTTGTATTTCATCCTTTTGTCTTTCAGCCTAAGACACCAGCAACTCCTGCTACAGGAGGACCCAAGACGCTCTTTGCTGGTAATCTCTCATTCCAGATCGAAAGATCAGACGTGTAAGTATCTCTCTCTTTGGACAAGTTCAGTTTTTTGCCGTGATCTAATGATAGTCTATCCTCCAAATACAGTGAAAATTTCTTTAAAGAAGCTGGCGAAGTTGTTGATGTTAGATTTGCTACCAACAAGGATGATGGCAGTTTCAGAGGATTTGGCCATGTTGAGTTTGCTACTTCTGAAGATGCACAGAAGGTGAGTGCTAGTTTTGTACTTTTAAGTATTTATTTTGAAATTTGCTTGCTGACTAAAATCATTTGTACCTCAGGCATTGGAACTTCACGGTAGAGCCTTACTTGGTCGTGACATTCGTCTTGATTTGGCTGCGGAGAGGGGAGACAGACCCGCATACAACACTCCACAAAGCGGTGGTGGTAACTTCAGAAGCGGTGGTGGTGAAGGTCAAAAAATATTCGTCAAGGGATTCGACTCGTCCCTTCCTGAGGAAGATATCAGGCAGGCATTGACTCAACACTTTGCTTCATGTGGAGAGATCACAAGGGTCTCTCTTCCCATGGACCGTGAAACTGGTGCTTCCAGAGGGTGTGTGACTTCTTCTTCCCTCCACTTTGTGTATTATTTTCTCTCAGATGGTTAACTAAAACAATTGTTTTAAAATGCAGAATTGCTTACATTGACTTTAAGGAAGGCGCAGAGAAGGCGTATGACCTTAATGGTACTGAGTTGGGAGGATGGAATATTGTTGTCGATGAGGCTAAACCGAGGGACAGCAGTGGTGGTGGTGGCGGCGGTGGTCGTTTTAGTGGTGGCGGAGGTGGTCGTTTTTGTAGTGGTAGAGGAAGAGACAGTGGGCGTGGTAGAAATGGCGGTGGTCGTTTTGGTAGAGGAAGAGACAATGGTGGTGGCCGTGGATTCAGCAGACCTAGTTTCACTTCCTCAGGTACGTTAGTTTGTTAATAGATGTTGTCTTGAATCTTGATAGTTAAGTAATCCAGCTTCTCACATGTTCTTGGTTTATTTTGGCAGTCAACAAGAAGACTACCTTTGACGATTAAAAGCTTATGGGGAAGAGTTTCCTGTGTGCTCAAGTCTTTTAGCCTTGTGATGCTTACTCATCTTATTATTATTTCAGCTTTTTTTTTTCTTTGCTAGTCCAGTTGTGTCTGAATCCTTATATTATTGTCTGAATTTAAATTAAAACTCAATTTTGAGTGCTTTTTGTGTTGAATTGTTGTCTTCCTTGAGCTTCGAATTCCTATCACTCAAATGATAAACGACTTTAAAACCGGATGTTAACAAAGAGGATTAGTAGTAACTTATAACTGATACCCATAGAGGGGCAGATTGTCAGATTTCATTTGCCCCTGAGGAAGGTGGTATGCATTCTTTTGCCCTATTAAGCCTATAGGTCAGAGATCTTCGGTCTGAAGCTTGAGGTCCGGTCCCTCTGAGAATTGTTCTTGATGAGCACTTAGGGTATGTAGTAGTACCTAGAGTTCCCGGCCATCCAATCAGCAGTTATTGAATGAACTGTTCGATTGGTGCATTGCTTTGGAGTATGATGTTGGTGTTGTTTTGTAAGACAGAAACTGTGAAGATTTTCAGAGAAAATGAGAATCAGAAATGCCCGAAGAGGCAAGAAGTTGTATAGAGCAAGCAAGTAAGAAGATTAACAACCTGGTGGGTTCTGTTGTTTGGTATGGTTTAGAAGATCCTCCTCCGTCATTACATATGATTCACGGAACATGAGTAAGAGCACACAGTTTATTGTTTAGTTACCTAATCTTCCCGAGAGTTTAGCGAATAGACCAACAAGTGAAGCTGTTCCAGACAAAAGTTGGTTCTGATTTGCTCGTGGTTTGTCCTTCATCTGAATAGTAATCATTCTGATCTGGTCCATCAACAAGAGCACCGTGGATAACATATCAGCGTGAGACATTCTAAACCAACACAGTTCACAGAAGAACGTTGAACAAAGATTGAAGGGAATGACGGGCCTGTATGGTGGACTCTGATTGGATATTTTGGTCCATATCCAACTTGGCAATTCATTCCTTGACAGTTTTTCAAAGAATGTAATCAGTACATCTGCAAGGTGAAAGAACCTGTGGTTAATGCATTAAAGCAGCAAGAAAAAATGGTTTTGTGTTCCTCAAAGATTTGATTACCTGAGATCTAGCAATGTCTAAAAGTGCTTGAGGTTGAACCGAACCATGATGAAAATTGAGTTTAGCATGTGCTGCAGAGAGATAATTTATAACATACATCAAACCACCTGAATTTTCCTCCACTAAACAAAAAAACATTCAATATTCACCGAATTTTATACTAAATTAACTTACCAGTTGTTTGAATGTTGTAGCCATCATTTTCTTTTAGACAAGCACAAGAAGTATATCCACCTTCTTTAACTTCTAACAATATATAAGCACACACACACAAATCAAACAAGAGTCAAGATTAGTATTCTTGAAACTTCAGAAATAACATTATTGAAGAAACCAGGTTATTTACCTTGGTGACAAGGACTTGAACACCGGCTTATCTGTTATATGTTATCCAAAGAGAATTCTCCATCCAGTTTCACCCATGTAACCGGCATTCTTTCAACCTATTTCAAGTGGCACTCATCCCCGCAGCCCAAAGAAGTTCATCCTTGAAGAAAGTAATTACACAAAATAAACATTTTTTTTATTGTACTGAAACAAGATTTACTGGAAGGAGGGAACTGGAAAGATTTCAGAGGAAAACTGATAAAGGGGTTATACCGAGTAACCGATGATGACATGTAGAAAACCTTTACATTTGGGATTGAATCAGTGTATAGTCCTATGTACTTATCAGCAGATGAGGATTGCTGAAAACACACAACAAAGTTTCAAAATGGTCAAAATGATCACTAGGATGGATATATAAACCAGGCTGAACCGGGTTTCTAATCAAACCCAAACCAGAACTTGGACAAAATTAAATTTAGCTCGACCAAATAAAAATAATAAAAATATTTCATTAAGGGTCCGACTGGTGACTAGGTCTGGACATAATTAACTACACCCAAAATCCGTACTCTAAGCCGAACCGAAGTAGCGGGTTTGGATCAGTAACGGGACCATGCAAAATACCGAATGGGTCTTTAGCTCTAAGCAGTCTCGGGTCGGTTCAGTCGTGTACCGAGATCCTAGTAAACCGATCTTTATACATTCCATGTAGTCAACTCTTTCTCACCTGTTCTGATTACCGTTCGGCGAGCAAATCCTAGTCCCAAAATCTCTCGATTGGATCTCTTTATAATTACAAACTGGAAACAATAAATCTACTGATTTCTTTGTCTTCTGCTCCATCTGAGAATTAGAGGAATCACTTACAGGTTTGTTTATTTCATGTCTTCTGCACTTCTTCTTCTTCGGTTCTTATGAATGCTTTGGTAATCGATTCAAAGTCAATCGCCTCGTCTTCTATTTGCATGTCGCTTGATTCATCTTTTATTCATTTGCTTTTTGCATGTTTTCTGTTACTGAAGATGTGGACACGTTTGAAAGAGACATTCTTGATTCTTAATCACATGAAACAAACTTGTATAAGCTTAATACTCAATATGAATGTTAAATTGTTAACACTCTTTTGCATTTTTCAGAGTATGGAGATGAGATGAAACATCCCCAACAATACTAAGCATTTTGATTTACGTCTACGTTTTAAGATTCTGTTTTATGTATGTGATTTGAACAATTAATTTGTATTGTCTACTAGTGTATTGTGTGATTTTGGAGTTCGATATGGTATTTGACTTTGGTTGTTAAATTTTGAAGTCAAACTACTTATGTTTTGGTGTGTAGTGTTTTTAAAACCGGACCGACCCGATGGTTGAACCGGGTTTGACCATGAACCAGATACATAGCCGGGTTGGGTCTAATAATTGGTTCGACCATGAACCGTGAACTTCAAACTTTAGTAATGAACATTTTATTTTCGGATTTGATCAGATTGTTGAGTTATTTTCGGTTAATTTATTAACATTCGTTTTTTTTTGGTTACAAAACCCGAAACCGAACCGGACCCATTTTAACTTCGGAACTAAGCGGATCCTGAGTCGAATGACCGATCCGACCCGAACCCGATAGGTTCCGAATTGAATCCATACTGAAATTTCATATAACGCGAATGGGACCTCTGAGCTAAGAATCGAAAACCCAAAAATTCATTAGCCCGAAACGAAACTGATGGGGGCACCGAACGCCCATGCCTACTGGTGACCATTATAAAAACAAGAGAAACGAATAAGAAAAAATGCAGATGAATAAAATAGCAGGAATGAAAAGGAATGATTGTTACATGCAGACTTACGTAGCTACGGGTGCTCCTTTTGGTTTCGGGAACTCTTTGAGAATGAAGAAAGGCGGTCCTCTGTGGGTGTTAGGACCTAATGGTTAAGTGCGAGGCATTTTTTGGGTTTGGATCAAGGTTTGTGAAGATTGATATGGGGGTTGACTTAATTTTTTGGTATAGATGGGGAATCCATTAACTGCTTGGATGTAAGTTTGTTTAAGCTCGTTTGAGCAAATAAATGAAATTAACAGATGACACAAAAAAAAAAAGTATGGTTGTTCCTTTTCAAATTTAACAAAGAATAGTTTTATTTTTTATTTCTCTAAAAAAAAAAAGAATGAGAGGGGATCAGAAGGGAAAATCATTGCTCGTGAATGGTGATTCTTTTTAGGAACCTTAGAACACTTCCAAAGGAATTCTACCCATTAGAGTTCTAAACATGCAGATATACATATATATATATGTATTGTTGTATGTGTGTGTGCAATTGTGGGACCCATGATTTTACGGAAAACCTAACCGAGAGTTTCTTAAAATTTTTTTTTAAAAAAACTCTCGGTTTGGATTCCCGTAAAATCATGGATCCCACAATTATACACACATACAACATATACATACATATATATGCATGTTTAGAACTTCAATGGATAGAACCCCCATTGGAGATGATATTAGGGAATGTATTATTCCTCGTCATTCTTTAGTCATCATTCATTCTATTCTAAGATTACTAGAAAAAATTGCCCAAGTCCCTAAGTATTAAATTTTTTTTTTTTTGACAGTAAACAACTATTCTGTTACTCAAACCTGAGGTGATCTAGGTAGCTAGACCGGAATAGAACAACCAATAAAACATAAAGATCTATGAAAAGAACGTGCATTCCTAGCTAACGAATCAACAATCACATTCTGCGTTCTTGGAAAGTAGCTGATCTCGAAGTCCGAAAACACACAACCGAAGAGTTTGAATGATTTCCAGCTCAGTTGAGAAGTTGGGCCAAGCTTGTGGTTGTTCTAACATTGCAATCAGATCCTTGTAGTCTGTCTCAAACCTCTGGCAGGTCGAGTGTTGTATCATGCTCTCCATTGCCCATTGCAGCGCTTCCAGTTCCGAGTGTAAAGTTGTCTCCCGTCTCCTTAAATTCCTTGACCCCATTAGCTGAATCTTCCCCATGGTATCCTTCCAAACCCATCCCATACCATTAAACTGAGCTGTGGAGGTCCATGAACCATCCACCATACAAATATTACCCAAGCTTAAGGCTTGTGTTTCTTCGGCAATCTGTACCTGTTTCGGAACCGGCACAGTGTCTCTTGCATTGTACCAAGCTTGGTACTCGCTCTCTGCATACATGACTAGTTCCAAAGGGTCTCTGTCTATGCCTCTAAACAACTAATCGTTCCTAACTTTCCAGATGTACCAAATTATCCAAGGATATGAGTCTCTATCATCTTCTGGCTCCACAATACTATTATTTCTCCAAAAAAGATAGTCCATATTAGCATAAATACTTGGTACAGGGAAGATTTACGGGCTCGACGGTGTTGATGATAATTTCCATGCATGTAAGGCCGGTGGACACTCAAAGATCGCATGAGTAACATTCTCTTCTGGCGCTTCACATTTTGGGCAATAACTATCACAACACATGTTTCGGTGTACCAGATTGATTGTTACGGCTGCATGTCTTGAGATTAATTGGATGAAAGATTGACCCATAAAATAGATAAAATTATGCGCCCTGAGTATTAATTAAAGGGCATAAAATAGATAAAATTATTTGAGAACTTAGAGAACCAAAACGACAGAAGTCCCGTCGTTTTCGTGCTGTTCCGCCTCACCACTCACTCATTCACCTGAGCGGCGAAGATAGAGGCGAATCTGAAAGGGATTAGGGTTTATACGATCTCAGAAGAAAAGTAAACAATGGCACAAGACTCGGAGAAGAGGTTCCACCAGATCATGGACAAGCTCTTCACCCCATCGAAATCTCCGCTTCCTTCCTCCTCCTCCTCCACTAGGTCAGTATTAGATCTCCATCTACCTTCGCTAAGATCGATTCCGACTCTTTACAATCGTTAATCTGATTTCAATTTTTAGATGATTGTGGTTGCATAATGGAAGCTGTAATCTAGTCACTTGTATATCATTTGTTTGTCTCTGTAGCTCACCTGTAGAGCAGCAATCAAGAGGCAAGAAGCGTCCGAATCCTTCATCTGCGTTAGCACTTGTTGAGCCAAAGACTGCATTAGCTACCATTGATAGGTCTTTGAAGGCTCCGGCCACCGGGACATCACAGTCTGGTCTTTGCAGGCCGTGGGATAGAGGAGACCTTATGAGGAGGCTTGCTACTTTCAAGTCCATGACTTGGTTTGCCAAACCCCAGGTCTACCTCTTTCTCACCTTTATTTCTGCTATGGAATGCTTAGCTGATTCCTGTTCTCTGTGTGTGGTGGTAGGTTATTAGTGCTTTGAATTGCGCGAGGAGAGGGTGGGTGAATGCTGACACTGATACTATCTCTTGTGAATCTTGTGGAGCTCATCTTTACTTTTCAGCACCGGCTTCTTGGTCAAAGCAACAAGGTACGGTGTGGGCATTTTCTTTTGTGTGTGTAGACTAGAATCGTCTTGTGTGTGTATATACAGTTAACAAGTTGGATATCGTCTCTGTTGGTTTCTTACAGTGGAGAAAGCAGCCTCTGTCTTCAGCTTAAAGTTGGATAATGGACACAAACTACTTTGTCCGTGGATTGAGAATTCATGCGAAGAAACACTTTCGGAGTTTCCTTCAATGACGCCGCAGGATTTAGTAGAACGGCATGAAGAACGGTCTGAAGCTTTACTTCAGCTTTTAGCTCTGCCTGTTATCTCACCATCAGCCATTGACTACATGAAGACCTCTGACCTGGAGGAATATCTTAGACGACATATTGCATCTGGCGACACAACAGCCGAATGTTCTCAAACGGAATCCTTTATCAATCATGTTGGAGCGAGTCCGGCTCAACTTTTCTACCAGGTTTGATCTGCACTCAAGAAATCTCAATTATTCCTAGATAACATAAAACACTTTTGCAATCTGGTATAACATTTCCATGTTCATGTTGTGCTTTCAAGGCACTTATATGATATTTGTAGAATAGGATGATCCTTATACTATTGTGCATCTATCAATATAGTTCCCTTGGTCCGTCATTCTTCCCAATTCATTTGATTTTGTTCATATAATATAGTTAGCTTAGAGACTTACAGTTAATTAATGATAACGTAATGACTATCTCATCCTTTCTAAGAGGCATTTGGTTTATTTTTTGAGTCATAGCTAATAAGAAGTACTGTTGCATTCATGTTTGCAGGCACAAAAGCTTATCAGTTTATGTGGATGGGAACCGAGGGCACTTCCCTATATTGTGGACTGCAAAGATAAATCTGGCGAGGCCTCTAAGGGTACAGATACTATTGATTTGCTTCCAGAAACTGCTACCCGTGAGCTTCTAAGCTCCTCCAGTTCAACTTCGAATCCAAATGGAGTATCAGAGAATAGTGAAAACCCAGTGGTTCCCGACACACTAAACTCTGATCCCAGTTCTGTTGTACTAGACTGTAAGCTCTGTGGAGCCTGTGTTGGGCTCTGGGTTTTCTCAACTGTTCCGAGACCACTGGAATTGTGTAGAGTCACCGGTGACACAGAAGTTAACACCGAGAAAAACTCCAGGGATGGTACTCTTCAAAGACAAACTTCAAGCTTACAGTTTACCATAGCAGGAGGACCCCCAGCAACGAAGCAAAACTTCAAAGCGACCATATCGCTGCCTATTGTCGGCAGGAACTTGAGGTCGAGGTTTGCTTCTTACTCTAGAGATCGTGATCACGGGACTGACAATTCTATTCAGGATCAGCAGTGTAGGACACCAGAGAGAAATGGAGGTGGTATGGAAAATAGCGATCAAGACATGATTGATGTGGGGGAGAAGGCTGATGGAGGAAGAAACGCATCTGATTTAGATAGTAATACTACACCACAAACCAAAGACAAACAACTGATGGTGGTAACATCAAGTCTTCCTGAAAACTATAAACCAAAGGATTCAACTGGAGGTAAATTGCTTAAGAGTATCATTGCAGATACAAATTTCTCAGATTATTACAAGCACTAGTTGTTAACCAAACCAATGAACTATGCTCATAGCTAATTGTATGAAACCTCTCATAAGTAGAATGCTGTAGGCTTGTAGCACTGTGCTTGACACATCTTTCTTTGTGAAGATACAGGTAAATCAAACAAACAGATGGAGTTTGATCCGATCAATCAGCATAGGCATTTCTGTCCTTGGATCTGGTCGACTGGTAGAAGAGGCCCTGGATGGAGACGGACTCTGTCCGCATTACAACGCCAGAAGGGATCTTGTCAGACTCCACCGTCACCCTCTTCCATTTTCAAGGTAACTTATTTTTTTTTTCATTTATTCTTAGGCAAAGTAATTCGTTTTTAGTGTAAGGATGGAAACACGCTATTTAGTATTTGCAGACTGATATAACTTAACTCCGACCATTCCCATTTTTCTCTCAACATAACTACATGAGCCCCTTTTATAGGAACAAGTAGCAGGATCGAATAATTAACAACCCACAATATATTTTTGGATGGTTCTGAGCATTAGATAAATGATCAAATTGTAAAGAACAAGAACCATATGCTTTTCTACACCCGGAAGATTATTGCTATTTCATCAATTATAATGTCTTTGATGATTCTTTATGTGTTGTTTTCAGGTAGATGATCCGTTAACATCTGTTCGGAACCTATTTAAGTCGCCATCCCCGAAAAAAGCAAGACTGAACAGAGGATCTTCAAGCTGAGACATTGACGAGTTGTTCCTAAAAAATCATTGAGGCCTCTTTGAAATTTAAAACTTGAAAACTGTATTATTCATGTGTTCTGAGTTTTCTGTTGATTTCGTCAAAAAAGTAGTATCTGTTGTTTAACCCATTTGAAATTGCTATAGCTTGAAATCATATACACATGAGTTTGTATTGGAACATTTTCTCAAACTAGACGTTAGAGCTTCAATAACCATAGCAGAAAGTTCAAGCCAGCAAATAGACATAACTAAACTTCATCGTATCACTGTAGGTGGTATCAGCTCCTAGCTCAGGTACATAAACACAGATCGGATCACCTTTCGGTATAACCTATAATTAAGAGCATTTTTATATTAACCTCTCAAGTCTCAAGTGTTTAATGCTAATATGAAATTTATCTAACAAACCTTCCGTACTCTCCCTTTCTCTTTTAAAATTTTTACTTCTGTGGTAAAAATTTTATGATGCAACCAATAAAAAATGTTCCCATCACTCGGGGTTCTCAAAGTTAAGTGAGATACTCCTTGTGACTAGAAACTTAACTAGAAATGTTGATGTATTAGCTAAAAATGCTAGATTAAGAACTCAACAATATGTAATCTCGTGGATGTAATAATAAAATTAGAATGTTAACAAAAAAAGAAGTGAGATACTCCTTTCGAATATATTATATGGAAATGACTAAATCCCTTTCTGTTCTTGTTTATATATTAAATATTTTTATAAATAATATTATGTATTATATTATATTAGATATTATCAAGAGTATGGATATTTTGTTTTCCAAAAAGATAAAATGTAGTTTCCTTTTTTTTTCCAACTAGTTTACAGGAATATGAAACTCAAATGTGCGGACTTTTCCAGAATTGTTATGGAAAATGACAAGCGCAAAGACATCCCTGAGATGCAACCAATTTTTGATTGTGTCATGTTCCACTATTTTATTTCTTTAAAATACTTTTTAAGAATATATATAATGCATGAATACTTTATATTTATATAAAGTAATTATCTAGACCGTCCTCGGATTCATGGCTCAATATTAGCAGATTTGTGGTTTTTGTAGCAACTTCGTTTACAGCTTACATAGTTAGACACGCGCTAATGGAGAGCGTGTAACTCATGGGACTATGATTACGCTAAAACGAGAAAACTGCGAGAAGGGCGCGTGAGATTTGTATTTATTATGAGTTGTGTCAAATACATGTGGAAGTCATATGCCTTTGTCAGCTGCTGACGCGGAGTATGTGGACCCTTCAGAGTTGCCTTTTTAAGTTTGTAGAGTCTAAAGCTTGACACGTGGGGTTGGGTTCTTAACGCGTTGTCATATTGTACTTCAAATCTTTGCAAGTAGGTTTAACTTTTGACCGTTTGGTATTTGTTAAGAAAATCAGAACTCTGCCTCTGCGTTTCTAAACTTTTAAATCTTTAAATGTCATTTGTCTATGTTGATCAAAAAAATGTCATTTGTATACCAAAAGTCCTTAGCACCACGAACACGACCAAAAACTCTATGTTAGCAATTAATGTATCGATCTATAGATGATGGTTTCGACTTTCGATAAATAATAACATAAAAACTCGCAATCGTGAAAATAAAAGAATATGAGAAATGTAGTGGTAATTTTTTTTTTACTTACGTGTGAAATGACCGAACATGATTCCTTGACTTTTTTTTTTGAAACTTTGATTGATGTCTTTAAAATTTTTTTGATTGGCAACCAATGAGAGAATCAAGTTATTTCCCGAAATAGTGTAAAACTGCATAGTATTCACTCTATCTTGATAACAAAAACACGGTCCATGATTTCAAAAAATGCATAACAAAAACACATTCGACCCACTTTGATTTATTTCCACAAACATAAATTCCAAATTTCAACATTCAAACTATTATTATTATATACATATTGAGACGCTGATGAGAGAAAGTGAGTCACAAGAACTACGACATAAAACCGAACCCAATTCAATTCTCCTTTTATCAGACCAAACACAAAGGGAGAGAGAATAATAATGGGAGACGTACGGAGGATCGTGGTGGTTGTAGAAGATAAAGAAGCGGCGAGGACGGCGTTGCAATGGGCACTCCATAACCTCTTCCGTCAAGGTGACATCATAGTCCTCCTCCACGTAATCTCTCCTCCGCCGCGCAAGAAGAAATCGACAGCGGCGCGTCTCCTCCGACGCCACGGATACCATCTCGCCCTCTCTTTCCGTGAAATCTGCGACGCTTTCTTCAACGTGAGTGAAATGAAATAAGTCTGATCCCAAACTTTCTCCGTTCTTGATTTTTTTCGTGATCGTGGTTAACTTACAGACGAATACGGAGATAATAGTGAGAGAAGGCGACGAAGATGGAAGAACCATCGCTGAAGTGGTGAAAGAGCTTGGTGCATCGATGATTCTCGTTGGTCTCCATCAAAACAGCTTTCTTTACAGGTACTTTTATGATCGATTCTACAGTTACGGGGTCATAATAACTAAAGATTCTGAATTAGTAGTTACTCTATCGATGTGTAGATGGGCAATGAGTGGGATTGATGTAACTAGAAACTTGGGCTGCAAAGTGATTGCTATAAAGCAGCCTTCGTCGGAAGAGTCGCCGCCGGGAAAATTGAAGGGACGCATGACCTCACATACGACGGCGACATCAGATAGTTTAACTAACTTTGACTTTTCCCAAATCGAAATTTCTGGATTACAGTAAGAATTCGTACCCTCCTTGTCTTCAGTTCAATTATTCTTTTTAATATTGGTTGTTTATTTTGGTAAACAATAATAGATATCTCTAGTTCTTTTCTTTTTTCAATTTATTAGAGAATACTGAAGCTGATGATAACATGGCACTTTGTATGTAACAGGGTTCCTGAGATTCGGACACCTAAAGTGCCATACAGATTATGTCCGAGTCCTCGTGCGATACTTTGGAGAACAAGACCACGGAGATCTAAAGCTCGATACGCTGTAGTTTCATAGAATGATTTTATTCCAAACAAATGGAAAGAAACAAAACTCTACCCTCAATTTTTGTGTCAAAGAAACAAACAAATTTTACTCCATACCAAAAAAAAAATTTGTTTTTAACTATGCAGACTGGAGCTTCTCTCTCCTCACTTAGAGAGAGGTTTCTCTCGAGAAAGCTCTATACCTCTTACCAGACTCAAATCTTTCAGAGGATACAGCTTAGTTAGAGAGGGAAAGAGCTATGTTTGGTTGTAAATCTTTTCTTTCGCTCGGCGAATTCTCTTTTCCGGTTGCAGAATTATTTTTTTCGCAGTGGCGATTTTGATGTGGTTTTCAACCAAATCCGAGTTGATCGACATGTTTAAACTTTCTCGGATTAGGAGTTGAAGGTTTTTTTTGTTGTGTGTGTGTACTTAAAGCTTCATCTCTCTGTTTTAAGCTGAAATTCCGACTGTTTTCTTAAAGTTTCGTTTCTCTTCGTTAGTTATCCTCTATTTTCACTTTCTTAAATCTTTGCGTCTATAATCTTGGCAAAGTCTTCACAAGAAGTGAAAAATGGAGCTTTGCATGTTTGTTTGGCGGTTTACTTCAGTTGAAGAAAAGTCAAAGTTTGTTTTATAAACAAGCCTTTTGACAAAGACTGTTTGCTGAATCGTTCATAGTGGCTTGGTAATTTTAACATCTGATGAAGAGAGTGAAATTCAAGGAAAGCATAGGCGATCTGAGAGATTGAAGCGTACAAATAGATTCAAAGTTGGTTTGCTGGCTAAATTGTTTCTATCCACCAGCGGAAGTTTCTTGCATACGGCGGATCCGGTGAAGAAGCAGCACCATCCCTTTGTGTGACACGTAATCTCTATCTTTACTCAGCAGAAAGCATGTGGAGTACAGCTGTGATGTCTAAAGACATCCTTATCTCTAATCTTTTGATGTTGGATTTAGTTTGGGGTAATTTTGTAAGGTTTAGCTTTGATCCATTTGTATCAATATCAGCCCATGGGCTTTTTTAGGCATGGACGTTCGGGTTGGTCGGGTTTACGCTATAGGTCTTATACTAAAACTTTATTAGTACGGGTCGGGTTCGGATAATAACTCTTCGGGTTCGGTTCAAAATTGTATTGCATCCTAAAACCCATAAAATAATCATATATCGTACGGATACGGGTTATATCGGTTCGGTTCGGATATAACCAAAGTAAAAAACAAAAACTTTGAAACAAAACATAAAAAAACATATAAAGTAAATAAAAATTAATCTGTCACACATAAAATTGATAAAATAACAATAAAATGTTAAATCAAGAAAACAAACATTATTTGTAAACAATACGTATTGTCTTATAGAGAGTAGATTTTTTATTTCAATGAGAAAATTATAAAATACTTATTTATAACTAATTATATATTTAAAGCATATATTAAAAATTTAATATTTATTATTATATATCATATTACCACAAATATTGAATTTAATAATTGAAATACTTATATATATTTCAAAATATATATATTGACTATTAATTTCGGATTTTTCGGGTTACCCGTTCGGGTTCGGTTAATAACTTTATCTTTTTACCTTTATATATACGAACGTTTTCGTTCGATTGTAATTCACACCTCATCTCTCTTCTCCCTCTTTATAATAAACTCTCTCTTTCGTATATTCATCTTATATTAGTGTTATCTCCTTCTTGCGGGTATAAAATTTCGCCCTTATTTAAATTTCTCGATACTATAAAATTGTAAGTTATTTCATAACACGTTATCAGCACGATCACTTTGCGATTCGGTAAAATTTATATGTATCATATATACCTTACTATAATAGTCGGTATACCACCTATATTACTATTTATTATTTTGTAGTAATTGTTTTAGTTAATTATCATTTATCTATATTGTGGACGGTATGTCACCTCGTTAATAAAATTTGGTTGTTAAATACACTATAATTATTGGTTTGGCTGTGCCGCTGCATAATTTATTTAATGTTATAATTTTTCTATTATCATAATACGATTGATATTTATTTGTTTATTATATTATAGTTATTATATAAATGTTTGGCCACCTATATAAAATATTATGAAATTTACGAAATTTACGAAATTTGGTTGACTGATTAAAGCAATCTTTTCAGATCGATTTTCGTTCATGCGATTTAATCCCAACGGTCACAAAGAAAATTTTCAAAATTTTTACCCTTTTCCAAACGGCTATGAACAGTATTTTCATCTATAAATATACTCATTCTTCACTCATTTACTTCATCCAAAATATTTCTATGTTCTCTCAAATATTTTCAAATCGCTCAATTCCGGGTTTTCATTGCAAGAAAGATGATTCGTATATTTGTGGTTTTATGTGCTATTCTATTTTTTACTTCTATGTATGGTTTTTTATTGGAAAATTTACTCTTCAAGAATTTACGCTTAATGTCGGTTTACTTTTCTATGCGTTACTTCTCCTTGTAATTGCGTGCACTATTAATATAAATTGTTTATTTTAAAATTACAAAATTCTAATAAAATATATTATTTTGTGTTTTAGAAATACAAATGGCAAGAATTGAACATCTTCAATTTCCGGCTCTCAAAATAACTGGCGAAAACTACGTCGGATGGGTCGCAAACGTGAAACCATATCTGGTGATGAAAAAGATAATCGGTAACAAATCGCCGCCTGAGCATAAGGTTGAAGCGATAATTTTCCTGAAGAAACACCTCGATGAGAACGTCACTCATGACTATGCGAGCATAGAAGAACCAGCTGAACTGTGGCAAGCTTTAAAAGAAAGGTTCGATAACCAGAGAGAAGTCAACCTCCCTCACGCTCTAGAAGAGTGGAAAAATCTGAGGTTCCATGATTTTCAAAAGGTTGAGGAATACAATTCCGCTGTCCTGAGGATAGTTTCACTCCTGAAGTATTGTGGTAACCTTGTCTCTGAGGCAAAAATGATGAATAAAACGTACAACACTTTCCACAAACAGCTTCATTTCCTGCCCGAAATTTACATAAAATACGGGTACACGAGATTTTCTGAATTGATGGTTGCGCTCATGTTTGCTGAAAAGAACAATGAGCTCCTGATTAAAAACCACAATTTCCGACCTACGGGAGCCAAGCATTTCCTGAAGTGAATGCTACGGCGGTAGAAAAATCGGAAAAGAGAAACCAGACCAACCGAGATCGTGGTCGCCGTTTCAACAGCAAATGTGGGAAAACTTACAATCCCAAATGGAAGGGATCTAACAAGTGGGTTAGATCCGAACAAGTTTCTAAAGGTAAAGAAACTCAAGAGGATACCACCAAGAAGCGTGAGACAGTATGTTACAGATGTGGCTGTAAAGGACATTAGTCTCGTACCTGTCGTACTCCTCCACATCTCTGTAAGTTATATCAAGAGTCCACGAAAAGAAAAACTAAAGAAGTGAACCTCACTGAAAACTTTGAAGGGACATCGTACCTCGATGCCTCTGACTTCGCAAATGAACTGGACTAGATTACTCCTGAAAAGAACCGAAATACTTATAATAAGACTATTGAATAGTTTTTAGTATTGTTATGTATAATTATTACATTTCCTGTTTTAAGCGAAAAATGATGTTTTAACGTCACCTTAATGTATAATTATTGTGTGTTTCCTTATATGATTATTATATGAATGAATTTTATGTTTTCTTTTATTAATATTTATGGCAATTTCATAAATGGATCAAAATGTTAATGGAGCAAAATTCAAGAAATGAATTCGAGAAATATGTATACCAGATAGTGGAACTACACACACTATTCTGAGACAAAATATATATTTCTCTGATATAAAACCGACAAGAATTGTCGTCAATACAATATCAGGTCTTGCAGACGTGATTGAAAGAACTGGTAAAGCAAACTTTACGTTGCCGAATGGAACAAAATTTTCCATAAATAATGCTCTACATTCTCCGAGTTCTAAAAGGAATTTGTTGAGTTTTAAAGACATATATCTTCACGGATATGATACTCAGTCTGCAACTAAGGATGGAAAGAAATACATGTATGTAATTTTTGAGAAATGTGGCAGAAAACACATATTGAAAAAGTTTCCAGAACTTCCTTCGGAACTACATCGTACTTATATCGATGAGATCGAATCAAATCTTGTAGTAAAACGGAACCCAGAAGAGTTCACATTATGGCATGAACGCCTCGGCCACCCATGCACTACAATGATGCGTAAAATCATAGAAAGTTCACATGGTCATTCACTGAAAATCCAGGAGATTTCTCAAGGGAATAAAATGACATGTGTTGCATGTTCTCTATGAAAATTGACCGTAAGGCCATCGCCAACCAAAATCGATAAAGAATCACCAAAGTTCCTTGAAAGAATTCAAGGCGATATATGTGGACCTATACACCCACCTTGTGGACCATTCCACTATTTTATGGTATTAATTGACGCATCCAGTAGATGGTCACACGTTTGTCTATTATCATCTTGAAATGTGGCATTTGCGAGATTTCTAGCCCAGATAATCAAACTGCGAGCACAGTTTCCTGATTATACTATTAAAAGAGTTAGATTAGACAACACTGGTGAATTCACATCCGATCATTCAATGATTATTGTATGGTAACGGGAATTGAAGTTGAACATTATGTTGCTCATGTTCATACTCAAAATAGTTTGGCTGAATCTTTAATTAAGTGTCTGCAACTGATTGCAAAACCATTGATAATGAGATCAAAACTTCCAACCTCTGTATGGGGACATGCTATTTTGCATGCAGAAGCACTCATTCGGATCAGACCGAGTGCACACTATAAGTATTTCCAACTACAGTTAGCGTTTGGTCGAGAACCAAACATTTCCCACTTTAGAATCTTTGGTTGTGCAGTATATGTGCATGTAGCACCACCACAACGTACAAAGATGGGACCACAAAGGAGATTGAGAATATATGTTGGTTGTGATTCTTCATCAATTATACGATATGTAGAACCACAGACTGGTGACGTTTTTACGGCACGTTTTGCCGATTGTCATTTTGATGAGAAAGCATTCCCAGTTCTAGGGGGAGAAAACAAAAATGTAGAAAATGATATCAAATGGAGTGTACTTTCGTTACTATATCTTGATCCTCCTACTAAAGAGTCTGAACTAGAAGTTCGACGAATCATGCATTTACAGAGTATAGCTAATCAGCTACCTGATGCATGTGCAGATACCAAGACGGTAACTAAATCTCATATACCAGCCGTGAATGTTTCTGCTTGTATCAAAATATCAAATGAGCAAGGAAAAACAGACGATACACAAGAGTCTAAAACACGCTTGAAGCGTGGCAAACCTGCTGGTTCTAAGAATAAAATTCTTAGAAAACAAAAGGATGCTGAGACAAAAGACACCCAAAATAGCAGAAAGTATTTTGAAAGAAACAAATGATGAGAACATTAACAAAGTAGAGCATCATGAGTCAGAAAGGAATAATGTGATTTCTATCAACTACATCCATAATAAGAGCATCTCCAATGTAAAACTCCATTTTTTCTTCCAAAATGGAGAAAAAATGAATATGGAGTAAAAATGCTCCAACCCCACTCCATTTCCTACTCCATAATGGAATGATGAACAAACAAAAAATAGATTACTCCATTTATGGAGTAAATTCCATTATGGAATGAAAAATGAAGTTGAGTTGGAGCATTCCTTACTCCATATTCACTTTTACACCATTTTAGAGGAAAAAATGGAGTGGGGATAGAGATGCCCTAAGAAGATATGGAATAGAAATGAACATGATGATGTTGATGATGTTTTCTCATATATTGTGTCAAGTGAAATAAATGAAGAAATCAATTATCCAGAACCAAAGTTTGTCTATGAATGTCAAAAGAGACATGATTGGAAACAATGGAAAGATGAATACAAGCCGAACTTGATTCGTTTAATAAACGAGAAATATTTGGATCTATAGTACTCACACCTGCAGATGTGAGACCAGTTGGGTACAAATGGGTTTTCGTTCGAAAGCGAAATGAGAAAAATGAGGTTACGAGATACAAAGCTCGTCTGGTGGCTCAAGGTTTTTCTCAAAGACCTGGAATCGATTATAAATAAACGTATTCTCCAGTTATGGATGCAATCACATTTAGATTCTTGATGAGTCTAGCAGCTGATAAAATCTAGAGATGCGTCTCATGGATGTTGTTACAACTTATCTATATGGATCATTAGATACTGATATCTACATGAAACTTTATGATGGATGTAAAATGGCAGAAGCATTAAGTTCCAAACCAAAAGAGTTATGTGCAATAAAATTGCAAATATCATTATATGGATTAAAGCAATCTGGACGTATGTGGTATAATCGTCTCAGTGATCATTTAACAAAAGAAGGATATGTGAATGATCCTATATGCCCATGTGTTTTCATCGAGAAAACAATATCCGGATTTGTAATAATCGCGGTATATGTTGATGATCTTAACATTATCAGAACTCCAAAGGAAATACAAAAGGCATCAGACTATCTCAAAGGAGAATTTGAGACGAAAGATCTTGGACAGACACAGTATTGTCTTCGCCTACAAATAGAGCATTCACAAAATGGTATATTTATGCATCAATCCACATACACTAAAAGAGTGTTGAAACGATTTAACATGGATAAATCAACTCTTCTTAGCACTCCGATGGTCGTTAGATCACTTAATATTGAAAGTGATCTATTTCGACCGCCTGAGGAGAAAGAAGAGATACTTGGTCCGGAGGTACCATATCTAAGTACAATTGGAGCGGTGAAATACCTTGCAAATTGTACACGGTTTGATATATAATTTGTTGTAAATCTTTTGGCAAGATTCAGCTCATCTCTAACTCGAAGACATTGGAATGAGATTAAACATGTTTTTCGTTACCTCCAAGGGACTATTGATTTATGCTTGTTTTATCCTAAAAGTTCAAAAAGTCAAATGGTTGGTTTTGAAGATGCAGATATCTTTCAGATCGCACAAAGCCCGATCGCAAACAGGATACGTTTTCACGATCGGAGGCATTGCTATATCTTGGCGTTCTCAGATTCAAACGCTAGTAGCTACCTCTTCAAATCATGCTGCACTCCATGAAGCAAGTAGAGAATGTGTTTGGCTAAGATCAATAAGCCGACACATCTGTTCAAGCGGTGGGATTGACGAAAATATATAGCCAACTATTTTATATGAAGATAATGCAGCATGTGTTGTTTAAATGAAGAAAGGATATATCAAAAGTGATAGAACGAAACATATACATCTGAAGTTCTTTTCATACACTCAAGAGCTCGAGAAGAAGAAAGAGATTGAAGTAAGATATGTCCGATCATGCGACAATGCATCTGACCTCTTCACAAAATCACTTCCTACCTCAGTATTTAGAAAACATGACCATAACATTGGAATGCGTCATCAAAAGGATTTATGACTGCTAATTCGAGAGGGAGCTTACGTGGTTGTACTCTTTTTACCTAACTACGGTTTTTTTCATTGGATTTTTCTGGAAATGTTTTTAACGAGGCAACATAGACGTTAACCAAAAGACGATAGTGACACCGGTCCACAAGGAGGAGTGTTACAAAAGTCAAATAACGCAGCAATACGAACAGGAGGAGAGGCGCCTCAATTGTTGAGTTTGTAAACAATTATGGGGTCCACTGCCACTATGCACGCACAATAACTTTATCTTTTTACCTCTATATATACGAACGTTTTTAATTGTAAATCGCACATCATCTCTCCTCTTTCTCTTTATAATAAACTCTCTCTTTCGTATATTCATCTTATATCAGTGTTATCTCCTTCCTGCGGGTATAAAATTTCGCTTTTGATTAAATTTCTCCATACTATAAAATTGTAAGTTAGTTCATAACACGTCCCAATTAAATCACAATCAAACATTTTTGACAGAATAATAATTGACTAATTATTAAGTAAGTTTCTGACTGAATAAATGACTGATTAGTAAGCTAAAATTTAAACATTTGGTCTACCAATACCAACCAGTCAAAGCTTAAACTGATTGAACATACCCATCTAAATGATCGCTATACCAAAATTTTAATATATGAAGTTAATTTACCAAGAATAATAATAAAAACAAAAAAAATCACATTAATTGAGAAATAAGAAGATTCCCAAATATTTGTCTGAACTGATAAAAAGAAATTGCAAACAAAAAATTAACACTCAAGATTAGAGGTATTAATAATGTTTATTTATGTTTAAGCAGTGTGTGTTTAAGACTCGCTTTCCTCCCCTCCTTAAATTGTATTTGTATCTGTTTGCTATATAGATTTCCAAAAAACGTTACCTCTTACAGCAACAAGTCTTCTCTCCTATATTCACGAACAATCACAGGTATGCTCGTCGGAGGAATCTATATATTTACCAACACAGAAACATATCAGAACATGAAACTTGACATGATATAAACTTGGACTACAACAATGTGTGTGAAACGTACCATTCCATAATCCGTAACGATCATTGATATATACTCTGCAGGAGTTGAATCGTACCTGAAATTTAACAAAGAAAGCATAAGAGAGACATTAAGATAAAAGCTTTGTGATGATTTTTCATAGAAAGGCTTTACATCAAATTCAGAAACTGGAGGTTTTTGTTGTTATCCATCGTCTTTGAATGCTTTTTGTTGTTTCTTAAAGGTACATTGGCTATGGCGTCAGGATCCCCTGCGAAAATTTCCACACAGGCAACACTTTTGTTAGCGAAATCCAAGACAAGAAGAATAAGATAAAGAAGAGCAAGTGGAAACTTACCAAGTTCGTTAGAGCAGATTGAATCAAGCAGGACTCTTTCATGGAACTTGTAAGCTTCACAACACACAATGACTGGAACACTAAACGCGTTTGCAACCATTGCAACGCACGCCGTACCAACTTTTGAATACAGAGTTCCATTTGAGAAGATGGACGAAGCCCCAAGAAAGACTCGTGTAACCTCACCCATGATGTAGGAAACGGCGTTTATATGAGTGTAGGTACAGTCGAGTCCACGGGTCACAAGCCTACGGAGTAGCTTTTGACCTTCGAGGTTAGGTCGTGAGTCCACAATCACTACACGGAACTTTCTCCCAATCTCATGGGCGTATAAGAGAATCATCTCAACCACACAAGAGAATCCGTATGTGAGAAGAACCTCTCCGTCTCTGATTTTCGTCACGGCATGTTGTACAATCACCTTGTCTGCAAGAAGGATCTTCTCGTCTATGAACCGGCCAATTTCAGAGCAGAGAGAAGCTTTTGCCTCAGGCTCTGACAGGTCTACAGGTAGTTTTCTGATTTGGTTCTTCAAGAACCTGATTGCGTTTCCCATGCTCATGGAGAGTGGGCGACATTCTATCAAGAATGAAACGTAACCATTTATTTTGGCTGTCAAGTCCATGGTCAGGTCTTTCATAGGAGGTGTGGTGTAATCGTTTATAGCTTCTTGAAATGCATGGAGCATGGCAATACATCGTGCATTGTCACCAGCTATATCTCCAGCCAAATGTTGCAGACCCACCTAAGATTAATAAAATACCACTATTATGTTTAAAAGCTTCATAAATTAAAGTTTAAGATTCAGACATAAACAAGTAGGTGTACCTTATAGACGGCATGGTGTATGGTATCGAGTGTGAATATATTGGAGCTTAGATTGGGAAGCTGATTGCCGCGCTCGTATTGAGGAAGATGGAGAAACAACTCAACTTTGTTCTTGCTCTCGGTCTGTTCAACCACTGAACGCCTCTTAGCTTTATCGACTCGGCTTTTATCGTCGTACTGCATTTGTGTCTGAGGGACATCCATCCTCCTCTCTTTTTCTACTGATACAGCTCTTTTTTCAGAAACAGAGGAAGTGACCTGAGGGGCCTCTTTCTTCGGTTGAGGCTGTTTGGCAGGCTTGCTAGGTTTGGGTCTACTAGATTCACCTGCACGTTTGCTTCCTTCCCCTACAAGTTAGTGACAGCAAATCATTAAGATGGTTTTTGATATGAACCTTTTGTTCACTAACGAATGTAGGCTAAGCTTTCCTCTAAATACAACTCAGTAATAACCCTAATGCAAAAAGGAAATAAGAAAACCTAATTCATAAACTAAAACACCAAAACTCGTTAGCGAAGGAAACCCTATCCATCATCTTGTATCAGTTTGTCAGTCTACTGAAAACAGACAAAACATATATTGAAGAAACAAGAACCTTTTGCAGCAGCTTTTGCTGCCCGTTGTGCCTCTTGGATGGCACGCCTCTCTGCTTTACTGGTTTTCTCTTTCAGCGATCTTGTTTCCTTTTCCTTCCGCGGTTTTGTGGCCACAGATTCACTCTCTCCTGCATTATAGTGTCTTTTTGTAAGAAGAAAACATATGTGCATGGAAATAAACAGAACAACTAAAACCATATCAACTACACAGCAACAGCAAAACTAAATACAACATAGGACTTTTTCAAAAAAAGCTTATCAAGTTTGGAAGCGGAGACTGATGATCACCAGACTCAACACTAGACATTCTCCACAACCCGTTTTGTATTAAGCATCAGCCCACGGGCGTCTCAAGTCAAAGCCGCAGCTATCAACTATAGTAAAGAGCAATACACAATTGATCCATTGACTGATTGAAACGTGTACATACCAGAAGCTTCGACGTTCTTCTTTCTCCCATCAGAAGTCGACGCGGTCGCAACCTTCGCTTCCGATTCTCCAGGAGCTCTAACCGCCACAGTCATATCGAACCCTCCATTAGGAAAACTCGCCGACAACTTGGCCGAATCGCTCCGTTGGAACCCAAACAAAGACCCCGAATCCTCAGACACCTCTCCGTTACTCGACGGCGGCGACGTCCCAAGCAGCGAATCCACAGGATTATAACTCCCGACGTGGAGAGTCCTGTCATTCGCCAGCTGTCGACGGAACGCGGAAGGTCCGGGGACGGGGACGGGAGCAGCGCGAGAGGCCAAGTTATCCGAATGGTGACGCGAAGGCGGTATCTGAACCGGAGAAATGAATTGACCGGAGGGCGAATCGGAGAGAGGAGACGAGGAGGTTATCGCCTCCGCCGGACCGGATAGGCTTCGATTCGGCCGCGGCGTCTCCGGTGAGGGTTCGATTGAGGTGAAGAAACCGACGCGGCGGACTTTAGGGACGGCGAGAGGTCCACGACGTGGGTCCATGGCTGAGGATTGGAAGAAGAAGAAGAGAATCTAGGGTTTTGTTTGAAGAAGATACGCAAACGCATTTGACGATGCCTATAAACCTTCGTTTCAAGTTGGGCATTAAATAAGTTTTTCTTTGTAACGTGCCAAGAAAATAATTTAACCATTATTAAAGATTAAGACCGGCTTAACCGGGTCTCGGATGAATGACTAGGCATTAATTGACATTTGGGTTGTTTTTTTTCTTTTGGATTTTGGTGCTCGAAAGTTTTATTCATATTTTTTGGATTTTAATTCTTAGGTGAATTATAAACTGAACCATCGAAACAAAATTTACTATATAATAGAGTTACTTTATTTTAGTGGGAATTATAAAAAAAAAATAGATTGGAGTTAAAGATGCCCTAATTTTTACTCATTCTCTCTCCTTTCCGAAATAGAGAAAGTAATATAAAAACATCATTAGTCACACAGTTTTCAATAATACTAAAACTAATATAAAAATATAAAAAAAAATCATGTATTTTGGAACATCAGAAACTCTTCAAAAAATCATCTATTTTGAAACAGATGAAATATTTTTCTAATTTTCAGGTTAGATCAGTTTCAAAATAGAAATATTTTTGAAGAGTTTTTGATGTTCCAAAATACACGATGTTATTACTGCATTTTTTTATTAAGTTATTATGCATCCTAACATATATATAGCAGCAGAATTGTAGCTCTTGCCTGATATAGAGGATAGTGGTGTTTAATTGTATTAGAAGAAACCAGTAACACTTTCACTTTGAATTGATGATTGATTTATGATGAAAATGCAATGATGAAAATGCAGAGTCTATGATGTTCATTTGCTAGGTAATTCTCATGCTGATATTATACTGGATCCTTAACATAAGTTTCAGTGGATGAGGACCAGGATTAGGAAGATACACATAGAGAGGCTTTAGGTGTGATAAGCATAAGTTCTCTAGGACCAGAGAGAGCAAATCCGGGCAACATAAACTTGATTTACATAAACCATAAGATTTTAAAATCTGGACTAACCACATGATATATCATTATATCTATAAGGAAGATTAACAGAATACCTCAATTATTCGTAGCGGTAATGTCTTGTGAACTGTTTTGATTACTGAAGACAAGTTCTTGATCTTGAGAATTTTTTTTAGGTTTATCTCCCTTTATCTAAGAACATTTTTTATATGTTGATTTTATAATTTTTTGAAGTGTTGTTGTCGTGTGATGAACCATAGATAATTATTCAAATGTTGTTACTTTCTCAGCAACTTTAATTACTTTCTCACCAAGTTTGAATTACTTTCCCAGCAAGCTTTTCGTTATTTATTTAGCTTTTCTTTTATGTAACCATCCACCAACATTGAAAAAATAAGAATAGCAATTTAATAGAAAAATATTAAATTGTAAGACTAGCCTATGTCAGACCAAATAATAAGGATTTAATCCTTATTATATAATAATCTTTACAAGCAACGAATGTGAAGAGAAATATATACTTTGTTTGCTTGGAGAACGTTAATTAACATACTCCAGGGACTAGAATTGCATACCAGAGTTTTTAACGCAACTGAAGAGCAAAACATAGTTGATAAAGTGTGTGAACTAAGTAGGTACAGCTACAGCTACAGCTTATGGCTAAAGCTTCAATTTGCGAAAAAACTTAGTATTTCAACCTGTGTGTATCTCTTTGTGTTACAGCGTGCATTTACTGCAAGAGGCAAATGACGGTCAGCTACTAATTCCGCTGTTGTTTCAGTTAGTGAAAATCAAACACTATTTTTTTTTTTGTTTTTTTTTTTGTAAATATTAAATTTTATACCAATTTTTCTTTTTGACAGAAATACATGAGGTACAAAAAAGACAGAAAAATAAAAATAAAACTACAATGGAATAAAAAAACTACAACAAGAGCCATAACCAAACCAGGAGAAAAGATGCATTGTGCATGGATGAACAACCATTATAAAAGAAAAGACAAGGATGCATTTATGCCACAACATGAACAAATTACAGACCTCATCATAGTTGCCAGGAGCAATAGCTGACTAGGCCAGTCCTCAAAACCTCAATTCAGCAATACCTACAGCTTCTCTGAGAACAAACCCAAACAAACCCTGCAAACACAATCAGAATACGAGACCAGACCAAGAGTTCACGTACACACCGTCGGCAAGGGAGAACCAAACGGACAGTCGGAGAGCCGTCTCCAACCGTCAATCTAGACCGCCACGAAAGCATAACAAGGATCATCTCCCACGGCTGTACCGAGAACTCAAGAACCAGTACTCACAGCATCTATTCATGTCGATAGTAGCCACCAACGACTCCACCACTACAACTACTCGACTGGAACTAGAAAGGCACTCTGTTGGAACCTAGATTCCGCAAGCTAACAACCCACAATTCTGAGGAGCCAAGAGCCACACCGGAGACGAGACATGAATCAACCCCGCGAGAGGTCGCTCCATCAGAAAGTGAAGAAAAACTCCACAAACTCTGACCGTCCAATCACCGCCTGAAACACCAGAATTGAAGCTACACCGTAAACACGACGGATGTCGCCACATCACCGAGCAAAGCTGGAGAAAATCTACCCAAAGGACAGAACCGGAGATGGAGACCTTGTCCTTGGAGGTCACAAATCCGAGAAACAATCGATGAAACAGATCTACAACAGATCTATAGCCCAGGTCGTCGAGCTCGGACGAACAGAACCCAGAGCAAGAGGTTTGAAGTTGAAGAGCCAACACCACACTCTCTACAAACTCGCCTCTGCATAGCACCGCCGGCAACCACACCACCACGCGCACCGAAGAGCTCTAGAAAGCTTGTTCCTCCATGAGCTGAAAATTGGAGGATGCTGAACAGGAGATAAATAGGAAACAGAGAAGAAGGGTCGGAAGGCGCCCTCCCCGACACCGGCAAGGAATCCGCCTGCCGAGGAGGCTAGATCGGAGATTTGATTTTTGGCCTTGACGGCGGAGAAGAAGATAGAAAATTAGGTTCGTGGACTCTTCAAAACTAGATTGTTCAGAGTATTAAATTTTGTAAAAAAAAAAAAAATCCTTGAGATTCTCACAGACGACTGAGATTACTTGAGATATCAAGGTGGCCTAGTGGTTTCTTGAGATTCTCACAGACGACTGCCAGAGGTCGCAGATTCGATACTCTGTCAGCGCGGTGGTACTATACCTCTCCAAATAAATCCTTCGGGGTTTCCTGGATATGGGGCCTTTCGGGGTGGGGTTAGTCACCATAAAAAAGTTTACACACAACAGTTTTTTTATCTGTTTTTCTTCATTAACCAGCTCAAGCGAGTGCGAGAGAGTTGTAAGAGATAGATTACATCACTCCACAAGGTCCGTTAAATAAGATATTCAGCCCATTACGTCAGCTCGGATTAGCTCAGCTCGAGGACTTCCGACTAAATGATTGCACTCGGCTGAAGACTACTTTACTCGGCGCCATAAACTCAATACACCAGCTCGGCTCGGAAGCCCTACTATTCGGCCCGATTTCTCAGTCCGATAGACAAAACTCGGCCTATTAGGCCAGGGCGAGTTAAGGCACAAAGGAGAAGGGTTTACCTATATAAAAGGACGACACCAAAGAGAAAGGGGATCGAGACATTGACATACACATTTGACGGCTAGAAATTAAGGTTTTATTTGTTGTATTTCTCTTCGTCTTGTACTTCATGGCTAGCTCACCGAGCACTGGATACTTTTTCGTTTACTCTCTCCGACTTGTAAACCGTTACACTTACCCAATTTAATAAAACGCCTATGAATAAACCCACCGTCGAGTTCAGTCTGTCAGTACTAAGTCTCGACCGAACTCAGATTCAACAGTTTTGCCGAGTAAAAAAGTGATGATTAATCATTTGCTCGTTTTATTGGCCCGAGCTAAAATGACGGTAGGATCATTTACTTTGGTACGCAATTATCCTTAGGCATAATAGCACTTGAGGTTCATGGAGTTCCATGACCTCGGTACGGATTCGTGGTTGATGTTTTGAGTCGGTAAACACCCGGTTTGATAACTTGGGTGATGGGGATCCTCCCAAGTTGGTCCTTCAGAAAATCATGACCAGAAAAACCCCGAGAAAACTGCCTCCCAAGTAATGAGAAGCTCGCCGACTAAAAGCACATAGCGCAAGTTAAATTGTAATGGACAAAAAGCATTACCGATGGACTTCGAACAATGTCCTTCTCACGTGTATCCACGGCTAGGAAACCAGATTGGTTATGGCTGAAACCCATGAAGGGGAAGCAGACAATCACTCGGGAGTCCGAGCACTGGCACCAAAATTCAAAAGCCTCAGACATTACTTGCCAACCATGGTCACTGACTGCGAATCCTACGCCGGCGGCCAACGATGTGACAAGTGTCACCAGCATGCATCAAGTATCCATTGTCCGACCAAGCTACTACACACAACCACTGTGCTTTACCCATTCATGCGTTGGGCAATGGATATAGTCGGTCCTATGCCAAGTTCTCAACAACGACGCTTCCTGCTCGTTATAAACGATTACTTCAAAAAATGGGTGGAAGCCGAGGAATTCATCGAAATCACCAATAAATAAGTATAAGGATTCATCTTGCAGAACATCATCTATCAGCACAACCTTCCTTACGAGATCGTCACCAACTATGGCTCACATGTCACTTCGAAAAATTTCTGAGAATTCTGCGACAGATGGAAAATCCGTCTCAGTACATCGACACCGAGATACCCACACGGCAACGGCCAGGCCGAGGCGACGAACAAAGTAATCATGGATAGCATCAAGAAACATCTCGACCTTAAGAAGATTTTCTGGGTAGATGAACTGGACGGGGTTATGTGGTCAAACCGAACAACCTCAAGAGGCATGACCAAAACAACCCCCTTCTCCTTGGCCTACAGAGTCAAAGCAATGGCCCCAGCCAAAGTCAACGTTACTTCCCAACACCAAGCTAAAATTCCTTGGAACGTCAAGGTCAACAAAGAGATGATGCTCGACTCTCTAGATGAGATCAAGGAATGACGCGATCAAGCCTTGTTACAAATTAAGAATTACCAATATCAGATCGAAAGCTACTACAACAAAAATACTTCTTAATAAAGTCTGTTGGAAAAGTCTGCTAATGAAGTTTGACACATTGTCTTTAGATCTGAAAAATATACATACAAAAAAATTCAAGCAAAAAACTTCAAAAATATATTTTGAACTTATATAAGAAGAAAACAAGCAGATGAATATATAGTTTTATTGATTTTAACATTAAAAAGCAAAACATACTTTACAGTGTTTGAAACTATACCTTTTACAACTAGAATAATAACAAAACCATGTATAGTCATAATGAGTTTGAATATATAGTTTTATTTGGTTCAAAACACACAAAACAAACAAAAACATAAAAAATTTAAAGATTTATGTCATATTTTTTAGAGAGAAATATGAAACCATAAAAAAATAATTTAAGCTAAAATAGTAATAAAACAATAAAATTAAGTTGAATTTATAACTTTATTTTGATTTAACACACAAAAATAATTGGTGAAAATGAAATCTTACTAGTTTTTCAGTTTCCAGAATTCTAGTGCGTTACAATAGCAGACTTCTAGAGAAATATGTTAATGAAATCTTCTAATGAAGTTCAAAGTCGGATATATCATCCTCGTACTTGAAAAATCTGCATATCAAAAACGTTTAAAATTGATCAAAACAGATAAAAACTTTAAAAATATAATTTTATGCTGAAATAATAAGAAATCTAACACATTAGTAAAATCTATAGTTTTATTCGAATCTAACAAGCAAAACACACAAAATTATATAGACAAACTTATAAATTTTACCTTTATGAGGAGACTATGAAAACCATAAAATAAAAATTTGTAGAAAAATAATATAAAATTGTGAGAAAACATTAGACAAAAAGATGAGAAATTAACACGAAGTTTTGTGTCTTCAAGTTCAAAGACAGTTGAGAGAGATTAGTGAGTTTTAGAGAGAAAAACATTACACTTTTATTGAAACCATTTGAGAGAAAAAAA
This sequence comes from Brassica napus, assembly GCF_020379485.1. Classification (NCBI taxonomy): domain Eukaryota; kingdom Viridiplantae; phylum Streptophyta; class Magnoliopsida; order Brassicales; family Brassicaceae; genus Brassica; species Brassica napus. Next base: position 3,831,926 of record NC_063451.1, on the reverse strand, counting down.
TATGTAAATTTTCTTTATTTAAAGAGACAAAAAAAAATTAGTTAGATTAAAAAATTTGATGTAGAAGTTTACTAGTGTACTACAGTTTAGCAAACTTAAGTCTGTCTACTTATACATTACAGGAATGCTTCACCTCTGGAACCGATTCGTTCATATTCTCCGTCATATGGCTGGCGGAGTATCGTCTCTGCTAGATCTCTGGTAAGGAAAGGACTAATCAAAAGGGTGGGATCAGGTTCTTCCATATCTGTATGGAATGATCCATGGCTTCCAACCACTCGCCCGAGACCAGCAAATAAAAATCAACACAATTTATACCCGGATCTTACAGTGGAGTCTCTCATTGACTCTACCTCACGTACTTGGAACTCACAGGCAATTCAGTTATTGGTGGATCCACAGGATGCGAAACTTATAGAAAGTTTACCACTGAGCAGGATTCAGAGGGTAGACAGAGATGGGTGGCACTTCACAAAAAATGGGAAATACACGGTCAAATCGGGTTATCAGGTAGAAAGGATTTATCCAGATAGGAAGAGACCACCATTGCTGATTGGCCCCACAGTGAATGTTCTGAAGGCGTTCTGTTGGAAGATAAGGTGTCTACCAAAGTTAAAACATTTTCTATGGCAATTGGTGACAGGATGTATATCAGTAAGGAAGAATTTACAGGCAAGGGGGATTCAAGGGGATCTTTGTTGTGCAAGATGTGGAGCCCATGAGGAATCAATAAACCATGTGTTTTTTGAATGTCCTCCGGCACTCCAGGTCTGGGCTCTCTCGAAGATACCATCAAATCCAAATATTTTCCCAACAAGTTCTCTCTTCACAAACATGGATCATCTATTTTGGAGAGTTTTTCCGCAGCTGGAAGATCATCAGTTTGCATGGATACTATGGTACATCTGGAAAGCTATGAATAATAAAGTCTTCAGTAATTTGGATATGGATCCCATGGATACACTTAAATTAGCGGAAACAGAATCAACACTGTGGACTGAAGCACAAATATTGAATGAACAGAGGATAATACCACAACAAGTGGATACGACATTGCCGTCAATTCCAGGAAGATGGTGTTTCACAGATGGTTCATGGAAAGAGGGGGATATTTTTTCAGGACAAGGTTGGCTCAGCACCTTAGAAGGATTTGAGGGATTGTTGGGGGCAAGGAACGTGAGGGCTAGTATCTCTCTCCTTCATGCGGAGATGGAAGCGCTTCTTTGGGCAATGGAATGTATGAGGAATTTACGTCAGTTTCAGGTTACGTTTGCAACGGATTGTTCTCAATTGGTGAAGATGATTTCGGAACCAGATGAATGACCAGTTTTTGCAAATTACTTGGAGGATGTCAAGACCCTAAAAGAGAGCTTCACCAGATCAGAGATCATCTATGTACCAAGGACGCAAAATACAATGGCGGATAGACTAGCACGCAGTGCTAGGAAGCAACCGTCTTTTGTCGTTCACATGGATGCAGATCACCCGGTTTGGTTTACAGAGTCTGTATGAGTCTGTAATAGTTGACGACAAAAAAAAAAAAAAAAAAAGAAAACTTCTCAAAATTTTCTAACCCTAAATTTACCATATGTTCCATAAAACTTCTTTAAGTCACATAACTTCTTAATAGACTTCTTCGGAAGTCTCCTACTCTTAAACTCTAAAATGATATAATTTAACTAGATAATAATAAATATTTCATTAAATTTAAAATCAATTTCTAAAGTGTAGTATATACAAAACTGGACACTTATATGCCAGATTTTAATTTCAAAACAATTATTCAAGATTTTAAAATCTAACCCTAAATATATAAACATTACTTGAATATATGTTACCAACCCCTAACCAATAGACAATAATGACTTACAATTTATGCTCACACAGATGTGGAAAACAACTTTATTTTGCATGATTCCATCAAAATATCTTTTAAATTTTTTATAAATTAATTTTAAAATTAAATACATGAATAGACTTCTCAAAATCATTGTTTTTAAAAAAAATTCCTTGAGTTATAATCGTAAAAGTATTTATAGGATTTTTTTCTTTGGCATAAAATTAGAGGTAATATAGTCTTTACTATTTTTAGATTATTTTTCCATCTGATTGAATTTATTGTATAAATTTGCATTGAAATTTAAGTTTTAGGTTATTTAAATAAATTGCCTAGTTATATGTATATGTATATATATATATATACTATTAAAACATAATCATTCTTAGGATTATGCCCCTAACTTTTCCAATTAATTACAAAAATTATCCAACAAATTAGAAAGTATCATGTTTTTGTCCAACTAAACAAAACAGCCCAATAATTTAAATAGTTTATCCATCAAAATTTTAAGTCCATTTCGTGTATGTTTACTAACCCTTCGAAATTCGTTTGTGTTCTAACCTTATACCCTATAACTCTATTCAAACCCTAACTCTATTCAAACCCTATTAACACCATCAAAAATCTGTTTTCCAAAAAACTATACCAAATATATTGGAGTTCATTATAATGTCTATGTCTTATTTAAAATTTTCTTATATGAAGTTGGCGAAATATATTTAATATTATCTTTCAATAATATTAATTATACTATTATAGTATAGGGTTAGCATATTTCGAAATCATTGGTTTTCAATGTTATTGACCTTTTAAACAACCAATAATATTTAAATATAAATACTTACCAATTTTGGTATATAAATATAAATATAAATATAAAATATAATAAATAGAAACTCATAAATTTTTGGATTCAAATCAAATAAATTCCAACAATATTCTCTATAACATCCATTTTTCGTAATTTCTACATACAATAAATTCAAAAGATAATATATAGAAACAAAATTTTCCAATTTAACTAAATTAACTTGATGAACACACAAATAATATATTATGTTTGACATGATAACTGAATTTTTCGAATCTATACTATTAAGATAGAGATATTCGATAATAAAGAGAGGATCCCCTAACTTTCTTCCCAAGTTTCTACTAAAACCTAAGCACCTCGCTTTAAATCAGATCGATATGATAAATAGGCAGTACCAGTTTCCTATTCAAACCAACACCTTCGAACAAACCAAAAACCAAACCAATGGCTACTAAAATGCAAATCCAAGCACCGAGAGGTTCTAATGAAAAAGCGAAATGGCTACTAAAATACAAACCAATGGCCATTAAGACCCATTGAAATGTTCATATCAAACCAATGACTACTAAAATACAATCCATTTATTTTTTTTTAATAATTTTACAAGTCAATGTACAAATTAATTTTAGTGCAAATAATTTTAAATTTAATTTTCACTGTAGTTTCTAATAACAAATTAATTATTTCACAATACTAACATTTTGTATAGATGAAAAATGAATATAAACATAAAAAACAACTGCTAACAAAAATCATTAGGACATTGATATACATTTTATGTATAAACATATTTATTATAGTAATAAATATGTCAAAGGAAACAAATCCGCGCTTAATCTAGTCAATCTATTGAAATATAACACTTTTTCTATTCAGCACCAAAATTCAGATTTATTTTTACCAATTATATTGACCATAAAAGAGAAAGGACAAGACAAAAAAATTAACCAACAAAACTTTCTATGAGAAATGGCAAACGCATAACAAGCCAGTGAAAAAAACGAGACCGAAACTCCACGTGTTTGCAGGCATGGGCCTTTGCATCCGGAACTTGTCTCCATTTGTTTCACCCTTTCCTCTCCCTCTTTCACCACACACATCTCTCTCCTCTCCGATATGGCTGACCGAACAAGCCCTAGCCACATCCAACAAAGACTCTACGGCTCAACCATCGCCCCTCCTCACGGTAACAACATTAACCATCCAATCGCATCTTTCCTCCGTCAGCTACAATCACAATCTCCTGAGCACTCCCGCCAGCGCTTCGGCCTCCTTGCATTCTTTATCTCCTGTGGAATCCTCCTCTTACTCACCGGAATTACTTTGACAGCTTTCGTCCTTGGATTCATCGCTTTCCTTCCAATCATTATCATCTCAAGCCCTATATGGATCCCTCTCTTCCTCCTTGTTACAGGATTCTTGTCTGTTGCCGGATTCCTATTCAGTACGGCGGCTGTTATGTCGTGGATGTACCGGTATTTTAAAGGCATGCACCCGGTGGGGTCGGAACAAGTGGATTATGCTCGGAGTCGGATCTAGGACACGGCGGCTCATGTTAAAGATTATGCTGGTGGGTACTTCCATGGTAAGCTGAAAGATGCAGCACCTGGTGCATGAATAGCTTTACCGGTTACGGTTTGGTTCCATGTAGAAATTAATCTTTTATGTTTTCAGCTATGTTGTTTTTGTTTTGTCTCTTTTGGTATGGACATCAATGATGTATAATGAGATCGATATAAACTCTGAAATGTCTTTGAAATTAACAGTTATGTTGTTGTCAATAGCTTTAGATCGTGCTAACTTACCGCTGACTTGTTCTTATGCTCCATGGACATTTGATCTAGTGACAGATTATACTAAAACTTTTGCAAACATGTCCACTGATGATGATATTGGACTTTTAATTCTAAAATATCTCTAATGTTGTGGAATATTTCAACAACTATAACCGAGTCAAACTGAACTAGGTCATATGAATCGTACCGAATCAATCGTAAAATGAAAACTAAAACTAAAGCGAGTCAATGGTTAATTAAAGTTTTCTCATACCAATTAATGAATTATCCAAATAATGTAGCAGAAGTTAGGATAACACAGAGCTTTTATGCTTTTGTTTAATTTTTGAATGCCCCAAAGGCCTATTTGATCCGTGGAGAACTCTCAAGTTCTAACCATAACAAGGAAATCAAAAGTTTAATCTTTTTTTACTAACTCTTATGCAATTTATCTTATTTTGCTTAAAACTAAATTGAATCGATTGGCTATCACCATAGTTCATCAGATAACACTTGCTACTTTTATACCAAGAGTATTCATGGCAAGATGGTACGGACTTTGGACACTGAAACTTTCAATGGCCTAACCAAATTTGAAGGTTTTAACAAAACAACTTAGAAGAAAAAGGCATCACAAACATATAGTACATAGTTTGGTTGCTGCTTGAGAATCCTTAGTTCCAATCAGGTTTGACGGCGACCCGTCTTAAGAACGGATGGGTAACGGAGTGCGACGTGGAGACCTCGGAGGCGCATCTCTTAACTGCCGTCCGTTACAGTCGTAATAAATAACTCCGGAAAAATCCAACGGCTCACATTTACCGCCCATCAAGATCTCCCTCTGCCAGAGCCCATGCTCTTCCTCCTCCTCCATCGCCCCCGCTCTCTTCTTCTCCGGCTTATATCCACCGCTGTAACATGTGTTTTTCCGGCTGACCATCGTCATCGCCTTGTGGCTCAAAGTCATAAGAAACTCTTTTGGCCTTGGAGATCTCATCGTATTCCATCTGCCACGGGAAGTTTCGTTGTGGGTTCGCTTCTTCGGCTTTAGCTTCTTGGAGAGGCGGTTGGCGTGTCTGGCGCAGAGAACCATTAGAGAGAATAGGTAGCTCACGCTTAGACGCTTGTGGGAAGCGGAGGAGTTATGTTCCGGCGTAGACCGATCCATCTCTTCGCCGGGAAAGAAGATCAGAAGTAATAACACTTCTACTTTCTGTTTTTAGTTATAACGGGTCAAAAGTCAAGAACTCGATTTAGAGGCGAATTAATCTCTAGTGTCTGAATTGAATGTATAATAAATACAGACGTGTTGATGAGATTAAGAAAAAAAGGGTGTTAGGTTACCGATGGAACCGGTCTTCTTTGCGTTGATTTTGTTTATTGTATTTGTTATGTCATATCTTGATAATTAGATTTTTGAACATTTGAAACACTCGTTTTCATTGAATTATACTATTATGTTCCCTTGAGTATTTGAATGTTCAAAGTATATGAATTAACGATCTTGCATAAAGATATTAGAATATCACTGCCTGAAAAATTAAGTCAGGAATAGAAACTCGGTCAACATAGAAATTTATTTTTGATCAACGGTCAACATAGAAATTATGAATGCTTTTCAATTATATTGCAGAAGGAGAGATCGAGTAGTGAACGGCTGATATGGTAAGTCACTGGACCAATAGCATTTGATCTAGTGAAACAAAAATACGATATTTTAAGAAGTTTGGGATTTTGAGCCTTTTATTCTTATAGGTTTTTTTTTTTTTATTCTTATAGTTTGTTGTTCCTGATTAATATATCTGCATATTTCTATATAACCTATGTTTAGCAAAATTTGTAAAAAAAGTGGTGAATCCATAAATACGTTGTGTTTGTGGTTGTGCAATTTAAACATCTACGTAGAGTTTTAGATCGATTAGACTTAGGTTTTTTTGCTTAGGTTAGGTGATTGATATCTCTACTACTTGTTGATTTCAGATTTGATCAAGGAACAAATCAAGAACAATAGATTCACACAAGAGATTTGTTCACCCAGTGTTCGCTGATCTATTCACCAACAACTTCACTATGAATCAGATCGAGGGTACAAGATCACAATAATGACAGATCAATAGAAAGTAGAAGAGATAAAGCTTCTTATCGTTTTCTCTGTGAGATCGGAAAGTTGCCGCCGAAATGGTACGCCTGACCGTATACCGCCTTCTCAACTCCATTGAAGCTCACCCTCATGAACTCAAGCTAAGTCACTCTTCCTCTCTCTCGCTCTGTATCTCGATCTAATTCTCTTTCTCGTAATGATGATGACTGGATTCGAAAGTTTGTTATAACAAACTTTCCCACTTGTTGACCATTCTGAAACGCTGCGTTTCATTTACTAAAGATCTTTGGGCTGAGACTTGGGCTTGATTGCTTCTTGCAGATTTCGGACAAGGCTGGGCCGTCGAGCACGAAGCCCACTTGGAGTTTGGCTGAACTAAACCCACAATCTCCACCTTTCAGACAAAACACCAAAGTGCTGTCTCTCTCTTCGAAACCCTAGCCTCCTGTCTCTCTCCCTTTCTCTCTAAGGCGATTTGTTGCCTCCACGGCATCATCCTTCTGTTTACGTCTCCCGGAGCCACCGCTTAGCTCCTTCGACTCCAGGGAATACTCATCTCAAAAGGTACTTTTTGTATCTCTTCTCTTCTTTTCTTCTTCTAGTTTACATCTCTTTCTGATGTAAACCCTTATCGGATCTTCCACCGACTAACCCTTTCTCTGTTTTTCCTGCAGATCCAGAATGATTCAGCTTCAGTCTCTGACCATAGCTCTCTGCATGTACCAAAACTGAACTGACGAACCTTCAACAACTCTGCATGTATCAGATCTGAACCAGATTACCTTAGACTCAATCATCTGACCATAAAAGCTCCAAGCTTTCTCATCTCCGAACCATATAAGTCTTCTCTGACCTTTCTCTTTCTTCGACAAACCTTGAAAAAAACCTTTCATGATACTGACGATGATTGTAGAACTCTTTATCTGACTTTGATCTTCTCTCTGTTTCAAGAAACCCGAAGAGATTCCATCTGAAACTGAACTTTCCCAGAGAACTCCACCTCGCTTCCAATACTCGGGTAACGATTTTTTTCTTATTCTTCAAGTTGGTTTGAGAACAATAAGATTAAATAATATCTGATGTTTTGACATTATCTAACCTCACTGTCTCTATTGTTTTGCGAGGTCACCAACAACGGAGACACATCATTACCCGAAGCCACTTCTTCCTCAGAACAAGTTCACCAGCTCAGAGCAAAGCCTGAACTTCGGACCAGGTAACACTTTAGTTAGGAAGTCAGCTCTATTCTTTCTTGTGTTATCTTGTGTAGGATAATATCATCATGAGCAACAATATCACGGATGAAGTGATATTTGTTTGCAACATGCTTTGTTCTTTCTTGAAAAACTCTGTTCTTTGCTAGATCTAGGGCACTCTGTGAATCAAAATGCATCTTGACACTTCCTGTTTGTAGACCTAGTTCTTCGCATATAGCTTTTAACCAAACTGCTTCTTTGGTTGCTGTGGAGAATGCCATATACTCTGCCTCAATAGTCAATAGAGCTACAACTGATTGCAAATTTGATATCCACGAAACTGTATTACCCCAGACCTTGAACACATAACCAGTAACTGATCGTCGCCTGTCCAAATCAGCCGAATAATCTGAATCTGAAAACCCTTTAATTGAACAAACTGAACTCTTAACAAACGTTAAACTGGTTTTAGATTCACCTCTCAAGTATTTAAGAATCCACTTTACTGCCTTCCAGTGATCCATTCCTGGTTTGGACATAAATCTGCTCACAACCATGGCATACATTAGGCTCCCCACAACACTTGCGTAAGGAATCTCTTCCATTCTCACAGCTTGTTCTAATGGCTCTGCCTTGGTTAGACTCTTTAATTTGAATTGAGGCGCCAATGGAGTTGTGATTGGCTTAGAATCTTCCATTCCAAAACTCTTTAGTACTTTCTCAATGTAGGACTCCTGAGATAGCACTAGTGTTCCTTTCATTCAATCGTGTATAATGTCCATTTCAAGAATTCTGGAAGCTCTTCCCAAATCTTTCATTTCAAACTCTCTGCTCAGATTGTCTTTCATCTTCTGGATCTTTGTCTTATCCCCTGAGGCTATCAACATGTCATCGATATAGAGAAGTAGATATATAGCCTTTGGAGTATTGACACTTCTCATGTAGACACATAAATCATAATCGCTCTGTAGAAACTTTTCTTTCTTCATAAAGCTGTTAAAACACAAATTTCACTGCCTTGGAGACTGTTTTAAGGCGTACAAAGATTTCCCCAGAAGACACACTTTGTTCTCATCACCTGGTTTCACATAACCTTCAGGTTGATCCATTAGAATCCGCTCGTCTAGGTTTCCATGTTGAAACGCGGTCTTGACATTCAACTGTTCCAATTCATAATCTTTATTCACCACAATTGAGAGCATCAGTCTTATTGAGACGTGATTGACCACTGGTGAGAATATTTCGTTGTAGTCAACTCCTTCATTATGTGAGAATCCCTTTGCAACTAGCCTGCCCTTATGCTGACGATCTTCAACTCCATGGATACCATGCTTATACTTGAAAATCCACTTGCATCCCACAGTCTTCTGATCTCTCAATAAGATCCCAAGTGTGATTTCTCTCAAGTGAATCAATTTCTTCATTCACATCATTTTTCCAGTGTTTCCAGTCTTTGCTTCTTTTAGCTTTCTCAAAAGATTTAGGTTTTTCCTTCTCTATTTCATATGCCACTACTAGAGTGTAAGCAACCAAGTTAGCATCTTCATATCTCGACGGTGGCCTCACATTCTATCTACGAACTCAATCTCTTGCAAGCATGTAGTTATCAATAGAACCCGTAGCTTCAGTGTCTTCAACAAAGGTCAACCCTTTTGTCTCATCATCACTTTCTGATTCACTTGAACTTCCTTGATCCTCTAAGTCCTGTTGAGACATATTTGTGTTTCCAAGACTGGATGTTTCACCAAGTTCATAGTTGGGACCACTAGGTCCACGAATCAGACTGGGACTGAAAGAGACTTTCTACGTTGATTTTTTGGTCTGCTTGTCTGTGCCATCTAACCCATATACGCTTTCTTCTTGTTTATGAATTATCATGTCCTTGTAGATCTCCTCTTCTCTGAACACAACATTTCGGCTTGTAGTACACTTTAAGTCTTCTGGAATCCATACCCTGTAACCTTTAACCCTAAACGGATATCCCAAGAAAACTCCTTTCCTAGCTCTAGGACTCGTCTTCTCTTGAGTAACATGAACATATGCCGTGCAACCAAACCTTCTTAAGTGTGATAAATCAGGCATGTTCCCTGACCAAACTTCCTCTGGTAGTTTGAAGTCTATGGTTGAATTTGACGTCATGTTTATCAGATACACTACTGTAGAAGTAGCTTCTGCCCAAAACTCTTATCCCAAACCAGTTTCTGCGAGCATACTCCTCACTTTATCCATGATGGTGAAGTTCATACGTTCTGATACCCCATTCTGTTGAGGTGTGTAGGTGCAGGTTCGATGCCTCTTGATTCCAGCCTTTCTGCACAACTCATCAAATTGATTGTTGCAGTATTCCAGTTTGTTGTCTGATACACTAAAATTGGATATTTGTCTATAGTCAAGTTAACAGTGTAATTGTAATATCTTTAGATTCAATTCCAGAGGACCAGTTCACACTTTATCTTTATGGGATCATAATCAAGCTAAAACAAAAGTGGGGTTTTTAAAATAGTAGGGTAATGTAAAGAACAAGTAACAAGATGAGGTTGTTTTCGAATTGATTAAAGGTGCTAGTCTAGGGTTTCTTCTTCAGGTAAGGAAATCGCAAGCCAAGCAATTATTCAAGTCCAGTTTACACAAGTCTAAACTCGGATCACTCAGGTTGAAACAACCCACTGTCCAGTTTACACAAGTCTAAACTCGGATCACTCAGGTTGAAACAACCCACTGTCGTGGTGTTGATTCCTTTGCAGATTGGTCTTGATACCTAAACTCTCGTTTGGATCAAGACGCGATTGCAAGCTTTAGAGATCAAGTCCGATATGTTCACAATACACCCTAATATCTACTCTCGCTGGCTAGGGATGCAAAGCTCATTCAAATCATATCAAGTTATCAACCAACGGTTAGCTAAATTGATTAACCCTAATTCATGCACTAAGTGATCAGTTCAATGCAAGCAATAAGAACATATATGAATGTAGACAATCTTAAGATGAATTATTTATGCTTCAGCTCGCGAATCCAGAACCCTAGAACCCTAAACTAACTCAGTGACTACTCAGACATAACACAAGAACAGAGAAGCATGATTTCTGAATAATACTGCATATAATAGATAATAGAAATGAGAGGGTTCAGGATAATCTTCTCTAGGAGATAGATGAGGCATTCTTCCTTACAAGTAGCAATCACTAAAATCACAAAGCTCTCTGAGGTCTTTCTTGCGTGAAAACTAAGGTAGGTCATAAAGTAAATAAAAGAAGACTATATATAGGGGCCATAGGCGGCTAGAGGGAAAAATAGGAAAACTAGGGCAAATTCCGAAATATTTGGAAACTTCCTTTTAAATCTCTGCCGCTGGAGCAGACAATCAGGCTGCTCCGCTCGACTGTTCTGCGCGAAGGACTCCAAATCACACTCTTTTTCTCCTCCTTTCCTCCAACTGGTACATCTCCCATCCAAAGCAATACCAGGCCTGTAATGACTCAAATGAACAAAAAAGACTCGAAAAAACCTTGAAAACTATTAGTAAGACATACATATAATGTGCCAAAAACACAATATATCAACCCCCCCAGACTTAGATCCTTGTTTGTCCTCAAACAAAATCAAGTACCAAGAATCGAGAGAAAGGTTTGAAAGAGTGGGAACTCGCCTATTCTCAGCAACCATACAATAACCACGAATCTCTGAACCATACAAACAGTTTAGCTAAAACAACACATCCTTACCAAGAACCCCACTGACTGCTGTTCAAAACGGCTCCATACTCTGTATCTCAGACCTGCAAAAGTTAAACTTTCCAGACAAAACTCCTTACATTCAATTAAGAGTGGCGTGAGCTTCTTATCACATGCATTAGATAGGGTAACGGTCTAGGTATGAAACATATCTTTTTTTGTTTAAGTGGAGCTAATCAGTGTTTAGGGGTTACCAAATTTCGTAGAGGATGTAGGATATCGCGCAAAATTGTAAGAGAGGATAGATCCATTGATGTCCACAACCTCTACTCGTTTTTGCAAGTTCTTCTCTGGAACAATAGCTCTGATCTGCATGGTTCTCATCTCTTCACTTTATACTCCCTTCTATTTTACCAGTGGCGTCCGTCTCTCTGATGAATCTTCTCCTCCTTCATCACCTTATTCTGAAGTACATAAAGCTTATTTTTTTTTTTTTTGAATACATAGGTGATGGCGACGAAGCAGGGGGTAACATTTGTACTTTCGACATGCTATTGGAGTTCTTGACTTCACATTCATTCTTGTTTCTCTTTTTCTCTTCTCTTTTGTTAGATCAATGGCGGCAGAGCGGTTGCTACGTGTACTTCCGCCTATTCTTCAGCCGAAAATTCTGTTGCATTAACGAGTAAGAGACTGTGTCGATCCTTTCCTCTCCGGCCCTTTTGCACATATCTGCACATAAGATACTGAATAACAAATGCATGAGGTCGGAACAAAGGCTTTAGGGTTTCAAGGTGGGTACTAACTAAAGATGAGCTAGCCACTCAGGATCAGCAAGATGGATAGAAAGAATAAGAAGTCCTGAGTGTTAATCATGTTAAACCCTAATCCAACGCTCATAACAAGAAGAATTGCAGTCAATATTAAGTTCAAGTTAGATGGAATTAAGTCTTTCTAGAGTAACCTCGACAAGCTGAGAGCTTTTGGAGAACAAGATAATGTAATGTCAGGGTGTTCTGGGTCCACATGTGCGTCTGTCGCTTCTGCTAAGGTCACTGAATAAGATGAATTAAAGCACGAGGGTGGTTAATACACATCATAGAATAAGGTCCTGATTCCCACAAAGTTTGGACTGACTCGATAAAGACATCAAAATGACTTAAAGCAGACTGACTCTAAACATAAAACCAAAGGTAAACGATTAGTAGCAAATAAGCAGATAAGCGCCTCCCCCAGACTTACTTCTCACCATCCCTGGTCAGAAAATAATTCAAGGAAATGCCAAAATAATAAACAAGTGCTGGAAACAGAAATAGTTCAAACGGATATAACAATGGAGATAGAAATAGGAGACTGCCTAGTCAGTATCATCGCTCTCAGACTGGCCAGCGGAACGCCTGTTCCTTCTGCGCGGAGTGGTCCACGGAGTCTCTTCCTCTCCCCCTCCAATTCTTGCCGGTTCCTTCCCTGGTCGATGACTGCTTGGTGTAGGCTGCTCTCGACGAGGCTCAGCTGTGTTCGGAGTTCCCAAGCATCCTCAAGTGATCGCCTTCAGGATCCTCTTCATGAGACTGTTATTCTTGCGCTGAGAATCTACCATCCAGCGACGGTAGGCGGCGTCATCAGCGTCGTCATCAAGGGGGCCTAGGTCATACACAGTGTCGCCTCCAACAGTGCCTACAAACTCTGGCTCATCCATAGTATCATCCTGGTAAGACGATTTTGGGTCGGCGCAGAGATACTGAGGCTCGGGGATGAAACATATGTTGACCACATCTCCAAGCGAGGTGATGTCCGGTTGAGGCAGCTTGTAGTAGAGGTAGTTACCGTCCTTACCAATGAAACTATAGGTCGTCTCGTCGCGGAGAATCTGGTAGTTGATCAGGTATGGAACTTCAATGAATTGCGTAGTTTCGTTACACTTGTAGGGGCTGAAATCAAGCTCCAAGTGGCGGAATAGAGGAGTGAGCAAACTCCCAGAACGGTCCTTCTTCAGAGAACCCTTAATCACCCTTGCCTTCTTGTCCACAAACATCTGAACAAGCACACATCCTGGACTGGTCTTCATCTCCGAGGTCGGAATCGCAATGTCTGCGAATTTGATCTCGTCCTCAACTCCTGCAAATAACATTTACAGTTCCCCTCGTGTCACCTTTGACGTCTGGTCCTTTGAGAAGAGCAGGTTGCTCAGGACCTTCGCAGCAATCCGCATAACAGGGTTGCGGATGAGAGACTGACTGGCTGATCGGGATTTGAAGTCCCCTGAAGCGATGAACTTCCAGAATGCTTGCTCCGGGGGGAACTTCCTTGGAAAGGAGGTCTTAGTGTACTCCGTAGATATCTCATAGATCTCGGCCATCTTCTCCAAACTTATGGAATGCTTGACGCCGCTCGCAAAGAATGTGAAGGAGGCTTCCTCAAAGATTGGGAAACCGGGCCTCTTGAAGGTTAGCTCCGCGGTGGCTAGGACTTGTCTCACAATATCTGGGTACAGCGTGTGAGTAATGTGGCAGAGATCAGCTATTCCCAGCACCTGGAGAACAGCATGCAAATCCTCGTGGAGGACCAAGTCGTTCAAAGCCCCGACGTCAAGGAATCGTGTTGGGAGGATGTTGATCTTGAGCAAGGAGTTGTAGCGACGCGAGGCTTCCCTATCCCATCGTTTCTCCGAAGAGGCAGGGATGTTTGGGTCAGTGAGGGAGATCTCCATTCCCTCTTCTCGTGGCCATGGGTAAGTCGGGGAGATGGTGTCATCCTCCGGTTCTCCTCGGGCGTGTGGTGGTTTGATCCTAGAAGCCATCTTGGTTCGCCTGGGAGCCATATGCAAAACAAAACCAAAGGGAACTTCTTAGTACCACTCGATTGGGTTTAGTAGAAAAATTTGGAAGCTTTTACGATTGTAGGTGGTCTTTCCAAACTTTTCCATAACCCAATGTAGAGAGAACAAGCGATCGATAATGGTAAACCAGATACAATCACTTAGAAGACTAGGTACTTAGATCAACTCGCCAATCAACAGAAATCGATTCAATAGATCCCAAAATCCATATCTAAACAATCGATGCATGTGCAATTTAAGAAAAGTGGCGCAAAGGTTATAACTTTCCATCTGTCCTAATCGATTAAACCATTCTCAACTCAACTTCTAATAACAATCCTAGCAGAAAAAGGAGAGGTCGATTTTGATTTAGAAAAACCCTAAAATCGATCTATTCAAGCGCAAAAGAAAAGAAGAGAAGAAGATTTTTGGCCGAGAATCACATTGTGATTTCGCCTCTTACCATTCGATTGGTGACGGAAGAGTCCTGCAATTTAACTAAACAACTAAAATTCAAGCAAGTATAAACCGAAAAACTCAAAACAAGTTGAAGAAGTTTAAAGAGTTGAAGGTTTTAAAGGGGAATGGAGTGAGGCGACGAAGGAGGCGGTTTTGGTGGAAGTGGGAGAGAGATGGGGACATTTCCCTTTTTATAGGCCCCCACTTTGTGCCCCACTTCTCACTTGCTAGGGCTTCCCTCAATTTTACAAAATTAATTAAAATTATTTCATATCTGTTTTTTTTTTTTGGTCCCTAGAAACTTACCTTAGCGGAGCAGCTGCTCCTAATCAGGAACAGCCGGAGACTGTTCTTGTTGAGTAGCTCGGGGTTTTTCTGATTTTAATCCTGCAAATAAATTAAAAGAAACACGAAACAAAAATCCAAAAGAAATATTTACACTCACCAGTGGGTTGCCTCCCACCAAGCGCTTGGTTTAAGTCACTAGCTTGACTTGGTTAGCCTGTTAGGCTAAAGAAGGATCGCTTAGGAAAATTTCTTCACCCTCCGTGATTGTTGTCTCAGCAAGATACGACTTTAGGCATTGACCATTGACAACTAATTCCTCACCTTTTGTGTCCAGCAACACAACAGCTCCGCAGGGACGGACATTCTTGATGGTGAATGGTCTGGACCATCTGGATCGCAACTTTCCAGGGAACAATCGTAACCTAGAGTTGAAAAGGAGCACCTGATCCTTAGGCTGAAAGTTTCGGCTGATGATCCTCTTGTCATGATAGGCCTTAGTTCGCTTCTTGTAGATTTTTGAGCTTTCGTAGGCGAGATGCCTAATTTCCTCCAGCTCGTGGATTTGCATGGATCGTCTTTCTGCTGCTGGTTTGATGTCGAAGTTGAGTAGGTTCACAGCCCATGCTGCCTTGTACTCTAACTTAACCGGTAGGTGAAAAGCTTTACCGTACACCAGGTTGTAGGGTGTGGTCCCGATTGGTGTTTTGTAGGCTGTTCTGTAGGCCCATAGAGCGTTGTCTAGCTTGAGTGACCAATCCTTGCGACTGGTGTTGACTGTTATCTGCAGGATGCTCTTGATCTCTCTGTTTGAAACTTCCACTTGACCACTTGTTTGAGGGTGATATGGCGTGGCTACCTTGTGTTTCACGCCATTCTTCTTCAATAGACCTGCAAAGATCTTGTTGATGAAGTGACTACCCCTGTCACTGATGACCACTCGTGGTACCCCAAATCTTGGAAAGATTATGGTTTTGAACATCTTAGTCACCACCTTTGTGTTGTTTGTGGGACTGGCTATTGCTTCCGCCCACTTAGAAACGTAGTCAACTACTACTAATATGTATTCGTTCTTGAAGGATGGTGGGAATGGTCCCATGAAATCAATCCCCCAACAATCGAATACTTCTATCTCCAAATGAAGTTCTGAGGCATCTCATTCCTTTTACTGATATTCCCTTTTCGCTGGCATAAGTCGCACCTGGAGATGTAAGAGTGGGCATCTTGGAACATTGTTGGCCACCAAAAACCGGCTTGGAGGATCTTAGACACAGTTTTAAATGTTGCAAAGTGCCCTGCATAAGAGGATCCGTGACTAGGCCTGGGCAAAAGGCTCGAACCCGATTACCCGAACGAACCCGGTCCGTTTAAGGTGGTATGGGTCGGGAGCGGATCTGTCAAAAAACTGAATGGGCCTGAATATTTACTACTGTCGGGTGTCGGGTCGGATCGGATAAAACCCGAGAGACCGAATGGTTACACCCGAAACCCGCCCCTCATTAACCTAATCCCCTTTTTTTTCCAATCGTATCGAGAGTTGATTTTCTCTTGATCTTCAAGGAGAGAATCCATGAAACCTTTCCTAAATCTCGATCTCCCAACATATCCTCACCAAAATGATTTCCTAAGTCCGAATATCGGATATCTCCAACTGTTTTCGCACCTCCTATCCGATTCTCTTCCTCGATTTGAAACCGAGACCCTAAGTCTAAGATCCTATAAATACTTCTGCTATCATCATCGTCTCCTCCATCACATAACTCAAGTAATCAAGCAAAGGTACTCCTCCTTTTACAGAGTATTCGATGCTTCTTTCAATTTTTTTTTCTTGCTTTCGGGTTTTTGGGTTTTGGTTCAATTTTTAAGATAGAAAAGCTTATGTTTTGTTTCGTATTAATCTAGCATCACGATTCACGAGTAATCATAGGTTCTTTTACATGAACTTGCTGACTTGTGAAATGAAAACATATCGTGCATCTTGATGTTTGTTGTAAGGAAGTCTTATGTTTTGGGTTTGTTGTGCGAGTAATCATAGGTTATTTTTTCATGAACTTACGGTTTTGTTTCGTATTAATCAAGGTTCACGAGTAAACTAATTTTGTTTTATGGATATATATGCTTCTACATTTAGCAATGAGCTGTTTTGTTTTACGGATATATATGTTTTGCAAACTAATTTTGTACATATTGATGTTTGTTCTTGAGCCATGAGCTGAGTTTTTGGATAGAAACTAATAACTGTATTGTTTCTTTTGATGTCACTGATGGTAATTTTTTTTCTCATTCTCTTGCAGATGGTTTCCTCATCCTCCAAAATCCCACACAGTGTTGAAGAAACCATGGACGTTGACATTCAAGTTGAAGGAGAAGAGTGCCAACGAACTCAAAACCGAGGGAAGGCCATTGCAGTTGATGCAACTTCTGGTGTCTCTTCTCAGTCAAAGAAGGTGATGAAACTCGTTGTCCCAAGGTCTGGTGTCTGGAAGCATTTCAACCGAACCAAAGAAAGTCGTGACTGATGCATCTGCCACTATTGTCAGAAGATCTTCTCATGCGCTACCAAATCATGAACATCAAACCTCCAGAAGCATCTGTCCATCTGCAAAGAGTACCAAGCTTGGTTAATCAGTCAAGGTATGAATTAGATGGAGATCAACACTGATGGAAATCTGAAGTCATCAAAAGTTGCAGAGTCTATTTTCAGAGAGGCATCCAATGAGTTGATTGTGCTAGGAGAACTGCCTCTTTCATTTATTGAAAGCAGTACTTGAAAACACTTCTGCAGAAAGGTAATCCATTTAATAAACACTTATCTGTTTTTTTATCTTCTTTTTACATGAAAATTTACTAATACGTTTGGTATTTACACTTGCAAGGTAAACCTCTACAAGCCACACTCGAGAAGGACTACCACCAGAGACATCGTTGAGATGTATGTGAGGAAGAAAGCAGCTTTGAAAAACATGCTTCGCACAACCAAACAAAGAGTGTCACTTACAACTGACATTTGGGTTTCACAGGTCACATGTAACTTCTTTACAGCTTTTTTTCTTCGTTTTATTTATGATATACTTTGTTCTAGCATAGCATAGAATGTCAGTTTTTTAAATTTCTAAAGTCATTTTAAAAAAAATTACTAACAAATAATGTCACTTAGAACTTCTATGCATCTGATATATTTATAAAGTTTTTTTTTTTAAATTTCTAAACTCTGACTTTGTTTGTTTAATTTGTAACAGGTGCAAGTTACATGGTGATAACTGCCCACTTCGTGGACGCAACTTGGCAGCTGAAGAAGCTTATCATAGGCTTGAAGTATGTGATGGACCACAAGGGTCAGACAATCGCAACTGTGCTCTTGGAGTGTCTAGCTGAATGGGGCATTGAGAAGGTATTTTGCATTACAGTAGACAATGTAATTGCTAATACTTCTGCCATTAGGAGATTCCATAGGGATTTTAGTGCTGTTTCCCCTGAGTCTTTAGTTCTAGATGGGCGTTTCTTGCACATGAGGTGTTGTGCTCACATCATCAATTTAATTCCTAAGGAGGGTTTGACCGAGGTAGGAGAAAATGTGTTAGCCATTAGGAACGCTATTCAGTATGTTCGCTCTTCAACACATAGGCTTAATGCATTTGATCTTAGAGTCACAACTGGGAGAATGAGTCGAGGTAGCTTACCTATGGATATTAAGACTAGATGGAATTCAACCTTCCTAATTCTGTCTAGGGCTCTTCAGTTTAGAACTGCATTTGATAGGATGGAGGCAGAAGATAGGTTGTATAATGATTACTTTTTGGAGATGGAAAATGGAGTTAAGAGGTGTGGACCACCTTCTTTGAGAGACTGGAGTGCTGTTGAGAAGCTCAAGAGGTTTCTGATAATCTTTTACAACAGCACTCTGGTTGTTTCTGCCCCTACGACGGTGAATTCTTACAAGTGCTATGGTAAGATAGTGACCATAGAAAGAAACCTCACTGCACTGGCCAACAGCTTCGATCCTGAGTTGAAGGTGAAAGCGCCGGAGATGTTGCAGAAGTTTCTCAAGTACTGGGATGGTATCAAGAGTGTCAACAGGATGCTGATCTTGGCCACGGTTTTCGATCCAACGAAGAAGATGCAATTTGCAAATCTGTGCTTTGAGAAGCTCTATGAGAAGGAGAGCTTAGAGTCTAAAGCAATGCTGGAATCTGTTGGTGATCTTCTCAGGTATATGTTTTATAATCATGTATTTTAATCTTGTGAACCTCAATAACAATGCCTCCAAAACTTGTATAAATATTTCATTTATGTTTTTGGATCTCAGGACTATGTTCAAGGAGTACAACACAAGATTCAGAGGGTCTACTGGAGAAGCCTCTCAGTCAAATCACGCATCATCATCTCAGCCTCCTCCAGAGTCGCAAGATCAAGGCACATATAGAATGGAGCTGGTGGTTGAAGATTTTGGTTATGAGCGGATGGATTGTGTGTACAAGGAGATGGTTGCTGAAAAGGGAGATGATACAAGGGACGAACTTGAAGTGTACTTGAAGGAGGCAGTTGAAACTCCTAAGCTCTTGCTTGGTGTGGAGTTTGACATTCTCGCTTGGTGGAAGGTTCACAAGATGAAGTATCCTGTGCTTGCTGAAATGGCAAGAGATCTACTCGCCATGCAAGTTTCATCAGTGGCATCCGAAAGTGCTTTTAGCACAAGTGGGAGGATCTTGGAACCATATCGGAGTTGCTTAACTCATTACATGATAGAATTTCTCATGTGTACTGAGCAATGGATGCATGCTGACATCAAGGTGAGTGAACAAGTCACTATAAATGAGCAAATACTTGCTGATGTGGAGTTGCTTGATTGACTTCAGAAAGGTCTGTCTATCTCTTCACTTAGTTTCTTTATACTGTCTTATGTAATGTATTTGTTTATGCTAAGCTCCTTTCTTATGCTTTGTTTTTATGTTGCAGAGTTTCAAGCACAAACGCTTGATGATTGAAGCTTCAAGGTCGAAGCATGAAGTGGAAGAAGGCGGGTGAAGGTTGAAGCATGGAGCTTGAAGTTTTCTGCATTTGGTTTTTATTTCTTTGAAGTTTGCATACTGTTTCTCATTTTGGTTCTAAGCATTACATTATGGCTTTGTTTCCAATTGCATTCTCTGAGTTGTTAAGTTTTTGACTCTACTATCAATAATAAAGGTGCTTTGGTTTTATATCAGTGTTGCCTTAGGGGTTATGAGAATTTTCAATGCTTTATTTCTGTGTTTTTTACTTACTTGCAGTACAAGTTACGAAATTATTTTGTTCTGCCATGGCTACATTCACTACAATTAGTACTTTTAAGAACCAAAATACAAACCAAAACCCGACCAGAACCGTATAGCCCCCGAACCGATACCAAACCGATCTTCAGTTTTACCCGAATGGGGCTTGTTTTTGTTAACCAAGAAAACCCGAACCCGATTAGGATGGACCCGACACCCGAATGGTACACCAGTTGCCCAGCCCTATCTGTGACAGTGAAAGAGGATTCCTGTAATCTCAGCTCGGATACACACCGTCGGAATACTCCATCCTTGCAACTTCGGTACAAGTATGGCTCATCCCAATAGTAGTTGCGCCTCTTAGAACTTTCCGTTTATCATTGCCAGTGAATTTGACTGGTTCTCTCTCGGCGGCCAAATAGTTGGCAATCTCAGCAAACCATGGAAGATTGGGGTATTGCTTTTTGATTGCACAAACAAGGTGTTGCAGAACGCTGGAGCAATCTGGACGGATTGGTTGTTCTGTGATGCTTTTGAGACTGATCGAGTAGACGTGCTCGACTGGAAGGCTGTCATCAAGGGCTGTTTCTTCATCTATCTTCATTCTGGAGAGGTGATCTGCGACGCTATTTTCGGTGCCCTTTTTGTCTTTGATTTCTAGGTCAAATTCTTGGAGAAATAAAATCCATCGGAGCAGCCTTGGTTTCGCATCCTTATTTGTTAGTAGGTATCTCAACGCTGCATTGTCCGTGTGCACTACCACCTTGGAGCCAACGAGATAGGATCTCAATTTTTCAAAAGTAAAGACTATTGAGCAGCGTTGGTTTCGCATCCTTCTTTGTTAGTAAGTATCTCAACGCTGCATGGTTCGTGTGCACTATCACCTTGGAGCCAACGAGATAGGATCTGAATTTTTCAAAAGTAAAGACTATTGCCAGAAGTTCCTTCTCTGTAGTTGCGTAGCGACATTGAGCTTCGTCTAGTGTTCTGCTCGCATAATAGATCACGTGAAGCTTTTTATCATTTCGTTGGCCGAGCACTGCTCCAACCGCAACATCGCTTGCGTCAGTCATTATCTCGAAAAGAAGCTCCCAGTCTGGTGGTTGCACATTGGGTGCGCTGACTAGAGCTCCTTTGATCGTGTGGAAAGCGCCCAAACAATCGCTATTGAACTCAAATTTTGTCTTCTTGCAGAGCAGTCTAGTGAGTGGTCTTGCGATTTTGGAGAAGTCCTTGATGAATCTTCTGTAGAAACCAGCATATCCGAGGAAACTCATGATTCGTTTGACAGAGTTTGGAGGCTGTAAACTCATCATCACCTCTATCTTTGCTTTGTCCACTTCGATCCCTTTTTCTGAGATTTTATGACCGAGAACAATCCCATCACGCACCATGAAGTGACACTTCTCCCAATTCAACACGAGATGATTTTCTTCACACCGCTGAAGGACCCTGCACAAGTTTGACAAACAGACAGAAAAGGAGTTCTCATAGACGCTAAAGTCATCCATGAAAACTTCCAATATGTCCTCAACTAGGTTAGTGAAAATAGACATCATGCAACGCTGGAATGTCGCAGGAGCATTGCACAGCCCAAACGGCATTCTCCTGTACGTAGGGACACGTGAAAGTCTTCTTCTCCTGATCGTCTGGGTGAATGGGAATCTGAAAGAAACCTGAATAACCATCTAAAAAGCAGTAATATGGGTGGTTAGCCAATCTCTCAAGCATTTGATCAGTGAATGGGAGTGGGAAGTGATCCTTTTGTGTAGCCGTATTTAATTTTCGAAAATCAATGCACATACGGTGACCGGTTACTGTCCTAGTATGTATCAATTCATTCCTTTCATTAGCAACCACAGTGATCCCCCCTTTCTTAGGAACTACATGAACATGACTAACCCACTTGCTATCAGAAATCACATAGATTACACCAGCTTCTAGAAGTTTCATTATCTCTTTGTTAACAACATCTTTTAGATTTGGGTTTAACCGCCTCTGATGTTCTACATAAGTCATCGATTCATCTTCTAGATGTATTCTATGCATGCACAAATCAGGTGAAATACCAGGAATTTCTTCTAATGAATACCTTATTGCCTTACGGTATTTTCTCAATTCACACAAGAGTTTAGAAGTTTCCATATTATTATGTTCAGATTTCACAATGACATGATATGTGGAATTAGGTCCAAGAAATGCATACCTAAGTCCTGCTGGGAGCGACTTTAATTCGATATTTGGAGCCTCGAGTTTGCTCCATGGACCGTCGAGCAGGCTGGCCGGTTCGTTCCCTAGTTTAGGAGCAGTTGCTCCTTCTTGTGGAACCTGATTGCTCGTCTCCCCCAGACTCAGGAAAGCGACCATCTTCTCAATGCTTTTACTCGAACCAAATATCTTCTCTTACCCATCAGCATCAACGTTGCATGTGTTCTGCTTAGACTCTGCTCGTGTCAGAGCCACTTCCAAAGGGCCATCCGCTAGGATTTCTTCAATCATCCCTTGTTGAGGGGTCAAGGCGGCGTTCTCGTCGTCAATCGTGAAGTTCTGACCATCCAACATAGGTCGTTTGAGCAGCTCGTCCATCTCAAACTTCATCACAATATCCCCCAGTTGGAGATCGATCCTCCCATTGCGGACATCAATGATTGCACCAGCTGTGCATAGGAAAGGTCGGCCTAGAATGAGAGGGTCTTTCGGTTCATCTTCGAGCTCCGGAACCATGAAATCCGCCGGAACAGTGGTGTTGCCAATTTGAACTTGGAGGTCTTCGAGAACGCCTACTGGCAACTTGACTGCTCTGTCTGCGAACACCAATGAAATCCTGGTTGGCTGGAAATTGGTTAGTCCCATGCGTTTTGCAACTGAGTAGGGCATGAGATTCACACTGGAACCTAAACCGAGAGGACAAATTTTCCAAGATCTTCCAATTTCCTGACTGTTCTGTTTTGAAGGACTGTGCTGCATTCTTTTGAGACCATCATGATATCGTTGTCTGCAGAGGTCTTCCCAGACTGCGCATTGAAGGAATCATCTGAATTGCGTCCATGAGAGATAACTTAACATTCAACTCCTCTAGCATCTTCTTGCACTTCATCTCTTCGCAATCCTTGCGTGATCTCTTAGCAGGGACTGGGTAGGGAACTTTAGGAGTGTAGACGCGAGTAGAAACAGGCTGGTCTTGCGTCGTAAGAGCTATGGGTTCTATGACAGTTGGCTGTTCCATGTCTTGTTCTTCGTCGAGGACATCCTCAAGTGGAGGTTGTTCTCCCTCTTTCTGTTTTCCCTTCTCTTTAGCAGTGAGCTTCTTGGAGACAGGATTTGGGAGATGTCTTCTGCTTCTCAACTCAACTGCGTTACAGTCTTTGGGGTTCTTGTATGTTTTCCCAGGGAGTGTTCCCTGTTGCCTTATGATTGTTTCAGCAGTCTGAGCGATCTGAACGTCCATCTTCCTTATGTGGCTTGCTACAGCATTATATTTGGAATTTAATTCCGTGAACATGTTGTCCATCCGAGTGTTGATATCGTTGGTAGCCTGGTTCAGTGCTTTTCCTTGAATCTGCTGACCTTGCAAAAGTTGTTGCATCATTCCCTTTAGTTCATCTGGCGGACCGCTCGCAGTTGCTGGAGCAGCTTGCAGATTGTTTTGCCTGTTCTGAAACTGATTCTGAGCTTGGCTGAGGATGAACATCTTTCCATTCTGATTCTGATTCTGAAGGTATGGCTTCTGATATCCAGTGTTTTGGAACTGATTTCCCTGAGATCTGTCGTTGCGGTTGTCTTGATTGGTCTTGTATGAGAACAAATGCGGGTTGTTTCTCACATTAGGGTTTGAATGATAATTCTTGAACTGCCAACCCTGATCGTTGACGTAACTGACCTCTTGCTGATTTTCTTCCGATGTCTCGGTCTCTGCTGTAGCATCAGTAGTACCTGGTTCCAGATTGGCTTCTTCCATGACTAGATCTGATTCTGATTGTTCTTGAGCAGCAGATCAACCTTTGCGGTGAGGTCATCGATCTTCCTAGTGTCCATGCTGTTCACCTTCTTGGAGCGGTCAGTCTCCTCATTTTTGTTGGATGAGCTAGCTGACATGTTCTATATTAGCGCGTGAGCTCCTTCAGTGGTTTGGGTCATGAAGTCTCCATTGCTCGCTGCGTTTAGAGCATTGCGGAACTCCCAATCTACACCATCATAGAAGATTCCTAGGACATGGTCAACGTCAAATCCGTGATGAGGACACTCTCTGAGGGTATCATTAAACCGTTCCCACGCTTCATTAAATGGTTTGTTAGCGAGCTGCTTGAACGAAGAGATCTTGTTCCTTAGGGCAGCCGTTTTTGCTTTCGTGTAGAAGTGTCCCAAGAAAGCTGCTCTAACCTGCTCCCAAGTAGTTAGGGAGCCTGTAGGTAACGACTTAAGCCATCGTGAAGCCTTGTTCGCTAGAGAGAATGGAAACATCATGCATTTGATGAAGTCGGGTGGGACGCCGTTTGTACGAGTGAAACTGCAAATCTCTTCAAAAGCTTCGATGTGTTCCATTGGTATCTCAGATGACAGTCCATGGAACATCTTTCTCTACACTAGATTGATCATGCCGGGTTTGATCTCAAAATCCACCCTTTGACATGGCGGTGGAGCAATAGCAGAGCGCGTAGCAGGGATGTTACGCGGTAAATTCTTCTCACCGATTGGAGCAAGTGGTTCATGCTGTGCAGCTTGTTGAGCAGCCAGCTGCTGTGCTGCAATCGTTTGCTGCATATGTTGCATCTGTTGCTGCATAAAAGCAGCGATTTGTTATGGAGTGCCGAAGTTGTCCATTGTGGTGGTATTCGGCCTTTGTTGACGGTTTGTTCTTTCTAAACTTGCAAGTTCCTGATTTGTAAGCGAAAGTAATCCCCTTGTGCATTGCTCCAAGTATGTCTACTGGCCATGCACCTGGGTTATTAGCTGCAAAAAGGATTAAACAAGTTAGAGGTTTTAGACTAAATAAATAACCGAAAAAATAAAGGTAAAAACATGGTCCCCGTCGCAACTGCGCCAAAACTTGATACACTAAAATTGGATCTTTGTTTACTGTCAAGTTAACAGTGTAACTGTAATATCTTTAGATTCAATTCCAGAGGACCAGTTCACACTTTATCTTTATGAGATCAGAATTAAGCTAAAACAAAAGTGGGGTTTTTAAAATAGTAGGGTAATGTAAAGAACAAGTAACAAGATGAGGTTGTTTTCGAATCGATTAAAGGTGCTAGTCTAGGGTTTCTTCTTCAGGTAAGGAAATCGCAAGCCAAGGAATTATTCAAGTCCAGTTTACACAAGTCTAAACTCGGATCACTCAGGTTGAAATAACCCACTGTCTTGGTGTTGATTCCTTTGCAGATCGGTCTTGATACCTAAACTCTCGTTTGGATCAAGACGCGATAGCAAGCTTTAGAGATCAAGTCCGATATGTTCACAATACACCCTAATATCTACTCTCACTGACTAGGGATGCAAAGCTCATTCAAATCATATCAAGTTATCAACCAACGGTTAGCTAAATTGATTAACCCTAATTCATGCACTAAGTGATCAGTTCAATGCAAGCAATAAGAACATATATGAATGTAGACAATCTTAAGATGACTTATTTATGCTTCAGCTCGCGAACCCAAAATCCTAGAACCCTAAACTAACTCGGTGACTACTCAGACATAACACAAGAACAGAGAAGCATGATTTCTGAATAATACTGCATATAATAGATAATACAAATCAGAGGGTTCAGGATAATCTTCTCTAGGAGATAGATGAGGTCTTCTCCCTTACAAGTAGCAATCGCTAAAATCACAAAGCTCTCTCAGGTCTTTCTTGCGTGAAAACTAAGGTAGGTCATAAAGTAAATAAAAGAAGACTATATATAAGGGCCACAGGCGGCTAGAGGGAAAAATAGGAAAACTAGGGCAAATCCCGAAATATTTGGAAACTTCATTTTAAATCTCTGCCGCTGGAGCAGGTACTCAGGCTGCTCCGCTCGACTGTTCTGCGCAAAGGACTCCAAATCACACTCTTTTTCTCCTCTTTTCCTCCAACTGGTACATCTCCCATCCAATACAACTCTAGGCCTGTAATGACTCAAATGAACTAAAAAGACTCGATAAAACCTTGAAAACTAGTAGTAAGACATACATATAATGTGCCGAAAACACAATCTCTTGCAAGCATGTAGTTATCAATAGAACCTGTAGCTTCAATGTCTTCAACAAAGGTCAACCCTTTTGTCTCATCATCACTTTCTGATTCACTTGAACTTCCTTGATCCTCTAAGTCCTGTTGAGACATACTTGTGTTTCCAGGACTGGATGTTTCACCAAGTTCATAGTTGGGACCACTAGGTCCACGAATCAGACTGGGACTGAAAGAGTCTTTCTACGTTGATTTCTTGGTCTGCTTGTCTGTGCCATCTAACCCATATACGCTTTCTTCTTGTTTCTGAATTATCGTGTCCTTGTAGATCTCCTCTTCTCTGAACACAACATTTTGGCTTGTAGTACACTTTAGTCTTCTGGAATCCATACCCTGTAACCTTTAACCCCAAACGGATATCCCAAGAAAACTCCTTGCCTAGCTCTAGGACTCGTCTTCTCTTGAGTAACATGAACATATGTCGTGCAACCAAACCTTCTTAAGTGTGATAAATCAGGCATGTTCCCTGACCAAACTTCCTCTGGTAGTTTGAAGTCTAAGGTTGAATTTGATGTCCTGTTTATCAGATACACTACTGCAGAAGTAGCTTCTACCCAAAACTCTTGTCCCAAACCAGTTTCTGCGAGCATACTCCTCACTTTATCCATGATGGTGCGGTTAATACGTTCTGATACCCCATTATGTTGAGGTGTGTAGGTGCAGGTTCGATGTAGGTTCGATGCCTCTTGATTCCAGCCTTTCTGCACAACTCATCAAATTGATTGTTGCAGTATTCCAGACTGTTGTCCCTTCTAAGACACTTGATTCTTTTCTATGTGTAGCTTTCGATCGCCTCTTTCCACTCCTTGAACTTAGAGAACACTTCAACACTTCATCCTTAGTTCTTAGGAAATAGACTTAAACTGTCTTTGAGAAGTCATCAATGAAACTGATAAAATACTTGCAACCACCAAGACTTTCCGGAGTTGATGGAGAACCCCAAAGATTTGAATGAACATACTCTAGGATGCCTTTAGAAGTATGCTTAGCTGTAGGAAAGCTTTGTTTGTGTGATTTTCCCAATACGCAACCTTCACAAAATTCTAGTTTTCCCACTTCAGTCTTTGTATGAAAACTTCTTTTACAAGCAACTCCATGTTCTTTAAACTCATGTGGCCCAGTCGAGAATGCCACACTTTTGTCTTGTTATCAGTAGCTTCACTGACATTTTCTTCACCTCGTGACACTGTTCCTTGTAGATAGTACAATCCATTTTCATACTTGCATGTGATCACTTTATGTCCTTTATAGAATGTTTTGGTGAAGTCTCCACCTTGATAGTTACATCCTGACTTTTCTAGCATTCCATAGGAGATTAAGTTCCTGCTCATGTCTGGCATATAGCGAACATCTTTAAGAATGATTACTGTACCATCTTCATTTGTAATTCTGATCTTGCCAATGCCTTGGACTTTGCACTCTGTTGTTCGCCATTAGAACTTTGCTTCCATCTCCTTCTTGTAGATCAAATAAGACATCTTTGTCTGGTGTGATGTGAAATGTACAACCTGAATCGAGAACCCATTCTTTTCTTGAATCAGGTATACTAGCTGTTAGTACTAGTGGCTGTCTGATTTCTGTTACTGCATTTACTGCTTGTTCACCATTATTTCTTTGTCCTCTGTTTGGACAGTCACGTTTCTAGTGACCTTCTTTGCCACATGAGAAACATGCTCCTTTCTTTGTCTTGTTTGATCTGCCTCTGGACTTAGATCGATCACCTCGGCTTTTAGATCTGTTGTACTTCTTGTTGTTACCATTGTCAGATCGCTTAGATGATCTTCCTCTTGATTCAACATATAACCCTTCAGAAGAAGACGTCTTTTTGTTTAATAAACCTTTTTGTCTAAGCTCTGCTTCTTTTGAATATGCTGAGGTAACAACTTCGGAAACAGTGCGTGTGTCACGTCCTATTCCGTATTGAAGAGTGTGGACTAGTGGCTCATATGCAGCAAGAAGACCAGAGAGCAATTGTATAGCTTGATCCTCGTCTGTTACGGTAACCTTCAGACTTTCTAGATCAGATACTAGCTTCATGAACACATCCACATTTTCTTCAATTGACTTGTCTTCTTCCATTTTGTAACAGGAGAACTGCTTCTTTAGATAGATACTGTTTGGAAGAGACTTGAGCTGCTACAGCTTTTCCAGAGACTTCCACATGCCTAGAGCAGTCTGCTCATGCATGACCTTCCTCAAGATGGAGTCGCTCAAGCAGGTATCAAGTAAGCTTCTCACTCTTAAGTCCTTTTCGAACTTCTTTTGATCAATCACATGTTTCTCACCTTCTTCTTGTTTTTCTGAGGTGGAGTAAACCGTGAAGCCATCAACAATGACCGCAAGAAGGCCTTGGATCTTGAGCTGTCCCATCATCTTAAACTTCCACATAACAAAGTCTCCTTTTCCATCAAACTTATCCATGTTAAACTTCCCAAGAGTAGGTTCCATTTTGAACCATAGAGATCTTGAGATTCTGCACCAACATAAACCAACCACAACAACTCAAGCAAGGATTCCTCAACCACAACGATCGCCACACACAATCACAGATAAGAGCTCTCTCCTTCTCTCTTATCAGATCTGATCTAACTCTTAGCCTCAGCACCCAACCTTGTGCTCTGATACCACTTGTAGAGGTTTAGATCGATTTGACTTAGGTTTATCTTGCTTAGGTTAGGTGATTGATATCTCTACTTGTTGATTTTTTATTCGATCAAGGAACGAATCAAGAACAATAGATTGACACAAGAGATTTGTTCACCCAGTGTTCGCTGATCTACTCACCGGGGAGGGAGACGTTATCTCTCAACAGCTTCACTATGAATATCGGATCGAGGTTACAAGATCACAATAATGGCGGATCAATAGAAAGTACAAGAGATAAAACGTCTTATTGTTTCCTCTGTGAGATTGGAAACTCGCTGCTGGAATGGTACGCCTAGCCGTATACCGCTTTCACAACTCCGTCGAAGCTCACCCTCACGAACTCAAGCTATGTCACTTTTCCTCTCTCTCGCTCGGCATCTCAATCTGATTCTCTTTCGCGTAATGATGATGACTGGATTCGAAAGTTTATTATAACAAACTTTGCTAATTGTCGATCATTCTGAAACGCTGCGTTTCATTTACTGAAAGTCCTTGGGCTGGGACTTGGGCTTGATTCTTTCATGCAGATTTCAGACAAGACTGGGCCGTGGAGCACGAAGCCCACTTGGAGTTTGGCTGAACTACACCCACAATCTAGTATAACTGTCGTTGTATAAAACTGCAATTGTTAATGTTTGTGTTAGTATGAATTTGGCATATACTGGGGGCGGTTTGGATGGTGTGAGTAAGAAAAGTCTTTGTACTGAGTTTGTAATTAGGCGGATGAACGTAAAAGAGATTTTATTGATTATTATTGAATCCGATTAAAGGTTGTTTACATACCTTCGAATAAGGATCAGACCGATCGTAATTCACTACAAATGACACATATGCCTATATGAGATGCATGTGCTAAG
Source organism: Brassica napus (assembly GCF_020379485.1). Classification (NCBI taxonomy): domain Eukaryota; kingdom Viridiplantae; phylum Streptophyta; class Magnoliopsida; order Brassicales; family Brassicaceae; genus Brassica; species Brassica napus. The sequence goes on along the minus strand of NC_063451.1, from coordinate 3,801,984 downwards.
ATGCGATGTGTCTAGGACAGAGGCAAGATATCCCTATGACAGAAGCAATGTGACTAGAACAAAGGCAAAGTGCCTAAGACGGAGGCGATGCGCCTAGGATAGAGGTGAATTGCATAGAAAATATTAATTATGTCTGGTTCTCTGTATAGGTGTTTTACGCAAGATATCTAGATGACTCTGAAAGTGAATATTGATCATCCTGTCTTAGGCAAGATACTCCTTTATTTATATAGGATGAAGTCAAAGCCTCTTTTTTTTTATATTTTTTTTTAAATGTGTAGAGTTTATTGTTTTATAATATGCGTTGTTTCCATTAAATCAAGTTCAGACAGCATATTGAGATGGATGACATTTTACCACTAATGGATGATAGATGGTTAAATCTTGATACCAAGTAGAACGAGTGTACCTGGATAGAGACAGAACGCTACCAGAGTATGGTCCGTCGGTGATTCAATTGAAGGGCTCACTGCTGGAAGGTACGCTGTCCACCTAAGATGAAACATTTTTTAGTGCAACTGGTATCAAAATATATAGCGGTTAAGAACAATTTGAGGGCAAGCGGATTACAAGGGGATACAATTTGTGCACGATGTAGAGCACATGAGAAATCCATAAATCATGTTTTTTTAATATGCACCAGCGGTTCAGGTTTGGGCACTCTCACGAATCCCATCGAACCCGAACATATTTCCCATGAAATCAACTTTTTTATAAATATGGATCATTTATTTTGGAGGGTTTCTCCGGAATTAGAAGATCATCAATTTGCTTGGACTTTATAATATGTATGGAAAAGAAGAAACAACAAAGTTTTTAGAAATTTGGATATTGATCCTAGAGACACTCTCAAACTGGCGGAAACAAAGTCCTTAATTACTTTGGGCTGAGGCACATACTTCACTTACACAGGGAACCGATCAAACTCGATTACCAGTATAAACACTAGTACCGTCTATCCCAGGTAGATGGTGTTTTTGATATACCATGGAATTTACCCACTTTCAGCCATGATATATAAGTGTTTTAAGATATTATTATTATGTTTTGGAGTCTATTTAGTGTATTTACAGGTCGAGGGACGATTTGGAGGAAAGTAGTGATTTTGGTGTCTTTTGGAGTCTTTTGAGTGCAGAGCTGCGCAAACTCGAATGCATATGATTTTGTGTTTGATTTTTTTTTAGATTTGAGAATTTTGTCATACGTTCTCCTGAAACTGGCATGTTTGATTACGATGGGTTTATGTAAAGCAGATCACAAGAGTATGAAAAGGCAAGCGATTATGTATGATCGAGTCTGGTGTACTGAGGTCTAAATATCTTGTACATCAAGCGAGCTTGGGAAAGGTTAATTGCTCGAGTCTCAGGAGAGTGTGATGCCATTCGAAAGTCTCATTTGTGCTTTTGTGATCTGGAATTGTACAGAAAAAGAAGCAAACGCACTTTAGAATAAGAATCACCTGGCTGGAATTCATTCCTTCGCTCTTGGATGGGAGTAACTAGCAGAAGAGAATATGATGGAATCTGTATATATTGCCGTCTGGCCAGTTTTGTCAAGAGCCACATACATTGCAATAAGTGATTACTATGTCTGATGATGACCTTTGGTAAGATATTTGATGCATCCTTCTATCTTTTTTTTTGTCAGTCTTATGAATATGACATTGTATCTTAGTTTTGCAGATTTATAACTCTTTACACATTGATTTTACATATTTGATTTTTGTCTTTTGCTTTTGTAAGTTTTAACTCTGACTTGCAACACTACAAACCAACATTAAGACGCGAGAGGCACAATTATTATCGGCCTCAACACCGAATGTTCAATTCATCTAACTTTATGTGGTTTCTTTTCAGTCGTGCATGCTCACTTGGTCTGCTTCTTTATAACATGGGATCTTAACGTCAAATCATTCGTCTCTGTTAAATTCTCGGCCAAATATGTAACGATTGAACTTTTAGATTTGAACTACAAATAATAATCCTATGAAGTATAGAACAGCAGCGATATGACCAAATTTCGTTTTATACTTGGTTCACTCATTCTCTAGTTTCCAATTTGAGACTGTATCAACCAGATGGTCAAATGTGCATGCAAATGGGGAGTAGTATTTTACCGTTAATTTGGAAGAGAGTAATTTGTCTCCAAAATTTGTCCAAAAAAAAAAATTGTCTCCAAAAAAGATATAACTGAATCTCTATGTAACATATTGACTTCGTTGATCATGACATATGTCTTCTCAAATTCGTCTCCCTTCTCAATGCATTACGTACGAAGAGGCTATAGCTGATAAGTAATAACTCAACAAGGATAATGATACTTCTTTTGTTACGATAATCTCCTAGACTATATTTGCGAAGTGATTTATACACATGTTGTCACTACAATCATTTTTGCTGAAAAAAAATGACATGACACTTAAAATAAATGACATGGTTTTAGAAAATAGTGACATGACATCGTATTAATTGTGAGTTGTAAAATTTCCTTATAAAAATTTAAATTTTTTTGCAGGAATTTTAAATATGGTAATAAAAATAACTCATATATCATCATTAATGTCAATTTTCCATATAAATATTTATTTATGGTAAACTATTAAATATATTAATAATTCATATATCATAATTAAAATAATAATATATATGTATATATGTATCTCACATTAATAAAAATAAACTAAATAAAGTAACACTAATCCAAAAAAAAATTTGATAGTTAAATATTTAAACATTATTTAAATTTATCTGTCCATCTTAATCGTTTAAATTAACAAAAAGATTTTTCAGTTTAACTAAAACAAACAAAGTCTCAAATTTATTAGAATTTATATTTATATGTAAATATATATATATATATATATATATATATATATATATATATATATATATATATATATATATATATGTGTGTGTATATATTTAAAATTAGATGGGAAGATATATATATATATTTAAAACAAATAATCATTAAGCACAATAATATAATTAAAACTATTTTTATAAAATCTAATTTTATCTTTATTAAAATTTAAATAAAATAAATTTAAATAGTTATACCAAATCAAAAGAAATAAGATTACAAAAATACGTTTATGATTTTTTATAACAATTGAAGTTAAAATATAAATTAATAATGTTGAAATATAAATCAAAATTTTCTTTTGAAATAAAAAATATTATGTTAAAAATTACTATTTCTGCGCATGGCGCAAGAAAACTCCTAGTTATTATTGGAATTACAAAGGTCCGAAATCCGGCAAAAAAAAATTGAAATTGGTTTTCTAAAAAAATGAATATTGAAATTTGTTATTTTCAAGTCGCCATATTCATCTGTTATTTTCAAATATACATATGGAATACACAGGTGGGGTTACACTGTACATGTGATGTATGATTACATATTATATGCATTCGAGTTTTTTCATCTATTATTTGTTGAATCAGTTTAAGTGGTTATATATTTTACAATATTTTACATCAAAACATATATAAGTAAGATAAACAAATATTTAGAATGTGTTCGGTTAGTGCTTTTTATCTAAAAATATGAAAAAATCTTAAACCGCTTATTTAAGAAAAAACAAAAGATAAAAATATAAAGTCGTAGATTTAAGAGGAGGATCCATTAAATTACTTGGATACTAATTGGAAACAAAATTCATAAACAGTTTTAAGTGAAATGAAACTTTTATACAGTTCAACCAATTAAACACCATAACTAAAAATTAATATTTTTTGTTTATTCTACTCATTACCTTATATATAATTTCTAATAACAAAAAAATGGATAGTAAAAATTTTGAAATGCGTAAAAAAAAATGAATAATTTAAAATGTTTTTATAATTGTTTGGCTACTTATATTTTTTTATAATAGATTATAATATTTATAAATTAAATAAACATACTAAATATAAAATCAACATTTAAATTTAAACAAAAAAAATCATGGACGTAGTTCGGGTCGATCCTAGTACTACTATATATTGTTTCAAATATCATAGAAATATTCGGATAGCCTATTTTCTTGATATATTAAAAATTAACATACAAAAATAATCAAGAATATTTATATTTAGATGGTCATTGACTAATTTCATACTAATATATAAACCATAATTAAATGACAAGATGGATGTAAAGGTCACTTGGACGGCCATGAATGATTTATAATGACAGAAAGGATCTTCAATCTTTTTTTAACAACAAAAAACGATATTCAACTTTCCATTCGACCGGATTGCGAGAAAAGTTAACAGTATTGATACATGTTTAATGAGTTGTAACTTATTACTAGGTTGAAAGTATCAGAAAAATAATTTAATTTACTTAACATTTTTGTGCATAGTTTGAAGAATACATTAATTAACAACATGTATAATATGTGCATTGTTTGAGCTCTGTGCATTGGTCTGACCTCTGTGCATTTGTTTTCTCTGTTGTTCTTAAATCTTAACTATCTAAGTTACTTTCTATTCAAAATAATGAAAATCGTTTCTTCAGAAAACATTTAGAGTATATGATGTTCAATTACAATCATAAAATACATTTTAAGACTTAAATTGTTATATTTATATGCACATTTTGGAGATATTAAAAGATGGACCATGGCTTGTGGTACATTTATGGTCAGAAGAGTTGATGGATTTTTGATATGAAACAACTCAGTGTGTCTAAATATTTTTATCTCCAGTTTCATGTTTGTGTTTCCTTTAGTCAATCATGTTTGTCTTTTTTTCCAGTTCAGATTCCACTGAACTTGTAGAGATAGATTTTTTTTTTATTTACACAGGAAAAGCATGAACAGATATATGAGCAATCAGAAGAGTTCTAGAAGGAGCTTAAGTTGAACGTCCTTGAGATATTAACAGACCAAGAGTGGTTTAGAAGAAAAATGACCATGAGGGTATGTAGAGGTTTCAAATACGTGGTTGGCTTCCAATTCAAAGGTTAGCATCAGAATTTCTAAGTTGTTGTTCGATTGTTTTGGGACTGATTCAAGCATACTTATTATTGTCTTAGAAATAACTCGTGAGGCTAAACTAAACAAATACGTTCACAAAGTAAAACTTTTTTAAAAAGTATGTAGAAAACTTCATATAAAAACCATAACGCAAACTCTGAACATAATTTCTGTAAGAAGACATAATAATAGTGATCACAAATTAAAATGTAGAAAGAATACAAAATATATATGAAGAATCACAAATTAAATTGTCGGAAGAATCCTACTATATATTAATTGAGAAGTCATTTAAGTGATTTTTGCTTAGATGTCATTCATTAGTGAAGTTTAGAATTAATTCTCTTAATTTGATTGGTTGTTGGTATTTGAATTTTCGTTTATTTAATTAAAGTTTTAAAAAGGAAACTAATCAAAGAACTACCTAATCTAATCAATATTACCATACAAACAATCAAACATTTTAAAGATAGAAGAATTAAAATATTTTGCTTATAGAAACAATTAAATATTATAGACTACATTATAGAAATTTTAAATATACATATAAATACATATGATATGATAGAGATAATTATATAAACGATTTTAAACATATTTCTGTTAATATTGGATACAATAAACATAGATTACATAAAACTAAATAACCTAAACCTAATGATATTTTCTTATACTCACAATATGTATATATTTTTTCTAAAAATGTGTCCAATGATTGGAAAACAGTAATTTACAATTTTTAAAAAATACATTCATTTTTCAATGACAAATGTTGATATTATAGTTGAATTATCACTTTCATAATTTAATTAAAGTATTTTTATATTTAAAAACTGAAAATATATGGTAAGTATTTAAAAATAATATTAATAAATGAAAATATTTATTATAATATAAAATTAAAAATTGGAACATTATATTAATATGAGACTAGAGTTAATATACTCTATTAATATAATTCTTATAACTTTGATTATAATAAAATTATATGGTAAATCGCTTAAAATAATATTAATCAATGAATTTTTTTATTATAATATAAATTGAAAGTGGAAACAAAATATTAATACAAGATTAGAGTTAAATAATATTTTGAAATTTGTAATGTCATATTTGAATATATTTATTTCAATAATGATGTATGAGTTATAAATATAGTTTAAAAAGTTTACCAAAAATATAAATCACATTACATTTAATGTAAATTATTACCATATTTAAAAAAGTTTACTAAAAATATGTATCACATTAAATGTAATTTTTCATGTTATATTTAGTCATAAATCATGTCATCAATTTTAATAGTCATGTCATATTTATATCTGGGGAAGTGATCGTAGGAGATATTGCAAATCATTTTTCAAACAATGTCGAGGGAATTTTTTAAAAAAATATATAAAGGGCCAGTCTTCTGAACCAATTGAGCCCATGCCCATCCTCGCCTTCAAAAAGCCTACGCTTAAGGGTTACATGAAGATTTGTGGTTTTCGTTTTTTTTCTAACGTTTTGAAACACTCAGAGGTTATTCCACTATTTCACCTTTTTCTAATAATAAATTTTAACGCTTGTATCTCATCAACTCAGAAACAGTTCAATAGTATTATCAAGATTACAAAACTCGGCAAAATTAAATATTTTTTCTAAAATTAATTATTAGATAACGATTCATAAGACGAGTCATGTTTGGTCCATCGTTGTTCACACGGATATCTCAGGTGACACGGTGGGATTGGAAATCATCTTAGATACTCAGATAACATCTCGAACTTCTCCGATAACGTCTTCACCGAAATCATCTTCTCTGGAAGTGTTTCTACGAAATCGTCTTTTCCGCAAGCGTTTCCACGAAATCTTTTTCGCAGCAATCGCCCGAAATCATCTTCTCTGCTGAGTTTTTCGAGTTTGTAGCTGAGTTTTAATTTCCGTTGTGGTTGAGTTAATTATCTTTTACGGTTAGTTTATATATGCAGTTGTGACTGAGTTACTTCCCGCCAATCTCCCAAAACCTAGCTATAAGAAATGTGCATTCCGAAGAGAAAAGACAAATACATTAATTTTAAAAAACACTCAAGTTGGCAATTGTCGGATGTATTCATTTAAGTTTGTTTGTGATTTGATACCCATATTTCGATAATCTAAATTTTTTTTCCGGATATGAGTGAAAAAGAAGATTGAACAAGAAGTCAATGGAGGAGACTGAAAGAAGTGACGGATTTAGAAGAGACGACACAGAGGAGTTCAATAAAGCTTCGTTCAATGAAGCTTGGAGACATGGAGGAGTTATCACCGGAATAGTGCAGAAAACCTATATTTTTGGTTTTCTAGGTAAGAAACATAACTCACGCATGTATTTTGTATTTGAGTTATGCAATGTTAACACAACTCAGTCGTGTCGTTTATATATCTCAGCTGTGTCGTTTATATAACTCAATCATACCTCAAACATACCCTAAAATTAGAAAATGTTTATATAATCAGCCGTGTCGTTTAGATAACTCAGCCTTATCGTTTATATAACTCAGCCATACCTCAAACATACTCTAAAATCGGAAAACTGAATTCAAGTACTTTAAAAAGTTATATTGAATATCATCTTATCAATATCAAGTGAATATAAATCAACTGAATGTGTATAGTTTCTTGAATTTTCAAGTTGAAACTTTAACTTGATCTTGAGATATATATTCTCTTACAATCACTTATACAATTCTTACTTACAAGACTCTAACTTCAATTTTTTTAAAATCTAAACCTCAAATCCTAAACTATAGAATTATAAAGTTATAAAATTATAAAGTTTATCTTTGAACATTAAATCTGATATTTTTTATTATTTAAAGTTTAATGTTTAGGTTTAAAGTTTAGGTCTATAGTTTAGAGTTAAACTCAAATTTTAACCATTTAAAACAAAAAAATCATTAATTTTTAAATTCCATTTTAAATTTTGATTTAAATCTATAACTACATTCTTTAAATTTAAGCAATTTTTTTAAAAAAATTGAAAAAAACTAAAATTACAATTTATATTGCTTTTTCATGACCATTGATTGATTTTAATCTAAGAGTTCAAAATTATCTTTTTGTCTATCTCACCCTTTTTCTCACTGGTTAATTTTTCTTTAATCCAAGGGTTCAATATTATATAAATCAGCGGTCAAATGAATGCTATTCTAGTAATTTATTTTTCGCTAATCAGTCAGCCATAATTAAGCTGAGTTTACTGTTAATCCAGCTAGTTACGGCTGATTAAATATAACTCAGCTGTAACAACCTCCCATAAGTCAACCGTAAATTTAGTAACTCAGCTAGGCAATGATCATTAAATCAGTCGGCGAAACATAACTCAGCCATGTCCTAACTATAATTCAGCCAAAGTTTCGAGAAATCAGCGCGCCGATGTATAAGTCAGCTGTAACTTGTGTTCGTAAGTCAGCCGTTATTCCATAAATCAGTCTGAAATCTGTAAATTAGCCATCACTAATGGCTGACTTATGTTCGTAAGTCAGCCAATTTTTCATAAGTCAGCCGTGTTGTTTAACTCAACCGCAAAGTAATAATAACTCAGTTGTTGTTAATAAAGAGAATATGCTTTCTTATTTCACTTAACGTTGTACAACATGTTTATATACACATCCATATGACGGTTAAACCGTTTAACCCTAACGGGCCTAAAGTACATATATCGTAGCCCAATACTCCCCCTCAAATTGGAGCATGGAGATTAAGAATGCTCAACTTGGACACTAGACGTTGGAACTGTTGTCGACCGAGAGCTTTTGTGAGTAAATCAGCTAGTTGGTCGTGTGTACTAACATGAATCGTCGAGATAGTCTTATCCAAGACAGCATCGCGAACTGCATGCCAATCTTTCTCAATGTGTTTAGTTCGTTCATGGAACACGGGATTTGAAGCAATGTGTATTGCAGTCTGACTATCGCAAAAGAGACGAATCGACTGTGTTTGCGGAAAGCCCAGTTCCTCTAGTAATTGTCGGAGTGAGAGAATCTTGGCCCGATATTCAGCTTCAGCGGAAGAACGTGCCACTGTGTCTTGTTTCTTCGTTTTCCATGAAATCGGAGAACCGCCAAGTAATGACACATAAGCAATCAAAGATCTTCGCGAGAGAGGACAATCACCCCAATCGGAGTCACAATAAACAGTGAGAGTGAGATCAGTATCTGATCGAAATATAATCCCCTGACCAGCCGTGCTCTTCAAGAAACGAACAATTCGCATAGCCGCCTCCCAATGAGCTTCGCGTGGAGCCTGCATGAATTGTGAGAGCAGATGGATAAAGTACGAAAGATCGGGTCTGGCAAAGAGAAGATAGATGAGGCGCCCAAGGAGACGACGATAGCGTGCTAGGTTCGTCAAGAAAGGGCTTTTGTCAGCGGCAAAGTTATGGTTTTTCTCCATCGGAAAAGTAACAGGTTTTGAACCAAGCATGCCTGTTTCTTGAATAATTTCTAGTGCATATTTCCGTTGTGATAGGAAGATACCTTCATCATTTCGAGCAACCTCGAGACCCAAAAATACTTCAGTTTCCCCAGATCCTTCATGCGAAACCACGTACCCAAGTACTCCTTGAAAGTGGATAGCGCAGCAGAGTTATTTCCGAAAATCAGCAGGTCGTCAACATAGATAAGCACACGTAGTTCCACATCCTCACGGGAGTAAGAGAACAGTGAGTAATCAGAATAGGATTGGAGGAAGCCATACTCTTTTAAAGATGTCGAGAGCTTTGCAAACCAGCATCTCGGAGCCTGCTTAAGACCGTAAAGAGATTTGTGTAAACGACAAACCTTATTTGGTTCCGAATGTCGAAACCCCGATGGAAGTTTCATATATACTTCTTCTTCAAGATCACCATGTAAGAATGCATTGTGGACATCCATCTGATGCACTTCCCATTTTTGAACGACAATAATTTTAAGAAGACAACGAAGTGTAGTCATTTTGGCGACTGGTGCAAAAGTGTCAGTGTAATCTTCTCCTTCTACCTGATGATTGCCTCGAACCACCAATCGAGCCTTAGGCCTTTCGATTGTCCTATCGGCTCTGTACTTGTACTTGTAAATCTAGTGGTTGTCAAGAGCTTCTTTTCCTTCAGGGAGGTCGACAATGCTGAAAGTTTTGTTTTGTTCAAAAGCATCAATTTCATCTCCCATAGCATCCCGCCAAATCTTATCTTGCATTGCTTCTTTGAAGCTTTTAGGTTCTACACTGGCAAGAATTGCAGCAAGAAATGCTTGGTGGCCTGTAGAAAACACATCATCCGATATGTAATGCTCAAGAAGGTAGGGAGTACTACCTGAGACCGGAGATGACGCATGAATGGAGTCGGAGAGAACGGGATCAGTAAGTGTATTATCAGTGCAGCGGATGTTGTAGAGTAGATAATCAGCAAGAGACTTAGGTGCTTGCTTCGTTCGATGACCCCGTCCAAGAGGAATCGAACCAGACGCATCATCAGGTGCTGTATCAGAACCAGGAATCGCTAATGTACCAACTGTATCTTGGTCTGCATCATCAGCGTGATCTTGGTGTACGGTCTCAGTATGCACATACTGTTCCTCAGTAGGGACAGTGACAGATTCAGTCTGAGCGGGTGAATTGTCATGAGTAGTTGTATCAGTCTGAGTGGGTACATCGGCTTGAGCTGGTGTATTGGTATCAATGATTACCACCGAACTCCCCCTGTCTAGAGTGGTGGGAGAGAGACACCAGTCATCATCTGCAAAACTGGTAATGGCAACAGAATCAGTGCCAGGGACTTGCATTGCGAAAGGAAAAATATCTTCTCGGAATATCACATCACGAGACACCAAAATTTCTTCAGTCTCCAAATCAAAAACCTTCCAACCTTTCTTCCCAAAGGGGTAGCCTAAGAACACACAATTGCGACTGCGCGGACTAAATTTGTCCTTGTCGCGAGATCGAAGATGAGTGTAACATGCTGAGCCAAACACTCGTATGTGTTCATAGCTTGGTTTCTTCCCAAAGAGGACTTCGTGTGGGGTAAGACCTTTGAGAACCGAAGTTGGCGTGAGATTAATAAGATGACCAGCGGTGAGAATAGCCTCGCCCCAAAACTTAGTAGGTAGGCTTTCTTGAAAGAGTAATGATCGAGCGACGTTCAGAATATGTCGGTGTTTACGCTCTACTCGACCATTCTGTTGGGGCGTGGCAACGCAAGAAGTTTGATGAAGTATACCTTCTTGCTGAAAGAACGGACCCAAGCAGGTGAATTCCGTGCCGTTATCGATGCGTACAGATTTAACACTCAAACCAAATTGATTAAACGCGACGAACTTCAGACTTCTCGTTAAGCAAATGAAGCCATACTGATCTTGAAAAATCATCAACGATGGTAAGGAAATACACAGCACCGATCGAAGAAGGAGTTCGATATGGACCCCAAACATCAACATGTATCAATTCAAAACATGCTTTCGTTTTATTGGAACTATCAAAGAAAACTTCTCTTGTTTGTTTAGCCCGATAGCAAACGTCGCAAGGACTCGGGTTAGACGAGTTCGAAATATCAAAAGGCAAAGACGAAAAAACTGAAAATGATGGATGTCCCAATCGTTTATGCCACAAAGTTTGATCAGACACTGCTCCTACTCTGTTGACGCGAACTGATGCCACATCTGTGAGATAATACACTCCATCCCGTTCTTCACCGGCTCCAATCAGGGTCCTCGTGAAGCGGTCCTGGACAATACACAAAGTGTCAGTAAACAAAGCACAACAATACTTCAGCTGCTTCAGGAGCTTAGATATAGAAATCAAAGAGCAGTTGAGGTCTGGAACATAAAGAACATTGTGAAGGGACACACTAATCGTTATAGACAAAGTGCCCATGCTAGACGAGTATGTTTTACTCCCATCGGCAAAACCCACCAAACAAGGCAGTGTGTCAACTATATCGACAAGGAGAGATCGATCCCCCGTCATGTGGTGGGAAGCTCATGTGTCTATTATTTTATCACCAGAGAGCTTACCAGAGAGCTTGTCCTTTGATACGTGTTATGTTTTCTGTTGCGCCATCAGACTGATTGCCCTCCATTGTTCTGCTGTGAGTTCAGGAAAAACAGAGGAGTGAGGAGAAGTAGCATTAGCGACATTAGCTGTTGCATGTCCTTTGCCCGCCGGTGAACCACCGCGACCACCATGACTCGAACCTCGTCCGGTGTTGCGCGCATTCCTCTCAGTCACCCAGTCAGGATAGCCTGTAAGCTTCCAGCAAAATTCCTTTTCATGGCCCGAACGCCCATAGTGTGAGCAGAGCAACCGGTCTCTGGTTCAAGAACCAGTGGAATCGCCACGTTGATCAGGTCCAGACTCACGTCGAACAGAGAGATCGAGTTGGGAATCTCTTCGTGTAGTAAATCCAACTGCCTCAGACGGCTGTTCACGGCTTTTAGCTGTTTGTAGTCGTTGCTCTTCACGAATCACACACGAATAAACTTGCTCCAAATCTGGTGGAGGATCAGAGTCAACGCTTGCATTGATCACGTTTGTAAATTGTGATTCGTTAAGACCCATCACAAACTGGTCCACTTTCTCCTCCTCCCTTTCCTTTGCGAGCTTCGCCGATGCTCCACACGTACATTCAGGAATGGGTTTGTATGTGTAGAGCTCATCCCACATAATCGCCATTCGTCCGTAATAATCACTCAAGGATTCTCCTTCTTGGCGACTTGAGGCCAGCTGAGCACGAAGGTGGTGGACACGAACTCTATTTCCAACCGAAAACCTTTTCTTTAGGTTCTCCCACAAATCATGTGCGTTGGTAATGAATGTGATCGTTGAACGTACGCGAGGTGTGATCGATGTTCGCAGCCAACCAACCACCATAGAGTTCACAGACGTCCACGACTCTAACTTAGCCCCAGCAGTCACGGGTTTGGCAATCAAGCCATCAATAAACCCGATTTTCTTTTTGGCACGAAGAGCGTTGAGCATCTCCGCAGACAATTCATTGTAGTTGTCTCCGGTTAACGTGACCGAAGTGATCATTGATCCCGGATTATCAGACGAGAACAATGAAAAAGGCGTAATAACAGTGGAATCACCAGCGTTCCGCTATGATATCCTTACTCATTGCAAGTTACGGAATTGAAAAAAAAAACAGAAGAAAGCTCGAGCAGAAAGGAAGCTCTAACTTTGAGAGAAAGAAAACGATAGAAAGAAATTTCAGAGGGAAATCAAAAACTAGGGTTTCAGGATTTGCTCTGATACCATGTTAGATTCGAGTTTAATTATGGGCTTTCAACTCAAAAACCGTTTAACCCTAACGGGTCTAAAGTACATATATCGTAGCCCGATAGTTGTAACGAAGTTTGTAGCGCTTTACGGCTGAGTTCATTAATACATGTCAGCGCATTCCTATGTGACACTGGTTTTTTGCTTACGTTGACATTAAAAAGTAATGATATTTTGTAAATATGTTTTTTTCACAACGTAATAAAAATGCAAGCCGGATATTAAAAAAATAGCAGTAATAAAAAAAGTTTTGTATGGTTCTTGTAACATGTCCTAAAAATGTATAATGTATGAATAAACTTCTCTACTTTTAACAAAATGGCTAGTGAACAAACACCATTTTTTTGTTGACATTTAGGAAACGATTAGGTATATCTTTTACAAATGTGGCATTGGGTTTTGATGCAGATGAAATGTCAAATACCAACTGTATATGTCATTTTTATTGAACGTTTTTAAATATCTTTAAAACATACTAAACACACAATAACTTATACTGAACTAAAAAAAAAACTTGTACTGAACTATATTACAGACAATATATGATACTTGAAGCACATTGAAATTGACATGAACAAATATACAAGTTTTTGTTTGAGATAGATCAATATAAAAACTTTTTGGACACCCTATATATATTCAGACGTACATTACAAGATAAAACTAATAACATATTGTCAGTTTTATATGTATTATAGATATTTTATTGCATAACATCGAAGAACTTTACAATCAGAACAAAACAGATGGGCTATTCTTCAATATAACAATAATACAAATCAATATAATAATGTAGTGGAGAAAATAAATAGATAACTAATTTATTATACTCAAACAAACAAATTGTCGCGATGTTTATAAAAATTAACGCAAATATCAATCAATATATTCTTTTTGGGGATAAAATCAATAGATTCATATAAATTAGTTACTTATGTTCAATGAATATTACATATATATATATATTTATATATCTAGTATAGGACAGATAGAACCTACACTACATATATAGAAACTGAAGCTATTGATATATAATAACGAACCACATTTCTGAGATCAAGACCTTAAGCAAATATAATGGTTAATACACTTCACAATATATAAAATAACATATGTATTGATTCAAAAGCAAAGCATCAAAATCTACAGAATCGAAGACATTTTAGCTAGTGATGCAAAGGGTTTGGACCGCTAGGTACTAGCCGTTCCTCATCGTTATACCAAGAACCGGTTTCTTCTCCGGCCAGGTTTTGACTTCGAAGTTGACGTTGAGTTCGATCTTTGATCTTGATAAACGGTGTAAAGTCAAAATTACTTGCTAGAATTCTCTTATGACTGAGACCAATGCCTGATTTACGCGTGTACGACGTTGTAAATGCAAAAGAAACAAGAAGAAAGACGAACAACACAGAGAGTAGAGAGATGTGGAAGAGGAAACTACACGGCTTAGGGTGTTTCTTCATAGCCTTGTAGAGGAATTTGTGATAAAGAAGGATGAGAAGCAAGAGCGCTCATGGAGAAAGAGAGAGAAAGAGAGAGGTAGATAAGATAAATGGTTAGAGAAAAATGATATGAGACTTATGGATTTTAAAAAGTGTTTTATTTTGTTACTCTCCAAGAAATTACAGTTTTATATAAGTTAGGAGAATAAAGTACATGATAACTTAATTAATTTTTAAATTATGATATTGAGTAATAGTTGGCATAAACGTGTGGGATTTGTGTATGTGATTTGTAAAAATATTGTATGAAAATGAGTGAAATAAAAGAGTAAAAGGTTACTTTACGTTCAAGGAAGAATGGGAGGCGGAGTGGTGCCATTAAAAACGCTAAATTGTCAAAGTTTTGAATTTATTACATTGTATTTTGGTATGGTATGACCTAGTTTTTTGTTGGCTGGGCACGTTTTTTAACTTTACATCTTTAATTCATAACATATTTGTTATAATTTCGGTATACGGTTCGAATTAAGCCAAAAAGTAGTTTATAGTGAGATTCGAATTAATTGAGCTGTATAAATAATCTTTGAATATTGCACATTTGTCCATAATGCACGGTCGTAGTTGACTTGGTGATTATTTTTGTGATAAACACTCGCTTTTATCAACTGTAAATTAGCTTAATGCTTTAACAAAAATAAACTATATATAGCTTAATAGCATATTTCAAGTTTGCTTATATATAATAGCTAGCATCACTACAAGAAAACAGCGGTATTCTGACGGACATTCCGACGGAAAATGAAATCCTCGGAATATCCCGACGGAATTCCGAGGAAATATCAATCCGTCGGAATATTCCGAGGAAATTCCGAGGAAAAATGTGTTCCTCGGAAAAAACCGATGAATTCCGAGGAAATATTATAGCCGTTGGAGAGCCGTTGGGGGATTTTACAAATTCCGAGGAAATTCCGACGAACTAGTCTTTTCCGTCGGAATTTCCTCGGTCTGTTGGCAGGATTTAAACTATAAATACAAGCACTCCTCTTCATTCACTCCATATCTTAATCCTTCCTCTTACTCTATTTACACACGAATTTGATTCATAAAAAAATATGTCTTCTTCAAATTATTTTCGTTCTTGGATCGATCGACCTCATTTGGATCCGAACACGAGATTGCTTACGGAAGAATACCAACGAGGTATAACCGAATTCATGGAGTTAGTTCACCGACAACCGGAAGCAAAAACAGGTATGTTAAGATGTCCTTGCTCTAATTGTAAAAATAGAAAGGTTATTAAAGAGTGGGATGTTTGGACTCATCTATATTTGAGTGGGTTTACACGAAGTTACAAAATTTGGTATCATCATGGGGAAACTGATTATGAACATGGTAGTACTAGCGAACCTCAGCCATCGGTTAGATTAGAAGAACCAATTAGAACGGATGTAGATTATGGTGTAGGTACTGAGCAGATGGTAAATGATCATTTTAGAGGGGAAGATTTACCCAATGCACAAGCTAGGAGATTTTATGATATGTTGGATGCTGGAAAGCAACCATTGTACGAAGGTTGCAGAGATGGTCATTCAGCTTTATCATCTGCTACAAGATTGATGGGCATTAAAACAGATTATAATTTGGCTGAAGACTGTGTGGATGCGATTGCTGATTTTGTAAAAGGTATTCTACCCGAGGATAATGTAGCTCCTGGTTCATACTACGAGGTTCAGAAACTCGTAGCTGGTCTTGGTTTATCGTATCAGGTAATAGATGTATGCAGCGACAACTGCATGATTTATTGGAGGGCGGATGAACAGCGGGTTACATGCAAATTTTGTGGAAAGCCTCGTTATAAAGATACGAGTGGAAGAGTTCCAGTGCCATATAAAAGGATGTGGTATTTACCTTTGACGGAAAGGTTGCAGAGGTTGTATCTGTCTGAACGCACAGCGCAACCAATGAGATGGCATGCGGAGCACTCAACAGATGGTGAGATCAGACATCCTTCAGATGCAAAAGCGTGGAAGCATTTCCAATCAAAGTATCCCGACTTTGCGTATGAGAGAAGAAATGTCTACCTTGGATTATGTACTGATGGTTTCAGTCCGTTTGGCAAGAGTGGAAGACAGTATTCTCTATGGCCCGTCATTCTTACACCATACAACCTACCCCCAAACTTGTGCTTGCGACGAGAGTTTTTGTTTCTCTCGATTCTCGTTCCCGGACCAGAGCATCCTAAGAGATCACTTGATGTGTTTCTTCAGCCACTAATATATGAGTTGCAACAACTATGGGCTCAAGGTGCTGAAACATACGATGTTTCGTGTAAAGAAAACTTTCAAATGCGGGCAGTACTAATGTGGACAATAAGTGATTTTCCAGCATATGGTATGTTGTCTGGATGGACAACGCATGGAAGGCTATCATGTCCATATTGTCAAGATAACACTGATGCTTTCCAACTAAAACACGGAAGGAAAACGTGTTGGTTTGACTGTCACAGGAGATTCCTACCACCTGATCATCCATATCGTAGGAGTAGGAATTTGTTTACGAAGAACAAGAGGGTGTTTGACAGTCCACCTCCGGAAATTTGTGGGAAAGATTTGAAGATACAACTAAGAGATTTTGGTGCAGAAAGGACGCCAGACGTCGGTGGACATGAGCGTTTTCCGGTAGATGCTGTTGGAGAACTACATAACTGGCACAAAAAAAGTATTTTCTGGGATCTGCCATACTGGGAGGATCATCTGCTAAGGCATAATTTAGATGTCATGCATATTGAGAAGAACTTTTTGACAATCTCATGAACACGATCCTTAATGTTCAAGGTAAAACAAAGGATAATTTGAAGTCAAGACTGGATTTAGTCGATATATGTGCTCGTTCAGAACTTCATGTTGATGAGAATGGTAGGGCTCCTTTTCCCATATACCGACTTGATGCAGAGGGAAAAGATGCGTTCTTTGATTGGATTTCAAACGATGTGGAATTTCCAGACGGTTACGCATCAAATTTGCGTAACTGTATCGACAGAAAGGAAGGAAAGTTTACTGGCTTGAAAAGCCACGATTGCCATGTAATGATGCAGCGCCTCCTTCCGTTCGCCTTCAAGGAACTATTACCACGAAATGTTCATGAAGCAATTGCAGGGATAAGTGGTTTCTTCCGCGATTTATGCACGAGATCAGTGACTCTTGAAGGTATTGAAAATTTGAAGACTAACATAGCCGTGATTCAGTGCAACCTTGAGAAGATATTTCCTCCCTCATTTTTTGATGTTATGGAGCATCTTGTTATTCACCTGGCAAGAGAATTGGAACTTGGTGGTCCTGTGCAGTATAGATGGATGTATCTGTATGAGCGGTATATGTTCCATTTGAAGAAGATGGTGAAAAATTTAAGTAGGGTGGAAGGTTCTATAGTCGCACAGATGATCAATGAAGAAACTTCAAACTTTGCCGAGTACTACTTTCCAGCAGAAGTTCAGACCAAAAACAGAAGACCTGCTCGGCATGATGATAGAGGCGAACGGGCAACATATCATGTTACGGTTCCAGACATTTTCACAGACGTTGGACGACTTAGCGGAAAACCAAAGGACCGTCGACTTACTGAGCAGGAGCGCAGTCATTTGCAAACATATTTGCTCACCAACTGCGAAGACGTTCTTCAATATGAGAGGTAAATAAATGAGCTTACAAATTTTTATTTTAACAAGTTGAAATTTAAATCTTAATTAATTACATTATTGTCATCATATACAGGATTTTCATGGCAGAAAAGCGGTTCGAGTATAGATACGCCACAGAGGACGAACTAGAAGAAATGAAGCAGAGAGAATTTACTGGATGGATGTTTACTTATGTGAGTGCTTTAAACAAATTAAAATATATTTTATCACATATTTATACTAATTCACATTTATTGATATAACATATATATATGTGCTATTAATAGGTGTCTGCTGGTTTGGCCAGAGGTGAAACATTTGACGATTGGATACGTGAGATGGTCGTTGGACCAAACTTTGTTGTGAAGTCATATCCGAGATTTTGTACTCGAGGATATGCATTCACAACTCAGAAGAGGAGACGTTCGAGTACGACTTATGATGCTGGCGTTTGTTCTGCATCAGGAGATGATGTATACTACGGACACATACATGAGATTTTGGAAATCAAGTATTTGGGCATGGTTGGATTGCGCTGTACTGTTTTCTATTGTGATTGGCACGACAACACTCCAGATCGAGGTGTGAGAACAGATGCATTTGGTGTTACATCAGTAAATTCGAGGCGAAAGCTGCAATATTATGATCCTTTCATTCTTGCTTCTCAGGCCGATCAGGTAATTAAATGTTAATTATTCAGAATGATTCATCATCATGTGTATTAATTTATAATTTTCTAAATTTTCTAAATGTTACAGGTTTGTTATATCAAGTACCCCCGGGTAAGGAACAGAGATGATCCATGGGTTACTGTTACAAGACTCAACCCGAGAGGCCGAGTTCAGGGAAGTTCTGAGCTGGAAGACCCACTACAACCAAGCACATCCGGCAACTTAAGTGCAGCAGAAGATTTAGCTGGAGTTGGCCTTGTAGTCGATTTAACCGACTTCGGAGAGGAAGCCGTCGTTCACGTAGAGGATGAACCAGTGATTGGAGAGTTTCACCAAGATCCAGATTCAGATTCATCTGGTGATGATGACTCGGAAACAGACTACCATTGATTTTTTTTTTTTTTTTTTAAGAAATACCGAGGAAATTCCGAGGAACACTTGATATAACCTCTTTCCTCGGATATTAGTTATTTGGTTTATCTAGCAAGGCAAAGCTGAATACGAATTAAAAACTACTCAAAACACAACCAAATAAAACGAAGAAACCATGTAAAAGAAATACGAACTCATAATTAAGAAAAAAAAAAAAAAACTAAGTTCAAAATTAACAGAAAATAAGACCATAAAACGTTAGAATAGAAAAGAAAATAAAATAGCGCGGTCGGAAATCAAATGGCAATACTGGCCGGTGATAGCTCCTACTCCTCGTCTCCTGCTCCAGATGTTCCTGCATCTTTGGGTCTCTTGGACCTCTTTCTTACCCTGTGTGTACCACTCGAACCCGAACCAGAGCTGGATGGAGAGTTGTCCCGATGAACTACATCATCCTTTTGGCAACGACACGGCCTGATACGTGAAATGGCAGCCCAGATCTTGTTGCTGGCGCGAAGTGGCGTTCGGTGGAAGCTCTTGCAGCTTGTACTGGCTGGAGTCTGATGGGAGTAGCTGATGGGGTTGTGAATCATCTGGAATGGCTTGTGCAGCCTCATCTTCTCCTTCTTCATCAGCCACGGCCTTGCCTTTGGTCTGATATTTTGGCGTGAAGAAGGATGGCTTGTCTACTAGTGCGGTAGCAGGGGGTAGGAACTCAACTGCAGCCTCTGAAAGTAGAGCAGTCAGGCCGATCTGAGGCAGGTGGCAGTAGAGTGTTTTCTTCGCTCGGTCCTGGAATACGTAGACGTAAGGACCATCCCGATCGATCCTCGAGTGGGGACCAGCTATGAACTCCTTACTTACTAGAGAAATGACATCCAGGTAGTTCCAAGCAATGTTGTTCGATCTGTCCAGTGCTACCTGATGGTTCTCGCAGTCTACACCCACATGTGTAAGGATCCGAGTAATCACTGCACCAAATCCACATGCACTGCTCTTGGATTTGGTTACTTTCCCCTTGTATCCTGCTAAGTTTGCGGCCAGCACCGCTCCCATGTTGAAGGCAGTAGCAGGTGGGAATGTAGAGTTTCCAAATGCCGGTAGCAAATGCCTCACACCTTGGTACAGGAGGCACAACTCCCATTGCGTGACTGATGCGGCTGTGGTTGTCCCGTATAGCAATGAGCCAATGAGGCGTGTGGCATATCTCAGTACTGGGCTCCGGATAAGTGACTCCTTTGCCTGAGAAGATCTATAAACCCCTGTGCCAATCGTTTCCCAGAAGTTCAACAGCTCTGAAGTCCAATAAAGACCAGATGTCCTCTCCCCTGCACTCAATCCAAATAGTCCGCAGAGGTCTGTGAAAGATACCTCAAAGTATACTTTCTGCACTACGAATGCCAGAAAACCTTCCTGATGGCTATCATCGGGATGGCTGACGTATGCGGATGCTATGAACTGGCGTACCAACTCCGGATAAGTGGGTTCGTTGAGGTTGCATAGTTGGCCTAGACCCATGTTCTGGAACAGCCCTTCAATGTCTGATTTGATTCCCAATATTGTCATCGTCTCAGGACATGCTAGTTGTGTAGCCGGAACGGCTACCTTCTTCATGTTGTTGTAGTGGGTGGTATCAGACTTATCCCACTTCTTTGGCCTTTGCTTCTCTCGCTGAGACGAACCCTCTTCTTGTGTGTTCTTCTTTGCTGATGTTTTCGTGCGCTTCATTCTCTACAAAATAGAATCATTGCTCTCAACATGGTTATAATCAATTAAGAACTCAAATCAACATGAAAATGAAAGGCGAAATCGAGTTGTGACAAAAAAAACCAAATTGAAAAAAATTCTCAATCCCTAAATCATCTTAAATCCTGTTCCAAACTCGTTGATCACAGACAATTGTGTTCTATTCCATGTTTAAACATCTGTTTCATGCATATTTGATCAAGGAATCAACACGGAAATAAGAAATTCACAAAACCCAAAAAATTGCTCAAGAACACGATTTCAGAATGTGGAGATTCGCGGAGTATACCTGTCTTAGGGTGAAAACGAGTGTAGGAATCAGGTAGAGCTCGAAAAATCAAGGGGAATAGAGCCCAAAATTGTTCAAATCGGATGATTATAGAGAGATAAAAAGGGGGGGGTCGAATTATAGGGGAAATCAGAGGGGATGAGAGTTCTGAGGTTTTGATCCAAAAAGTTCGGGTTTTGCCTTATAATTCTGTTTCCCGCACACGCATCGATCGATGTGTTTTTGTACAAATACGGATCGATCGATCCGTTTATAAAAAAAACGTACGAGATTTTCCGAGGACATTCCGAGGAACGCTTGAGATTCTCGATCGATCGATGGGATAATCTAATCGATCGATCACATTGTTACGCTTTGGTCCATCTTAGTGATCGATCGATGCGTTTTTGGATATATTTACATCGATCGATCCGTTTATAAAAAAACGTACGAGATTTTCCGAGGACATTCCGAGGAACGCTTGAGATTCTCGATCGATCGATGGGATAATCTAATCGATCGATCACATTGTTACGCTTTGGTCCATCTTAGTGATCGATCGATGCGTTTTTGGATAAATATACATCGATCGATCCGTTTATAAAAAAACGTACGAGATTTTCCGAGGACATTCCGAGGAACGCTTGAGATTCTCGATCGATCGATGGGATAATCTAATCGATCGATCACATTGTTACGCTTTGGTCCATCTTAGTGATCGATCGATGCGTTTTTGGATATATATACATCGATCGATCCGTTTATAAAAAAAAATTGACGTATTGAAACCCCAAACACTAGTTCCTCGGAATTTCCTCGGAATATTCCGACGGAATTCCGAGGAAGAAGAGGGTTTCCTTGGAATTCCCTCGGAATAATCCTAGGAAATTCCGAGGAAATAGGGTTTTTAAACCGAAAACAACGTTTTGCGGTTTGAATAACACCTATATAACCCTTATTAAGTGTCTTACGTTCATTATGAAGTCAAAAATTTGTTCCTTACCGTATAATTAACACTTTTCTGATTGTATGAACGAAATCCCATAACATAAGAGAAACACTTATACCTTTTAATGAACAGTAAAGGAAATACTTTCAATTAGTTTTGAAATTTGTTATTTCATGGTTTATGCTCATCTATACAAAGAATCCTCAATGGTATGCATTACAATTGTATAAGAAATGAAATACGGCAAAAAAAATTGATGTTTTGAAACCCCAAACACTAGTTCCTCGGTATTTCCTCGGAATATTCCGAGGAAATTCCGACGGATATTTTACTATCCGTCGGAATTTCCTCGGAATATTTTCATTTTACCGGGCAAATATTTCGCGAAAATTGAAATTAGAATTCCGACGGAATTCCGACGGATAATGTCCGTCGGACCCTAGGTTTTATAACCACGAGCCCCTTCTTCTTCCCCATTTCTCTCTTCTTCCTCTGCGCGACTCCTCTCTTCTCTCCGGCGATTTCCCCTGAAATCCGACGATATCTCCGGCGATCTCCCCCTTCTCTTACACAAATCATGTAAGGACCCTATCCCACTCTCTTAGGTTCTATTTGTTAGGTTTTTGTGTAGTTTTGATAGATTTTTGTTAGGGTGATTGGTTAGGATTGTGATTTGGTTGTATAATAGGTTTAGAATTGTGATTTGGTTGAATAATTTGTTTTGTTGAATTGATTTAGAATTTTTTTATAATTTTTTTTTTTTGTATTTATAAAATCGATTTTTGTATATAAAATCGATTTTTGTATTTTACAAAACGATTTTTCTATATAAATTCGATTTTTTGGATTTTACAAAATCTTTTTTGTATATAAATTCGATTTTTTGGATTTTACAAAACATTTTTAATATCTATAAAACTTTTTTGTGATTAAAAACTATTATTTGGGATTTAAAAATATTTTTAATATATATATATATTATTAAAACTATTTTTTGTAATTATTAAACTATTTTTTATTTATTAAAACTATTTTTTGTTTATTAGAACTATTTTTATATATTTATTAAATATTTTTAATATCTATAAATCTTTTTTGTGATTAAATTATTTGGGATTTTTTTTTAAAAAAAAATTAATTTATATATTTCTGTATTTATTAAATATATTTTTTTAATTTACAGGTCTCATGATGATCAGACCCGGCCTCGACAGCGTCATGGTCGTGGTGGTACGGGGAGCCAGTCTCGGGATTCCAGTTGTGGTGGTACGGGGAGCCAGTCTCGGAATTCCAGCCGTTTTCAGGATTCCCCTTCGCCCCACAGCTCCAACCATACATCTCCCTCTGCTGCACCCGCTCCTGCTCCTCTCTCTCCCGCTGCTGCATCCGCTCCTACTCCTCCGGGTCCTCCGGGAGTGATGAGTGTTGCGGAGTTGGTTCAACAGCCCGGTCGTGACCATCTTCCGTATCTCACTCCGTATCCACATGGACAGGGTCAAACATGGTAATTAAACATTTTTTTTTCTTTAAATTTGGATTCATTATTAACCGTTTGTTCTTTTTATTAGGTTCAACCGATCCGGGAACGGGATCAGCGCATGGATCAACCGTATGATGTACTCGGCCCTCGACAGGGGACATCCGACTTTCACTCACTTCCCTACCGACAAGCAGGTTCTGTGGTTTCGTCAGTTTGCGGTAAGTATTCTAATTTTTTACTTATATTTTTAATCTTTAATATAAATTTTCTACTAATTGTGTTTTTTTTTCAGCAAGAGTTCAACTGGAATTCCGATGAGACGCTCTTTATCTATCACCACTTCGTCCATAAAGTTATGGACAACTATGGGAAGCAGATCCACGAGTGGAAGAAGAAGTGGGAAATCAATAAGGTTCGATTTAATTTATTAAACAATTTTTTAATTTATTAAACTATTTTCTTTTTTTTTTTATTAAAAGGTCCCAAAGTCGATGAACGACACGGTCTGGAAGGAGTTGTGTGCGCATTGGGATAAGGAAGAGACGAAAGAAACTTCTTCCACCAACTCCACCAACCGCAGGAGCGACCGTAAAGGGAAGGGCATCTACAAGCATAACTTGGGTGCTCAATCTATTGCCACTCTGGGAGATCGCATGGTAAGTTCAACCGCTTTTTCTTCAATTATTTGAGTTTCAGAATTTTAATTTATTGTGCATTTCTTCTAATTTCTAATGTTTCTTTAATTTATGTTTTTTTTCAAGGCGGAAGAAAATGATGGCGAGCCGGTTGATGATCTCGCCCTAATGAGGAGGGCGTATACCAACAAGAACACCGGCAAGATTGATGACGGTCTTGTGAGGGACGTGGTCGACCTGGTCCAAACTCAGGTGGTAGACGAAGTGTCTCAGCTTCAAACCGAGGATGACGCTTCGACGGCTTCGACCAACTTGTCCCGGTTTCGAATCAACGAAATCGTTGAATCCGTAAGTTCTTTTTTTTAAAGTTCAATTCATTTATTTCTTGGTTTAAATTTGGCTATTTTCTATTCAGTCGGTTCCAAAGAAGAAGGGACGTTTGGTCGATTTGGGTCGTCGCACCCGGTCGGTTCCTCCTTCTTCTGCACCACCGCCCTTTGTTGATCCAGAAGTACTTACGGCTCAGTTGAAGGACAAGGATGATCGCATATCTTTGTTAGAGACCCAGATGGCGGCTCAACAGGCGGGCTATGAGGCACATAGGAGGCTGAACCAGCAAATGATGGAGATGATGCAGAGGATGTACCCGAACGAGGTGTTCCCGGACGTGCCAGACCCGTAGTTTTTTTTTTTCCAAAAACTCGGAATGTCTTATTTTTATTTGTGAAACTTTGAATATTAATTAATATGATTTCAATTTTAATTTTAATTTTATATTTTCGAATTTAAATTTCAAAAATTTTATTTTTTAAAAAAAATTTATATTTTTTACATTCCGAGGAAATTAATTATATTTTTTACTCGATCAATCGATGCGTTTTTTGGACATAAATCCATCGATCGATATGTTTATAAAAAAACGTTCGGAATATACCGAGGGACATCTTCCTCGGAATATACCGAGGGACACCTTTCCTCGGAATATACCGAGGGACCTGTTCCTCGGAATATACCGAGGGACATGTTCCTCGGAATATACCGAGGGACATGTTCTTCGGAATATTCCGAGGAAGATTTCCCTCGGTATATTCCGATCGATCGATGGATATATGTCCAACTCGCATCGATCGATGAACTTCCGAGGAAATATCCCGACGAAGTTCTCTCTCGGTATATTCCGAGGAGATTTCCGACAAACTAGTGATCCTCGGAATTTCCTCGGAATTTTGTTTCCTCGAAATTCCGTCGGAAAATTCCGAGGGATTTCCGAGGAAAGAAGAAATTCCGAGGAATTATTTCTGAGGACTTGTTTCGTCGGTATGTCGTCGGAATAACGTTATTCCGAAGAAATTCCGACGATTTTTTCCCTCAGTATCCTTGCTGTTTTCTTGTAGTGCATTAATATTATATGGTAATTAGATATTTATTATGTATTGTTGAAAATTCGAAAACGTGAGTTCTATAGGAGAAGACAACAATGAGAACTATATTTGGTTTGATTGAAACTACAAAATTTCTCTCTCACTTGAAATCCTTTCAAATTCTCTCTCATCGTATATATCTTTATGAAATCACTTGCCATCATCCTTGGATGAACTACCAATGCAATAGGATGGACTGGTCTTGCTGGTATCGCAGAAATCTATGGATACTCGCAAACTTTAGTCTCATATCTCTTATATATTAATGGAGAAGCATTGTAACAAATGCATTCACACTAAACTAGACACATGTCACGTGTAGAAGCATTGTAATAAATGCGTTCATACTAAAATGGACACATGTCACATATAGAGAGTTTCTCAACCAAACTCTACATAAATATGTTCACACTATGTACTTTACGTTTTTTTTAATATAAAACTCACATGCATGATTTTTCTTTACGTTATTTTTACTGTTTACGAATAGAGTTGGACAAATTATTCATAAATATTGATTTGATTCGTTATCCGTTTTGATTCGAACCGAAAAATCCGGATATTCGTTACTCTACGAAGCAAATCAAATACTAAAATGCAATATATGTAAAAAAAAAAGAAGCAAATCACAAATATCAATATTTATAGGAACGGATATCCAATTTGATTCGTTATATGCATATATATATATATATATATATATTAAAAGAATTATATATAAGTTATATATAAATTTTACAATATTTTGTTTTTAAATAATTTCATTTTAAGAATTTTATTTTTCATGTATTATTTTGAAAAAAAAATGTCATTTAATATTAATTAACAGTATCTTTATATATTTATCAACCATCTTTATATACTTTTACATACACATACATGTGCACATTGACGTGAACACCTTATAAGTAAGTATTTACCACAACTGAAATATCTAATTTTTTTTGAAGTTAAAATATTTTTTTTCTTAATGCTTCTTTTATTATCGACCAAATTGTACTAAAATGATTTGTCTTAATAATTTTTTTTTTGAATTATTATCCGTTTAGAAACTATAGGGGGTGATTGGTAGAGGTTGTGGCTTTCTGTTTTTTTGCTCTAAGATTTAGGTTCTAGAATTTTAGCTTTAGCTTTAATTTATTTTGCTGTAGAAATTTTTCAAAGCACTGTATAAGATCTCTAGACAAAGTGCTTTCTAAAGCTAACATATTTCCTTTTATAATGTTTTGGCTTTAGATTCAGTTTTTAAAATAATAGCATGACTCTTTAAAAAATGGATGTAGAAATTAAAAAGGCTGTGCAAAGCTCCTACAGCCTCAACAAATCACCCCCATAGTATCAAACCATTGGTTCGACATCACGACTATCTAAGATTCATAACATGAAAACAAACAAATAATAGTAATTTTTGATTATCACAGGAAAAAAACCAAAAACATCAAACATTTTAACCGACCAAACTAAATAAATATTGATTTAAAATGATAGTTATATTTTAGGAGATTAAAAACAAAAAAAAAATCTAAAACCGAACCGATATCCAGATTAAACAGATTAATGTCTCCTTATTTAAAAAAAATGAAACTAATAATCACATTCTGCGCAAGGCGCGGATTATTACCTAGTATCCATAATATACTTTCTGCCTAATTTCCAAAGAAAGTAATGGCCTCTTTCCATGAATTCATTTTTGTTTGTTTTTTTCTTATAGTCCATGTAGTAACCCTTTCTAAATGAGTTATTCTTGGGTACACCCCCTAGTGTGAACCTCTAGATCCACCAATCAATAGGATTTCATTAATTCAAATTCGATATCTTTTAAAAAAAAGAAACAAAATATTGTCAAATTATATTATGTTTTTTAAATAAAAAGGTAAAAAAAAGATGGTAGTTACAGAAATTTTTTTTTTAAAAAATATATTTTTAACGTCGACAGAAAAACACTAAACCCTAAATCCTAATCCCTAAACCCTTGGGTAAATCCTAAACCATTGGACAAACCCTAAACCCTTGGGTAAACCGTAAACCCTTGGATAAATACTAAACTCTAAATAAAAAACACTAAAACTCTAAATCCTAAACCCTAAACCCTAGAGGTTCACCGTAGCGGTGAATTCAAGAATAAGTCTTTCTAAATATTTGATTCTTTTCAATGTTTACATAATATGCACTCAACATTGTAAGTAAGATTTGGTGGCATAAATATAGTACACATGCATGAGTATGAAAATACGCAAATGTTGCATTAAAACGGACATTTTCTTAGAATTTACTCTTAACATATCTCATATTCCCAATCTTTAGGCCTCTTCTCATATTAAATTACATATTTGTTTACTTAATTATTTTCATAATTGACATTTATTGAAATTTGAAACCTACAAGAAACAAAGCGCCTACAGTTCTTGTGCCGTACATTACGTTAAACGTGATTCATTCCCCAGCTGTAAACCAGTGATACATTCAGCTATATAATTTATCTTCGGTACAATATTGATTAGAGGTGGATACATATGGGGCCTATAGAAGGCATCAACTTAAAAACTCAATTAGCGTGTCGTGTCCAGTAAAGGCCCAAAACATTTATTCTATAATGAAAATAAAACTAAAATTTACATCTATCTATCAGTCAATCAATCTATCTATCTATCCCCTATATATTATTTATATATCATTTAAAAAGCATTACAACTTCTTTTTGTATCCACATGTCATCACTAAAATGATTCTTAGAATCATTAGAAAAATATGTTGGTTCATCTAATTATATAATAAGCTTTTTATTAAACTAACAATAAATTCATCATTAATGTACTTTATTATTTTCTTAAATAAAATTTACGGAATTGCCTAATGTAGCTAAAGTATATATGGCAATTAATGATTTTGAATAATAAAGATTTGATAAAAAATAGTGTATCTTCTATCATATTTGTTTAATTTTAAACTATTAAATAAATTAAACAACCACAATAACCATATAATAAAAATTTAGATTTTTATGAATATGTTATATTTTGAATTTTTACAAACGGCTATAAATTACTAAAACTGTTAAAAATCTCACATTCAAATTTTATGATCCATGGTTTAAAATTTTTGTTATGACAAAATACAAATGATTACAAAAATTATATAAGTAAAAAGTCTAATTTAATTAATTATTAAGATTAATATATATATAGTTTTAAATTAAACTATAAAACATATAAAATACAATATTTTAATTTCAAAATTGACTTTGAACAATTTTTTTTGATAAAATTTTTGAACAATCATTGACAACTTATTTTTTTTTTAAATCATAAATTAATAAAAATATTAATCCCACAATGAAAATTTTGTTATGAGTAATTTAAATTTTTTTCTATAAAAGATACAAATGATCAAAAAAATATATGAGTAGAAATCATCACTTAATAGACATTAATATTAAAAATATACTAAAATATATTATCTATGTTAGTATCATTTAAATTTAATAATATATCCTATCAAATAAAAAAATAATTTGGATTAATAAAATTGATTTATATGTTCGCACCAATTTAATTATATATTTAATAGTTACTGACTTTTAATTATTTAATATATATTTATTATTTCATAATATGTAAAAATATTTAATACATAAAATAATTTATATATATAATGTTGATCCCGCGCAAGGCGCGGATCTTAACCTAGTCTATTATTATAAAGTACACATTGTCTCTCTTCTTAGGATGACACATCATCAAATAGTTAACTCACAGTGCGACACGTGTCCTCCATCTTTTGAAAAACCTTCATTTATAGTTTGGCTTATCCGTTTTGCATATATTAGGCTGGCAACAAAACGTTGGCCCTTTAAAGCTTGCTCTGTTAATCGAGACTATCTTCCTCACGAGTCATCGCCTCTTTTTTTTAGGGTTCATAGTTTCCTTGAAGCTCTCCTTAGGTTCGCCAACAATGGATGTTCTGAGAGGTTGTGTCAGACGAGTATTTCTGAAGAATCATTGTGTAGCTCTTTGTTGGTGTCTTTTCCTTTACGATTTCTCCCCTTAGAGACATTACAACAAGCATTGATTTCACACCATTAACCAGTGGCGGACCCACTAAGGGCAATGGGGTGTCATGTGAAAGATCTGTAGCATTTATGGTAAAACTCATATCTTGACCCCCCATAAACCCGAGTTCGATACCACCCTGACACCTAATTTTTTTAAATCCAAATTTTGACACCCCAAAAAATAATTCCTGGGTCCGCCACTGCCATTAACAAGTTCTTAAATCTTTGACCCACTATATCTCATTAAGTTATCTTTATCTCTCTCCTAGGCTGTAGAACTCCACCTATATAAAGGTAAATAATCATCGCTAGATCATCAACTTCACAGTTCCTCATAGCAATACAAATTCGAAACAAAATCCGGCGTATGATCTCAAAAGTTTCAAACTTTTTTAATGCAAATCTTTATTTAAACTCTTACGGATATTATTTCAATTCCATTTTCGATTATTCTGTCGAGTGGAGTTTGTTATTCCATAAATTGTAGACATCAAGAATCTTGACTCAAGACTATAAGAATGCATTTGGCAGAAAAGCTGGTTTGTATTTTTGTATTTTTTTCCATATTTCGTAGTAATATATTGTAAATGTAAATCTCATCTCTCTTAATCTTTGGGTTTGACATGTTTCAGATTTACGGTCTCTGCATGGCTTCATTTACTGGCATGGATATTGAACAAGATGAATAAAATGAGACATGCAGATATGCCAAGGCGGAACAGAGACAACAAAACATAATTTCGAGCTATTCAATTCTACTCCACTTCCACCTTCTCACCAACGCTGTTAAGGTCAAAATAATCTTAAAGCAAATAATCTATGGTATCGTCATATAGACTGCTCTTGATTTGCTCAATGTTTCTTATGCATATAATCGTTGGCTCAACTTCCGATCGCATCCAACAACATGATGCTTCCTCAACATAACCATTAGTTTATATGATTATGCCATTGTCAAGGTCTAACAAGTGATGGCTACGATGCTTCTGGTAGAGAAGACAGTGATCAGATTCCTTCTATAAACATCTCACGATCAAGACGAGAAGTATAATTATAATCAGTAGAGTTTAGCTCTTAAGGGTTGATAATCCTTAAGCATTTTTTTATATATGGCTGGTAACATTCAAATGCATCAATAAAGAAAAGTCAATATTCTCAGACAAAAGATTGATGAGCATTATGGAAAAATAAACAAAAAATGGAAGTTTTTTGTGCATTGTCAATGAAGAATAGTTAAACTAAAACAAACATTGAGAGAAGTTAAATAACTATATTTTTCAAATTTTATTATAATTAGACAAGTTTATAATATCTATAATAATTTTAAAATACATAGAAAATTAAAAATATTAATGGTATTTTTAGTTAAAAGTAAATTTAAAATTTAAAATAAATTTGTATTATTATTTATTTAATCGCCCGTCCATAGGGAGAGTTTACCCTAGTATATCATAAAACACATGTTGAAAAATATAAACATAAATGACAAACGCAAACAAAACAAAAACTATACAAATACTTATATCTAATAATAAAATTAGTATTTGACCGTGTAAACCAACCTTGAAGTAGAAGATAGTTGTATTTCAAACGATTTGGGACGTTAATTCAAGCCTTGAACCTTTTCTTATGCCAAGAGTCCATTATAGCGATACTAAGGAAGCAGCGGAAGATTTTGAAGCTTAGATTCAAGTTTTAAGGTTGGAAGCTAAAGGATGTGCTGAGGATGTACTGAGGATGTGCCGAGGCAAACTAAATAAAACTTACATATTATTTTTATTTAATGCTATTGTGGTTGTGGATTGTTCATTATCGCATCATTCTTTATTAGTATGTACCTAGTATTAAATATGTTGTCAAGTCAATTAATTAAATGAAATACGTTTAAATGAAAAACCCTGATCATAAAATACATTAAAATACATAAGCAAACACCATTCTTTGTTATTGGGGTTTGGGGTCTTGAGGCATTGTGTTGGCCAGTTGTTTTATGTATTTCTAGTTCATCTGGTTCTGGTCTTATTTTGGAATAAATTTAGTGCTTTTTATTCGTTTTTTATCTCTCTTTGGATATGGTTGATATGGACTGTGAAAGACTTGGTACTGTATTGGTATATATTTAGGTGGAGGGAGAGATATTGGTCTTTGGATGATTCTTTGGTCTTTTGGAATTCGAAAACGGATTACGGAAGGGGCTTGCAGATGTGGTCTTTTGTCTCATCAAACCGAAGACAGCCACATAGCTCATTAGTTGGATTTGGATATGGAGTTCATCAGCGGGTAATTGGACATAGATCACTTTTTGGACTTGGATATGGAGCTAAAAAGCGTGTATTTGGACATATGGTTTAGTTATAGATGGAATACTTTTATAAAGAACTTATTATGGGATTTATTAGATCATGGCCTTATGTTTTAGAGTTTACCAGATGCTATAAATGATCAATTTTAATGGACTTTACGAATTGGGATTATATTTTCTTTCTCATGATACGGAACAGGAGGCTTATAATTTACTTAAATTATAATTTTATACAGATATTATTTTTCCATAATATAGGTATCAAGGAGGAAGCCCGAGGTTTTTCCATGGGATCTTATATGGTATTTGGGAGAATAACGAATCACAAGGGACGGTTGGAGATTAGGAACTTTTTGTTGGATAGAGACCATTCTAATATTTTATTTCATCACGGGACACAAGTTTTTTCTTTGGAGGTTTCAAGGAAATTTATTATGGGACTGGGAGTTAGTAAAGTTAATAAGCTTGATGGCATTAACATGGCGGAGAGCCTATATAATATGGGGGTTAGAGAATTCAGGGTATCATTACACCCAATTTAGACAGCTCAAGAGAGCCTTTCTATATATATATTTTTTAAATGAGAGCACTAAGTTGGAATTGCCGAGGAATGGAAAGTAAGTGGACTATACTTTATTTAAGGGAGATATGGCATAAACATAAGCCGGATTTTTTTTTTTTTTGGAGACAAAGAAAGAGTTTGAGTTTGTTCAGGAATTTCAATCTCATTTTGGATTTGATAATCTGGTCACAGTGAATCCAGTGGGACGGAGTGGTGGAATAGCACTTTACTAAAATAATGAGTATCAGGTTAATGTTTTATATTCAAGTAATCGAATGATAGATGTTGAAGCAGTGGCTCTTGGGAAAACGGTATATATGACGTTTGTGTATGAAGATCTAGTTCAAGACCTACGAGAACAAGTGTGGGAACGCTTAACTAGATATTGAATTTCGCAATCCGAACCTTGATTTATTATTGGTGATTTAAATGAGATCACATGAAATCATAAAAAATAGGGTGGAGCTTTGAGAAGTGCGGCCTCATTAAATAATATGATAAGGAATTGTGGATTACTGGAGTTTCCTGTCGAGGGAAATAAGTTGTCACGGCAAGGAAGAAGGGGCAAAGGCAAATGAGCAGTAATGGTTAGATGTCTTTTAGATCATGCATTAGCAAATGAGGAGTGACACACTCTATTCCCCTGTTCTTATACAGAACATTTAAGGATGGTGCCATCGGATCACCGCCCAGTGGTGGCTTACTTAGAAGATAAAGTTCCTCGGAGAAAATGGCAGTTTAGATTTGATAAGAGATGAGTTGGACAAGAAGGCCTTATGGAATCAATTACAATGGGATGGTCAGATTATAGTGAAAGAACCGGAACTGGTATAGTGGCAAAAATTAGTAATTGTCGCCACGAGATAGCAAAATGGAGGAAAAATAATCCACCTTATGAGAAAGAAAAGATATCAAACTTACAGAAAGCTCTCGAAAAGGTACAAACAGATGATACTAGGTCTCATGAGGATATTTTAGAGGTGTCTAGGAAGTAGCAAGAGGCATATAAGGACGAGGAGGACTACTGACATCAGAAAAGTAGAAATATGTGGTATTCATCTGGAGACCTCAATACAAAATTCTATCACGCTTTAACTAAGCAGCGAAGGGTCCGTAATAGGATCGTAGGGCTACATGATGTTAAGGAAATTAGATTACAGAGGATAATGGAGTAAAGAAAGTTGCGGTAGACTATTTTGCAGAATTATTTATTGCAACTTCTCCATCGGAGTTTGACGATTTTCTCTCAGAGGTAACACCGGGCATAACTCCACAGATGAATCAACGATTATTAAGGATAGCGACAGAGGATGAGGTCAGAGAGGATCTGTTTATGATGCATCCAGAGAAGGCGCCAAGACCGGATGGCATGACAGCTCTCTTTATTCAACATTCATGGCATATTATTAAGAGTGAATTGGTGGAGATGGTGAATATTTTTTGGTTTCTGGAGAAATGGATTCAAGGTTAAATATTACTAATATATGTATGATTCTAAAGACAGAGAGGCCTAAAAGGATAACGGAGTTGCGACCTATCAGTCTATGTAATGTAGGGTATAAAATTATCTCGAAGGTTTTGTGTCACTGTCTGAAGTTATTGCTACCCTCTCTCGTATCAGAAACTCAATTGACATTTGTGGCAAGACGGCTGATTTCTGATAATATTCTTATAGCACAGGAAATGTTTTATGGATTACGGACTAATGAGGCGTGTAAATGAAATTATATGGCAGTCAAAACAGATATGAGTAAGGCCTATGATATGGTAGAATGTGAGTTTATTAAGGCATTACTTAGAAAATGGGGTTTCATGATCATTGGATTAAACTAATGATGGAGTGTATATCATCGGTTCAATATCGGGTCCTATTAAATGACCAACCTCAGGGCCTCATTGTGCCACAAAGGCGTTTACGTCAAGGAGATCCTTTATCTCCCTATTTATTTATTCTGTGTATTGAGGCTTTGATTGCAAATATTAAGAAGACGGAGAGGGAGAAACAATTAACAGGAATAAAGGTGGCCAGAGCATGTCCTTCAATATCACATTTGTTTTTTTTTCGGACGATAGTCTTTTCTTTTGTAAAGCTCAAAAGGAAGAGTGTCACACCATTTTCAGGATTTTAAAGGAATATGAGATAGTTTCAGGTCAACTAATAAACTTTGATAAGTCTTCAATTCAATTTGGACACAAGATCGAAGAATCTGTCAGACAAGAGTTAAGAGATATTTTGGGCATACAGAATTTGGGAGGAATGAGAACTTATCTAGGCCTGCCAGAAAGTCTTGGGGGTTCTAAGATACAAGTTTTTGTCTTTGTACATGATCGTCTAAATAATAGGGTAAATGACTGGACTTTTAAGTTCTTTACGAAGGGAGGAAAGGAAGTGATCATGTCATCAAATCAGTGATTACGGCTTTGTCAAATCATGTGATGTCTTGCTATCGTTTACCCAAGGCTACTACAAAAAAAATGACGAGTGCGGTAGCACAATTTTGGTGAAGTCCTGGAGGTATTACAAGAGGAATGCATTGGAAATCATGGGATAAAGTATGTATTAGTAAGGACGATGGAGGTTTAGGGTTTAAAGATATCATTGATTTCAATACAGCGATGCTTGGTAAACAATTATGGCGGTTGATAGAGAAGCCAAATACTTTATTTTCTCGAGTTTTCAAAGGTCGGTATTACAGGAATGCATCACCCCTGTGTCCGATTCGTTCATATTCTCCGTCATATGGCTGGCAGAGTATCGTATCTGCTAGATCTCTGGTAAGCAAATGACTAATCAAAAGGGTGGGAACAGGATCCTTTATATCCGTATGGAATGATCCTTGGCTCCCAACCACTCGCCCGAGACCAGCTAATAAAAATCAACACAATCTTTACCCTGACCTTACAGTGGATTCCCTTATTGATCATCATTAGCGAATATGGAATTCACAGGCGCTTCGGGCTTTGGTGGACCCACATGATGTGAAATTGATAGAAAGTATACCAATGAGTAGAACTCGGATGACATATAAAGAAGGATGGCATTTCACAAACAATGGAAAATATACGGTTAAATATGGATATTAGGTTGAAAGGATATACCCAAATAAGGAAAAACCACCATTAGTGTTTGGGCCCACATTTGATATTCGAAGGCATATTGTTGGAAAATACGGTGTCCACCGAAAATTAAACATTTTCTATGGCAATTGGTGACAGCGTGCATAGCAGTTAAGAAGAATTTGCAAGCGCGAGGGATACACAGAGATACCTTTTGCGCAAGATGTGGAGCTGATGAGGAATCGATCAACCATGTATTTTTTGAATGTCCTCATGCACTTCAGGTGTGGACTCTTTCAAAGATTCCAAAAAATCCAGCTATGTTCCCAACAAGTTCTCTCTTCGTGAACATGGATCACCTCTTTTGGAGAGTTGTTCCACAGATGGAGGACCATCTGTTTGCATGGA
The DNA here is from genome assembly GCF_020379485.1 of Brassica napus. NCBI lineage: Eukaryota > Viridiplantae > Streptophyta > Magnoliopsida > Brassicales > Brassicaceae > Brassica > Brassica napus. The sequence continues at coordinate 3,765,710 of NC_063451.1, read as the reverse complement.
TACTATGGTACATCTGGAAATGAAGAAATAATAAAGTCTTTAGTAATCTGGATGTGGATCCTAGGGATACCCTTAAACTGGCAGAAACGGAATCTACACTCTGGGTTGAGGCACAAATTTTGAATGAACATAAGAGGATTCCACAGGTAGAGGCTACGATTCTTTCGTTAATTCCCGGAAGATGGTGTTTCACGGATGGTTTCCTGGAAAGAAAACGATATTTTTTCAGGTCAAAGATGGTATAGTACTTTAGAAGGATTTGAGGGCCTGATGGGGGCAAGGAATGTCCGGGCTTCCCTCTCTCCTCTTCATGCAGAGATGTAAGCGTTACTATGGGCAATGGAATGCATGAGAAACTTACGACAATTTCAGGTTACGTTTAAAATGGATTGTTTTGAATTGGTGAAGGTGGTTTCAGAACCAGAAGAATGTCTAGCATTTGCAATTTATTTGGAAGATATAAACAACCTGAAAGAGAGTTTTTTCCGAGCAGAGATTATCTATGTACCAAGAACGCATAACAAGAAGGCGGATAGCTTAGCACGCATCGCTAGGAAGGAAACGTCTTTTGTAGTTCACATGGATCAAGATCTCCCAGTGTGGTTCACAGAGTCAATATGAATCCGTAAAGTTGCTGACAAAACAAAAAAAAAACACCATTCTTTGTTTAGTGTTAGAAGCATGAAACCGGTCTGAACCAAAAAGAGAAGCATCAACCGAAATGACCAAATCTCTATAGAGTGAGGATCATTTCAAAAGAGAGAATGAGAGTAGTCGTCAACTACAAGAATCTTATCTTGTGCATACTCTTTACTTATGAGTGACACAATAGAAAACGAACCCAACTGATTGATACTTGTGAATAAGTTAATGTCCCCATCAACCCTCTTATCCCTTGGCACCAAATTCAGTCAAAAAAAAGAAAAAAACGCTCTTATCCTGCGCATATGCCCACTTTTATCCTGCGCATATACATAATCTCCACTACTATGGTGCACTTCTACAAAATTTAAACACAAAAGAATTTCACAAAACTCCAAAAAGCAAAGAATCTGACCCATTCACATACGTTTCGCAAACAATATTATGCCCACCACACGATTAACCCAAAGAAGAGAGAAAAAAAAAAAACAGAGAGAGTGAGAGAGTAAAGAGATTGAAGCAGAATCTAATGGAGAGTGTGGCAGTGACATGGAGCATAGAAGAAGAGAAATCATTCGAGAACGCAATTGCTATGCATTGCGTAGAAGAGGAGATAACAGAGGATCAATGGATGAAAATGGCGTCAATGGTTCCAACCAAATCATTACAAGAAGTCAAGAATCATTACCAAATGCTTTTAGAAGATGTCAAGGCAATCGAGAGTGGACAAGTCCCATTGCCTCGGTATCAAAGAACAGGCGAGGAAGCAGCAGCAACTTCTCCGGCGAACAGAGACTGCCATTCCTCCGGCGGAGGCGGATCAACGGAGAAGAAACCAAACCATGGAGTCTCCGGGATAAGTAGCTCCAATGGCGGCGGAAGAAGTAATTCCAAACTTGAACAAGAGAGGAAGAAAGGGATCCCATGGACACAAGAAGAGCATCGGTTTCTTCTTCTTCCTCCTCAATTCTTTTATAAAAGCGAAATAAAGATGTTGCCTTTATTCAAATGCTCTGTTTTTGTTTTTGTTTTTGTTGTTGAAGGTTATTTCTTTTGGGTTTGGAAAAATTTGGGAAAGGAGATTGGAGAAGCATCTCAAGGAACTATGTGATCACAAGAACACCAACTCAAGTAGCAAGTCATGCTCAAAAATACTTCATCCGGCTCAACTCAATGAACCGAGATCGAAGAAGGTCTAGCATTCACGACATCACTTCTGTGAACAATCAAGCTCCTGCAGTTACAGGACAACAACAACAACAACAAGTGGTCAAGCATAGACTAGCTCAGCCTCAGCCTCCGCCTCAGCCTCAGCCACAACATCACACAATGGCTGGATTAGGGATATATGGTGGTGCACCCGTGGGACAGCCCATCATCGCACCGCCTGATCATATGGGTTCAGCTGTGGGAACACCTGTGATGCTTCCACCTCCAATGGGAACTCATCATCATCTTGGAGTTGCTCCTTATGCTGTACCGTCTTATCCGGTTCCACCATTACCACAGCAACATCCAGCTCCATCTACTATGCATTGACAACAACAAGTGGTGAAAACTGACACCACATTGTACTGAATACTTGTGTCCATTTTCTCAAATTGAACACTGAGAGAAGGAACAATAACGGAGACTGAGACGAGCAATAATAATGTACAGCAGAGGAATCTGTTTCTTTCCATTTCAAAAATCATTATTTTGGGTATATTTCTGTCTGTAGAGGGAAAGATATATAGAGATCTTTCTTTCTTTCCTCTTGATCTTAAAGAGTTATTGTGAAAATGACATGCTAAAGAGTAGAAATGTAGAAAGATGTGAAAATAGAAAACATACTAAGAAGTATCTAATGACTAGAAAATTTCACCAGGCATAGGACGATCAAATGATAGTGTCAGTAAAGTTTTATACCACATCCATCAAGTATGATGCCACGATCATGCTAACATAAAAAAATGGTATCATATTTTTTTGACATGTCATAATCTTAAAATTTTTATTGACATATGTCACGATCATGTTAATCAGCAATTTTGAATAAACGAGCTTTATATAATATAAGATAAATAATTTTTGACGTCATTATAAAATAACTCTTGTTATTGTGATATTATGATTTGTTATTTGTTTATAAATCAGAATATTTACTTTATTCTATTATTCATTAACACTTTGTTTGGAGGTAATTATAAATAAATTTTATGAAGTGTTTGAATATAGGAGTCATTCAAATTGAAGACTATCTTTTAGTTCTAATACTTGCCAACTCATAGTTATAGATTGCTCTAAAAACACTGAAACCGGTATAGATCATAGTAGCCGAACAAGATTGATCATTATGCACTTCTGGTTTATTTTGGGTTGTTAATGTAAGAAAGTATTGAGTATGATATGGAGTTATACAAGAGTGCCTTATATACACGGCAGTACGGCATTGTAGTAGGGTTTATTGACGAGAGTATATGGTTTCCTTAAACATAGAAGATCCTAAATCAATCATCAATATGATTGATCCTTAATAATAGGTACCATATAGTCAGTGCCGGTCCTGAGATATTCATGGTCCAATACAAAATACAAAATTGAAGCTCTAGATAATATATAAAAAATATGTCGATAAAAAACTAAAGTTTATAATAAAAAATTACAATATCCTCAAAACTAAAAAACTTATCAGTTCTTAAATATAGATATTCTTGCATTTTTTCTTGCAAAATTATCCAACAAACTTTCATAATCAAGTTCTTGATCATATCCTTTTCAATGGACAATATAGCCAAACCATTTAATCTTTCCTGTGAGATAACAAATTGTCAAATTGATATATTTATAAGTAATAACATTGAAAAAAATAGGCCCTAAAATTTTGACAAAAATAGTAGGCCCCATATGTTTGTATCAAATGTTTTGGTTCAAGCCCGGGCCTGCATATAGTTCAAACTTTAACTGTGTACAAACATTCAATTCAGCTTACTGCGATTTGTCAAACCAATCTGAGACGTTAGCCCCTTAAAACCATGATAAATTCTACACATAAAAGACTTGTCCAACGTTTAAAAGGGACTCGTGAGGAACATTGAAGATGACGTTGTTCCCTCTACAAATCTTTTTAAGAAAGGCATAAACATAATTTATGGCAATCTTCTTAGGAAGCGATGAATTTCTTCTTGCTTTCACGACAGTGTTTCCTTGAATATGAACAACCCCTGAGTCTCTACCACTCTTTAGAAACTCCAGCTCGTTTGTCTCCTCCTCACCCACCGCTCTGTCCGGGCAGTAGCTAGCTGCATTGCTCGGTATATCAAGGGGGATGATTGTGTCCAGTGTTGATACCGTGTAGTCCACCATCGAAGAGAACATGTCCATGTCGTTATTGTTGATCAATACTTCTCTCGACTGATGCGGCTGGCTGCAGATAGAAGCACTGCTGCTGTTGCTTGAGTTCGAAACTGGCTCCATCATTCTTTCCATTTGGACGAAAGAGAACAGGTTGTTAAACAGCTTGTTCTCGAAATCGTCGTCTTTCTTCTGTAGATCCTTATAACCATACCTGTTCAACGGCTGAGAATTACTTAAGTGCATTATAAGTCACAAAAGTAACCATGAAAGTACCTGGCGACACAGCGAAACATTCGGAATGTTTTGGATCCGATTCTCTTCACTAGAAACCTCTCTTCTTCGGGGATAGTATAGACAGGGAGGTACTTGACGCAGACAAAGACTACAACTGAATGAATCGCCGGGAGGTTAGTGATGACATGAGAGAAGATGTGAGGAACGCCACTCGCTAGCTCTGAGTAGACTATCCCTATCCCCGGCACCCGGACAAGCCCAAGGCTCGGGCCAAGGCCGATGATCCAGCTCATTGAAACTTTGCTATGCACTTGGAACTCATATCTCTTGATTTTTACGTAATTCCAGACCAGCATTACAACAAGTAAGACCGCTGCTATGACTAGCGGAAGCCAACCACCTTGGTTAACCTTTAAAAGAACTGCCGAGAAGTACGCGCCTTCAACCATGAGGGACAGCACGGTGAATACGAGGATGAGAAACCAGTTGCACCGCCACACGAGTAGCATAAGAAGCACCATGAGTACTGTAGTCACAAGCATCACAACAGCGACTGCCGTCCCTATTTTCATCATGATACCAAGACAGTCAGTCAGAGGTTTTATCTATTAGAGACATAGTCTCGCACATCGGAAGTTGGAATGAATCCCAAGTAATATATAAGATAGATATGTCACTCCTCTTAACACAATTGGTTTTAGGTTGAAAGCCATCTAGCTTAACGTTAGCAACATGGTTTAAGATGAGCATCATACCGTATGCATTCCCTATTTGGTTCTGATTCTTGAATCTAGCAGTGACGGCTATGCAACCAACCATGAGTATCCAGTTGATATCCGGGCTATAAATCTGACCAAGAAACTTCTTCGAAGTATGAACGACTTTAACAGGAGGAAAACACCCATGAGCCATAGCCTGCTTGATTATCGAATATGTCCCTGATATTGTAGCTTGGCTTCCAACAACCGCAGCTCCTGTGGCAACTATAAACATTGGCCAATATATACTATCTGTGGAGTCAAAGCAAAAGAGATAAAAGTTCAGCATTATTAGGCACTATGACTCCAGTCAGTAAGACAAGTTTTATGACAAACCCGGGATAGATTCATAGAATGCATTTGCATAGTTATCTTTGTTTTTGACAAGGTACGCAGCTTGGCCACAATATGCTAAAAGAAGACAAGGGAACACGAAAAGCGTAAAGGCAAGCTGTATAGCTAATAATGGGAAATAAGCAATGTCGTCGTATAGTGCCTCTGTCCCTACATTTTTAAAAGATGAAACAACAAAGAAGATGCATTTAAAAATCAGTTGAAAAAAGAGGCTAGGGGCAAAGAACAAGCATGTTTAGCATGTAACCTGTTATGCTGAGCAGAATTCCGCCAAGCGAAACCCAACCATCTCTCCCTCTCCGTCTGAAGTACATGTATACATATGTCGGCGAAAAGGCTTTTAAAACGCTTGTATCGTATATGCAGATGTTGTATAACCCGGTGCCTCCAATAAACAGAAGCCAAATAAAGACAATAGGTGCAAAGAGCCATGCAACTTTGTCCGTACCATACTGCTGCATACTGAACAGACCCACCAAAATAAGAACAGCGACGATCACAACGGTGTCTGAACAAGAAAAGAGTTGGGAAAGGATTAACAGACAAATGAAAAACAAAATAAACCGAAAAAAATGGACTAACATTAGAATATACCGCTACTCATCTGTGGATTGTTAACTTTGATCCCACCAGTAGCTGAAAGAACTGAAGCAGGAACTAACACTCAGTAACCTGTCATCTATGAATCCAGGAAATGTAAGCTAAGAGAGACCTACGTACCCGAGATAGCCGGGGTAAAGATGCCATCACCAATCGTCATACAAGTCCCTACAAGAACAATTATCAGAAGCGCTCTCTTCCTAGATTCTTTCTTCTCCAACCAGTTCATGGTTTTCGCAGCCATAGACCCCTCAGGCAAGAAAGTACGTCCATATGTCGTGAGCTCCTGGTCGCTACGTTGCTGGTCCGGGATTAGTTTCAGTTTACCATTTCTGCATAGCAACGAGTAAATAGCTAGAGTCCCACCTGCACGTACATTTCATTAATTCAGGAGCAGCTAAATCTGTAGTGATTTTACTTACTTTGAACATATAGTGAGAGGGATCCTACCTTGACCGTTGTCGTTAGCTTTGCAGACAATGAAGACATATTTGATGAGAGGGATAAGCAAGAGGGAGTAAATGATTAAAGAAAGTGCTCCAATTACATCTTCGGTGTCATTTATTCCATCAGGGAATGTATTGTGAAACACGTACAAGGGAGATGTCCCCAAGTCGCCATAAACTATCCCTAGACTCTGGAAGGCCAACCTCAGAAGCATCAACGTTGATAAACCCTGTAGACAATAGATGAAGTGGATAAAAAATACTCAACTTCTTATCTCTGAAACTTATGTATATGATTGAATTAGCTTCTGAAATGATGTCTCATAGAATTTATGACTTTTTTTTATAACCGTGGTATGATCCAAAAACTTTCTAGGCCCAAAGAATAATCACCGCAAAGCCCGCGGAATCTTACCATTTAAGGTGTCCAAAGTGGCCGGATTCGAACCCAGATGGCGGTACTCACAACTGTCCCTTTTACCAATAGAATTTACATCTTAATCTAAGGATGTTATTCAGTCATGAATTTTATACAGAATCAATTGTTATCCGATTGGTATTCTTAATTAAAGATTAAAATTTGGTGTTTTGTAAACCATGTTTACTATTTTCATACACAGTTTTGTGTTATTCAATCAAGATTAATTTTAAGAATTTTACTAAATCCTATATTATTCAAAATACTTTATTTTTCGGAAATCTTTGTATAGTATAGTCCCTAAAATGAAACTCAATTGAGCTTCGTGAATAAATTGCTGGGAAAAAATTGAAGGTATAATACACACACATAACATATTCTCTTGAATTTTATCAAAATTGCAAGTGTTGAAGGCTATATAACATCAAAATAGCAACTCTTAATCAGTGAATAACAGTCCCCAAACATATAGTTATGTTATTATCATGTCACACCCAAATAAGAACTAGCTTGAAAGAAGAGATTTGCGAATTCTCAGAAGAAAGAAACAAGATCCAGAAAGTTCTCAATTCTCAACCTTGATCATGTGAATTGTTCATCTCTCTTTGAGTTAATTGAATTCAGATAGTACTCAAAACTATAAACATTGATTATTTTGTTTTAGTCTAATACTCATGTTTATGTCCTAAGTATAGACAAGAAGAACTTTACAAGAAGAAAAAATGATAAGTTATGTATAGTATTTACCTTTTCTTTCTGCATGTTCTTGAGCTTATGTGCTTCTTCCTCCATTGGCTGATCAAGTTTCTGCTCTAAATCCCACATAGCTCTTACCTTTCGCCCTTCTATTGTTTCCTCTCCTTCTCCTTTTTCCGCCATTTTTCTTTGCCCGGATACAGCAAGAGAGAGTTTGAAATTCCCCAAAATTGTCAGACAAAGCTAAACAAACCTCTATGGATCAAATTTGCTGGCTATGAGACAAGTATCTACGTGTTTTCCGCTTGTTAGTGGAACTAAATGAAGTGGCTTTGATTTATGAAAGAGGTAGCAATATTTAGTATCAACTATGTGAGAAATTGATTAATATATAGGAAGCCAAAGGAAAAGACATACCATTTGAAAAGAAAAAGTCGATAAAATGTTTAATATATTAACAATAAATAAATAATATCAGATCTAGTCTAAATAAATAATATCAGATCTAGTCAATCAAAAAATAATCAGATTACGCGACGTAAACACGGACTGGGGAATAATTTGGGTTTTGTAGTTTTGTTAACCATGATCTTGATCTCTTCGTCTGTTTCAAATAATAAAAGGACAACAACTTAGAGCATGATTATCGGGTAAGGGTTTCTAAATTTTTTTTTTTTTTTTTTGGTTTTATCTGATTAAAAAAAAAAAAAATTAAAACGAAACCAACCGCGGGCCGCCATGTGTTGTGGAACCTGCAAAATAGTGTAACAAACATGCCAAGAACGATCCGTAACTGGGAACTTTGGGGATCGTTTTTTCAAAAAACATGGGGCCCACACCCTTATTTGATGCAGAAACTCATTTTGGGTTCCGCGATAAATGTGCTCATAGACATCTCCAATGGGGTTCTTCCGATCGGAGTTCTTAATATATATATTATATATGTGTAAATAATTGTGGGGTCCACAATTATTGTGAAATCCATAAATAAGGATTCTTAGAGATTTTTAAAACCCTCTTTTAAGAATCTTTACCTATGGAGTTCCACAAAAATTGTGGACCCAACAATTACTTATACATATATAATATATACATAAATATATATATATATATATATATACATAACACATATATTTAGAACCCAAACACGAAGAACCCCCGTTTGAGGTGACAGATAGAATTCTACCATATGTTTTGGGTTTATTCATATTATACGGAAGACCACACTTTACCATTACTTTATTACCAAGAATGTGCTCGGCTCTAGGTTATCGACTGTGTGGCCATAGCACCATTAGTGGTTCGTGGTAGCTAGTGGCACCAGAGGCGAATCTAGACAATCTAAACGATGGGTGCATCACTGGTGATGAAATAACCAAATTGCATATGAAAAAGATTAAACCTTGGAAAGTGAAGATACACAAGCTACTTTTTACCATATAAGCTACCATTTTTACCATATAAGCTACCATTTTTTGATGTTTTACATACAAAATTTTAAATTTTAATATAATTGAGGGTGCACATGTCTCCACTCCCTATAACCTGTTTTCGCCACTGAGTGACACCCAGTGGTGGAGGTACGTAGAGAGGAGGGAAGGGAGCTGGCCCATATGAATTATTGAAGAACCTTTTATTTTCATTGATTTTTTGAAATTTTTATGATCAAGTGGCAAAATCTTTTGTAATGCCCCATATGATTTTAAGTTTATGATTAAGTGGCACCCAGCGGCGGAGGCAGATTTTATATTGCCCTGGTGGACCTTTTGTCTGGCTACAGTGTCCACTGTAGTTTTGTGATTATTTACCAATTGTTTCGTATTAAATGCAAAAACAAAATCTAGAAACTGAATGACGTCAATTGAATGAAGTGATCGAGTTGTGTGAACGCGCGCTTTATGACTGATGATTTCGTTATATCACCACTAACTTGGCAACTTCTACTTGGCATTAAAATAACATGATTATGGCCACGTCCTTGCGCATCATATGTACTTTTTCTTGTATTGTTTTACTGTTTTAAATTATCTCGTACTTGCTACAAGACAAAAATTAATCCGAGGTATCATGGGGAAATAAATAAACCTTAACACTGAGACCACACGGTCTCTTTTTCTTTTAGGTTGATGATATATTTTACACGTTATCTGTAGTTATCGATGGCAAAATCAAGAGCAATATTTTTTTCTTCTAAACATAATAATGTGAAAAGTCTAGATTAACAATTAGAATTTGTGACTGTCATGTTAACTTCTCAATCGGAATGAAAACATATACCAACGAATGGTCTCTAGCTTGAACAAAACAAAACGATAATGGCCTAATTTAGACTATCATCATTTGGGGTGTTAGTATTTTCTTATTCAATTCTTTTTTTTTTGGGACTATTGGTCTGCATATCCATGGATTTGGTGGCAACTTCAATGATCCAACCAACATTAATGCTTACAAGGAATCTCCTGCTTCAATTCTGCATCTTTTTCTTCTTCTTTTCATATTTTAACTAAATGTAAAATTTTTGAACAAAAAAATGTAAAAAAATCTTGATAAAAAAATGTAAAATTTATTGAAACCAAAAAAAGGTTTTTACATTAGTGCATCGTTAGATGGTGTTTTAGGTACTTCTGCTACTTCCTCCTTTTTTAATAATAAAAATTTTGAAGAATAGTTTTTGTTGAAAATTAGATAATATTTTCAGTTTTCGATGTAAAGTATAATATGTTTTATTATATGATTTTTTTATTTAGAGAAATACCCTAGGATACCACTAAATTTTTTTTATCACAAATATAGACTGTAAGGATCAAAATGACCAAAATATTTCATTAAAAAAGTAAATATACACGTATATCCACAAGGTTAACTAATCTAAACCTTAGGATTTAGAGTTAAGGGGTGGAGATTTGAGATTATAAATAATAAATAAATATTAAAAATTTGAAAATAAAATATTGAAAAATAGTTTCAAAAAGTATTTCGAATTACAAAAAAGAAAATTAAAAAAAAATATTTCAAAAAAAACATTTCAAAAAAATAAATTTATAAAAAATTCGAATTTGAAAACATATAATCTAAAACTTTTTTTTTCTGACATCAACACAAAAAGACTCATACTGACTCTGCGAACCATCCCGGTAACTCTGCAACCATGTGAACGACGAAAGACGGTCGTTTTCTAGAACTGCGTGCTAGACTATCCGCCCTTAAATTCTTCGTCCGAGGTACATGAACGATTTCTGAGTTGAGAAGCTTGCTCTCAAGATCTTAGTATCCTCCAGATAGTTGTCATACGCTGGCCATTCTTCTGGTTTCGAAATTATCTTCACCAATTGAGAACAATCTGTCGCAAACGTAACCCGAAACTACCGTAAGTTCTTCATACATTCCATTGCCCAAATGAGTTCTTCCACTTCCGAGTGTAAAGGTGAAAGACTCGCCCTTACATTCGTTGCCCCTAACAGTCCATCAAAACCCTCTAGGGTGATGTACCATCCTTGACCTGAAAAAGTATCTTTATCTTTACAAGATCCATCCGTGAAACACCATCGTCCTGGGATTACATACATGGTCATATCCCGTGTTTGAGGAGCTCTCCACTGAGTATTTATCACTTGTGCCTCCGCCTAAAAAATATATTTTTATTATTTTTATTGTTTTATTTATATCTAGGGTATTATGGTATTTTACCTATTAAATGAAATATTTTGGTCATTTTCTCATTAAAGTCTATTTTTGTAACAAAAACTTGAAAAATAGTCTATTTAAGAGAATTGCCCTTTTATTTATCATCGGTCGAATTGTGGTAATGTGAACAATTAATAATATTTTTGTTTAAAAAATATAAAAATATTAAACGTTTTATTCTATGTGCAAAATCATATAACGTCGTCTATTAAAAAAACTAAGGAACATGTAATGCAAAGAAGAGATGCTTGCGGCAAACCAAGCTACAAGATAACAATTGATTTTCACTTGTGCCAACACCGTACAAGAAAAGATATGTACTCAGCTCTTTCCCATGGCATCTTGTATTTCTCTCTCTAAAAACTGCAAAGAAGTGTAGCCTAATTCTAATAAACTCTCGGAGCCTAAACATAAAATCCACATTTAAGCTCAAAATCTAATTTAATGTATTTTGGTAATTTTGGTAGACTTTGTTGGATCAATTAATTTAAGCCAGTGGGCTTCCAAATTAATTGAAAAACCTGTGAATATAAATGGCCCATTCGGAGGCCTCTTTATTAAATGAACGAGGAAGTAAGTGAAGTCCCACATCGGTTGTGTGACTGATTTTCGAGCAGTATAAATATGCTCATGTGCTATTAGTGTTCAAAACGGCTCAGTAGGAGAGATCGCTCCACTTGTGCGCCGCCGTTGCCTGGCCGGCTTTAGGCTCGGACCAAGTTAAATTTAACATTTTGCCATTTAAAATCGAGAAAAAACAGCGTGCAATTATATTTTAAACGACAAACGGTTTGTCTATAAAATAAAAACGTTATGCATTTTATCCTCTCGAAATTTTAAACGAAATAAGAGAGAGTCTTGGGGAATAAGTTTCGCAACTCAACTTCCCTCGATCTCCGCGAGATTCTTGCCCACGTGCAGCAGCTGTTGCGGGAAGTGGGTTGTCTCCGTCTCTTTAAATATCGCCTCTGCTCTTCATTCATTTCTAACTTTTTCCGTATCGAAACCACAGCAAAAATCCCTTAGCGTAATTCATAATTCCGAGAGTGTTTCGTAGAGTTTATAGTTCGATAGGGCGATCACGAGTGAGGCGTGATTCGTCTGCCATAGTTGTATCCTGAGACTCTATATTCGTACAGTCTCGTCTCACTAACGGAGCGAATATTTTGAGTTAAGGAAAGCTATCATATCTCGACTCCATGTCTGTTTGCGAATACGATTTCTTATCGTCCTCGTATTCGTTTTTAATATTCGTCTATTTCCTTAACTTCGCTTTTATTATATCGTTTACGTCAGTCCGGTTTACCGGCGTCTACAGACTTAATCCATAATCTTTCTCTTATAAACGTGAGCCATAACATAGAGGTGATAGAGAGACAAATTTGACAGCAAAGCTCTCAAAATGATTGAAATTGCAACCGTCAACTACCTTGAGTTCCCAAAAGGAATCAATGCCAAGAAGGTGTTTTGGAAAGACGATCAGATACGAAATATATAGGTAAAAACTTGAGTTGGATTGATAGATCTCATAGCAAGGAAGAAACAACAACTTCCAGATCTCAAATCGAAGGTAAAATCCAAATTTATTTTGATCTAAAATTTGAGGGAAATCATCATATTTCTGAAATCTGTCTAGATTTGGTTTCCCAAACTCACAAATCCATATTGTGAGGCGATTTCCCTTGACATTCCCAAAACAAATTTTTGTTTCACTGCTTTGTTTCCTTTGCCATGCACCGACACCATTGACTTTGTTCTCGTAGAGGCTGTGAACTCCCAACCATTTATGCGTTGGAGATATCTTTTCTTATTTTGTGCCGAAGCTATTTTAAAGACTCGTGCTAAGCGAGATATTTTTCTTGTTTTCCCAAAACTTGAAAATTTTGAGGTTGAGTCAGAACGATAATTGATCATTGATAATATGGCGTATTAATGATAAGATGTGAGGTGGTTAGTATATTTGAATTGTATGAAGTCAACCTGAGGATGAGAAGATGGCGATCCCGTCGAAGCCTGTAAACTAGTTAATGGGTCCAAAGTGGCCTACGCCCTTTCGAGGTAATAGGTAGCCCAAGTTGTCATGTTATCAACATTATCAGAAATGGTAATTATAAGATGAGAAATTCTGGTGTGTTTGATAAGTATGTGTGTTAATATAAACGAATTGCTGTACTTATTGATTTTTAAACATTTCCGCATGCAGGTTGGTTACTAGTTTTGGGAATCATGTGGGCATACATGACAATGTTAATTAGATGACTTTTGGTTATTCATCCTCCCCCTCTTTTTCCCTTTTTAGTGGGTGTAGGTGTTTTTTTGTAGTTCAATTTATAGGGCGTGAGACTATGGAACAAAGTGATTGGGCACAAGTGTTACAATTTGGTATTAAAACCTAGGTTAAAGGCCACTCCGATTTTGACCCGAAGGATCGTAACAGAAAGGAGATGGGTTAGAATATTCTTGGAATGTTCCAAATAAGTTAGAGATATTTTTTATTTTGCATAAAAAAAAAGGTCATTTGATTGTATAGGGTTCCCCCTTGGATCATGTTTAGTAGTATATGTTGAATTGTAGGATTGAATATCTTTGTGGAGTGTCTAGTTATGAAGAGATTTCATCAGGTTGATTAGTAAAAGTTTTGAATCATTAAGACACTCATGTAAACTTGAAGGAACACTAATTTAGTTAAGTTCTGAGTGAGTTCATATCCTTTCGATGATTCAAGCAGAAAAGTTGTTGGCAAAGAAGAATGGACCTTACATCGCCATAGAGGTGAAGTAGATGCAGAGTTAGACACTATTTCAGTGGTAGCATAAGGACATCTTTGAACTATTAAAAAGGCCACCACCAATGAGGGGAGATTCTTTAACCATTCAGATAGATTCAGCAGTTGTTACAAAGATGGCAGAGTTGGAAAAAGCAATTAGAGGACTAAACAGACAAGGGGTTCATTCATTCAAGTAGTTGAACATTGGAAGCACCAATTCAATCTGTAAAGAAAAAGGATGGAAGTTTAGATAGACTATCGGGGATTAAATAACGCCACAATTAGGAACAAGATCCAGCTACCATGTAGACGAGTTGTTTGACAAAATACAAAGAGCTTCATGGTTTCCAAAAATAGATTTAGAATCAGGCTATCATCAGATATCTAGCTATAGCGGAAGAGAATGAAATGAAGTCGGCTTTATGGACTCACTATGGAAACTATGAGTTCGTACTTGTATTTTAGGTTAACTAATGTGCGGCCAGCCTTTATAAAATTAATGAACAACGTGTTTCATGATTATTGAGATAAACTCATAATTGTGTTCACCAATGATATTATAATTTACTCAAGGACTAAAGAGGACCATGAGTGGCATTTGCGTGTGGTGATGAATAGGTTATGAAAATAACAATTATTCACTAAGTTTAGTAAGCGTAGTTTTTGGCAAAGAAAGATAGGATTCACACATGGCTCATATGGTTTCAGGAGAGAGAGAGAGAGAGAGAGAGAGAGAGAGAGAGAGAGAGGGAGAGGGAGAGGGAGAGGGAGAGGGAATGGAGAGGAGAGTTTGAGGGGTGGAGTTTTAGGGATCTTTTCTTTCTGGTTCTCTCTCTTTCTCCTTTCTCTATCTCTCTCTCTCTCTCTCTTCTCTCTCTCTCTCTCGCTTCTCTCTCTCTCTCTCTCTCTCTCTCTCGCTCTCTCTCTTCTCTCCTCTCCTCTTTCTCTTTCTTTTCTTTCTTTCTTTCTTTCTTTCTTTCTTTCTTTCCTTTCGTTTCTTTCTCTTCTCTCTCTCTCTCGCTCTTCTCTCTCTCTCTCTTCTCTCTCTCTCGCTCTCTCTCTCTCTCTCTCTCTCTCTCTCTTCTCCTCCTCTCTCTCCTCTCTCTCGGAGAGAGAGGATGCAGATCCTGAAAAGAGCATGCTAATCACTAATTTGCCTATCCCTAAAACTGCCATAGAGGTGTGTAGTTTTATCGGGTTGGTTAGATACTATAAGAAGAATGTAAAAAGATTAGCTAAATTTTCCAAACTAGTGACTAACTTAATGGGAAAGGAGTAAGGTTTGAATGTCAGATACCGTGAAAAAATCTTTAAGAAGTTAAATGAGCATTTAACTCAAACTCAGGTGTTAGTGATACGCCAGGCATGAGTCGGGCGGTAGATATGGGCCTGGCGATATATCAAAAAATTGAGAACTAAATTGGATTAATCGGAGTGAACTATATATTAGGTTTGGTATCCTATACTGATATGCTACATGGTCCAATGGCAAAGAGGTGGATCAACCTTCCCAAAACCTGGGTTCAAGTCTCACGTACATCTTATTCTATTTTTAAAATTTTAACGTATAGTGAGAAATGACCGCTTTGACCTCGTCTCTTTAACAAATTTACACCATTTTATGCAAATATTTGGCATAAACTGAAATTAATGCGCCGCCGTACGCTATTATACGGCTAACTTGGACCAAAAGTGCTTGCATGCGTTTCACCTTCGATCAGGTCTACTTCGTCATGGTGGGTCTGCGACTTGCACAAAGGCGGGCGCGTTTCTCGGCTACTCGCCCCTGAATTAGAACATGTGTATTACCAAAGACAGGAGTACAATATATGGTTTATACTGATGTAACATGAACGAGATTAGCATTTGTGTTCATGGAAGAAAATAACTTAATCATTTACGTCTCATTACACGTATGAAAGAGGCTAAGTATCCAACTCATTACTTGGAGCTAGCAGAAATATTTTTTTCCTTAATAATATAGTGATTACCTATATAGAGAAAAAGTTCAGATATTTACAGATCATAAGAGTTTGAAATATGTTTTCACTCAAGGTTATCTAAATATAAGACATAGAAGGTGGGTGGAAAAAATGGATGATTATAATTTGGTTATATACCACCCTGAAAAATCTAATCATATCGCATACACCCTAAGTAAAATCAGGGTGTTGGGTCAAGCATCAAAGACGTACGATAGAAACTCTATAAATTAATACTCGATAAATTAATAAACATTATAATTTGATAAAACTTTCAGTCCCGAGTTGGAACGGTTCAAAATATGACATCGATAAATTAATAACATAATTTGTTTTTTAGAAAGTCCTATGTAAAAATATGGTCCTATTAAGATCATAAATTAATAATTTATTTATAATCATAAATTAATAATTAATAATTTATAAATTAATAAATTAATAATGTGTTCATGGAAGAAAATAACTTAATCATTTACGTCTCATTACACGTATGAAAGAGGCTAAGTATCCAACTCATTACTTGGAGCTAGCAGAAATATTTTTTTGCAATTAAAGCCTCAGTGCACAGGATAAATAAATAAGGTGATAAAGGGTCCCCTTGTCGTAAACCCCTCTGTGGGACGATAAGGCCCTGTGGTTGTCCATTAAGTAGAACCCGATATTGAACCGATGATATACATTCCATCATTAATGTAATCCAATGAAGATCAAAACCCATCTTCTGTAGGAGAGTCTTTATAAAATCTCATTCCACTCTATCATAAGCTTTACTCATATCCTTTTTAATTGCCATATATTTTCCTTTGCACGCCTTATTCGTCCGTAATCCATGAAATATTTCCTGAGCAATAAGAATATTATCAGATATTAACCTTCCTGGCACAAAAGCCGACTGGGTTTCTGAAATGAGGGAAGGTAAACATATCTTCAACCGCTGACACATAACCTTCGAAATAATTTTATACCCAACATTACACAGACTAATCGGCCTCAGTTCTGTCATTCTTGTAGGCCTCTCCGTTTTTGGAATCATATAAATATTAGTAATAATTAACCTCGGATCCAAAATTCCAGTAACCAAAAAATTATTCACCATGTCCACCAAATCCTTCTTAATAATATGCCAGGAATGTTGAAAGAAAAGAGCTGTCATACCATCCGGTCCTGGTGTCTTCTCTGGATACATCATAAACAAGGCTTCTCTGACCTCATTCTCTGACGCTGCTCTCAGCAGACGTTGGTTCATTTGAGGAGTAATACCCGGTGATACCTCTGTGAGGAAGTCATCAAACTCCGTTGGGGAAGTGGTAGTAAAAAGCTCTTCGAAATAGCCCACTGCCACTTTTTCCACACCCATATCTTCCGTAATCCAATTTCCCAAAGAATCATATAAACCCACAATCCGATTACGTACCTGTTGTTGCTTAGTCAAAGCATGATAGAATTTTGTATTGAGATCCCCAGATGTGTACCACGTATTCCTACTTTTCTGGTGCCAATACTCTTCTTCATCTTTATATGCATCTTGCAACTTCTTGGAGACCTCGATAATATCCTCCTGAGACCTAGAATTATCTGTTTGTACCTCTTCAAGAGCTTTCTGTAACTCAGTAATTTTATCCTTCCCATAAGGAGGATTATTTTTCCGCCATTTAGCAATTTCATGTCGACAATTACAAATTTTTTCCACTATCCCAGTTTCCCTTCTTGCACTATAATCTGACCAGCCCATTGTAATTGATTCCAAAAAGCCTTCTTATCCAATCCATCTTTTATCAAAACAAAATTATGATGTGGCAGCCTCATATTCAGTTGTATGAAAACAATGTTGGTCCAAAAAATAGGAAGTGATTTCGCTAGAGATATATTAAATTTTATCTTAGGCTATAATAAAATGACTATTAACTTAATCAAATATATAAGACTTCATAAACACTTCGAGAATAGGGGGATTAAGGAAAATCTTTATCACCAAGGCAAAAATTAATTACATTTACTTGAGAACTAAGTTAAATTTAATAAGGCAAATCTTAGTAGTTAATGGTAAAAATTAACTACCTTAACCTAAATATGCTAAACTATATAGACGATTTCTAGCACAATGACAAGACCATCATATTTCCAACTACCAAATAAGAAAAAAATCACGTTTCAAAAACAATGTCTTCTATCAATTCAGTTTTCGACTTGAAACCTTTCAAAACCACGTGGAAAATCATGGTGAAAGTTATTCGATTGTGGAAACAGTATTCAGCAGCTGGAGATGAAACCATTGAGATGGTTTTTTGCGATGTTAAAGTATTATAGTGCTAAAATTTTGTTATGTATTACGTAATATATAGGGGATATGCAAAAAAAAATTATGACTAATAGTTGTTTCCGTTTGTATAAACAGGGTAATAAAATTCATGCATCGTTAAATACACTCACCCCGCAAGATTTAAAGTACAGTTTAAACAAATCACACAGATATTTTAATTTCGATGCAAACCTTATATAAAATTGAACACGGTTAGTTCACAATGCCCGGATAGTTGTGTTGAAGTGTTTCTTCGAGAGAAAGTCTTCATGCCTGGCTCTGTTTCCTGCGTCAAATGTTAACCCCATTACAATATTTCACCTCATAGCTTAGGATTATCGAAGAATGAATCATACCTAACGGTTTTGTAGAGTATACAAGAAAGAACGAAGATAGAATGTACATCAATATTACGTTGGAAAGTGTTTCCTGTTTCTTCCAAGGATATATCTTAATTCTTTTAATATGGATAAATCGAGCTATACATAATCCTGGCCCAAGTAATACAATCAATAACATAATAATTGAAAATAATAATAAATTAAATATCACATATGAACGTGGTTCAACTTGGTAAACATGACTGCCAAAAAAAACCATATTAATATTTTTCATTTGTGGAAAAATTAACAAAACATAAAAATTGACATATGTACAATTTAAAATTCAAATTTATATACTCACTCCGCGCAAGGCGCGAGTAAGTTATGCGAATTTATAGAGTTGAATTTCTACATAATACTACATTAAAAAATTTTCTGCATCTAACCCTTTTATACTACATCCATTGTCTGGTACACTCACATAAAATGTGTTGCATATGGAACTAATGCTCTTGAACTACATGCTTATTGGAATACAACAAAAGCAAATGTTGTTTTGTGTGTGTTAAATGTTTGGCAAATTGAAAGAGACAAAGGTAGCAAATATGTTAATTTCTTATCTATCTATCTATATATATAAAAGAAAGTTTCCTCTCTCCAGGACGCGCCACCTCAGCATTCACGTCAGAAAGTCGAAGGTTCTGGACGCGACACGTGTCACATGGAGCAAAACGCACAGCATCACTTAAGTTGCGGCGAGATGGGCTTTGTTACATGTTTGTTAACGATTTTGGGCCTCAGGTAAAGAGAAATTCAAAACACACCCTAATCCTAAAGGCTCGAGGAGATGGCTGTCGACTCTCTTCTTCGACGGCCGCGTGGTGACGACTGACTTTCTCCATGCTATCTGAAACTGTCAGATTAATGTATTCGTGATTAATCTCATTCAATCAGACACCCATTATGATGTCTTGAATGTGTTGTTAAATCTGCGAGGCGGTGTGTGTACTGTATAAATAGATGTGAGTATTTCTCACCTTCAACTCATCTTCTTCACCTCTCTTACAGTATACTAGGTCTACTTGAATTGTTAAATAGCTGCATTTGTTTGTTCTGTAGCATAGATGATTTGGATCGACCAATATGGCAGATTTCTCTTTTTAAGAATTATTGACCTGTACAAAATTGAGGATTTCAAAACTTACCAGGGGCATCTATGAGCACGCTGTTATATGGAGCTTAAAAACTGAGGATCAAGATGCCTCTGAGAGATTTCTTCCTTTTGATATTGGCAAAAGTGTATCTTCGATCGTATTTGATTATGTTATCCTCTCTATGTACAAATTATCAGGTACATCTGCAATATTTTAAATAAGATCTCTGGTGTCTAGGGAGGATGTGTCGTCTTTAGTCATGTAAAAAAAGGTGACTATCTGACTTTTATTTTTTTTATCCCATTCGGTTTGAAATACAAGCTGTGATGGGGCATTAGTTATAAAGCCTTTCAAACTGAACATGGTTACCTAATAATTTTTTTGCAAAGATAGATGGCCAATACCGAAATCATTCTGAGGCCACACCAACAATGTTGAGATGCCTTACGTACAATTTTATGCTACCACAAATACTAAGCTTTTCTGTAAGTGTAAAATTTGAACTCAGTTTCCATGTTCAAAATTAGCTAAAAATAATTCATGAATCCTAGAACTTTGAAGGTTGGATAGTAGGTTCTTTGTTAACTTTTTAGGACTCTTTTTATCTCTGAGGAAGTTGTCGCAGACGCCGCCAAACGTTTGGTGTCCATCAGTGATAATGTTGTTATAGTTGTTTTTTTAACTCATGTCTAATATGAGTTTTACAGTTCAACTATACGGTGCTCTTTTCTTATATGAGTTTTAGGGAAAAGGAGAACATCAACTTAATGTGGATATGTGAGTGTGTTTCACATATCCAGAAGCCAGGGATTCACAACAGCGTTGTCTATATATCCTGAGCCTGAAGAACAGTGAAAAACATAAAAGAAGGGTGCAATGTCTGAAAAATCAATGGATTAAGAACTCATTTGGTTACTGTTGGTCTTCTTCGCTGTCCTTTTTAACCAGGGAAATTTGTTGTATAATTTGCGGTTTCACTTTTGTTGTTAAGACAAGTGAATGCATGTATGAAGAATTCCCAATAAGAATATCTCTCATTTGTTTATCCATGGTTCTGAGCGTGTAAACTCTAGCAGCACTCTTGTTATAATTTGAGAAGCAATTGACTTATATATTATAAATAATTACTTCTTACCTTAATAAATTTTGTAGATTTTTCTCTATTTCTATTTGCGCAAAAAACGGTTCCCTAACATAAACGATTGGTTCTTTAGAAAGACTCACAAACAAAGTCTATTACTGAGATAAATAGGAAACATTGCTAGGTTTTTTCTTCTTTTTTTTTATTCTTCACAACGCTAGGTTAATGTTTAACTCTTTAAAATCAATAAAGTTTAAATAATGATATTTTATCAATTTAATAAAATATCTTAACACAACCTTTTTTTTGGACAAAAACATAACTTTTTTTTTGATTAGCCAATTTGACACATATCTTTTGAATATGTTTTGTGTCAAATAAGAATAATAGCTTCTTTCATATTATGGTTTTAATCGAATTCTATAGATTCATCTATTAGTTTATTTTACTTTTGGTATAATCAAGTATATATTTTAGAATGTAGATATGTATTAGATGTAGAATTAAACTCAAAATTTCAAATGACACTAAATATTAAAAACTGAAAATAAACTTCATTGAGAAGAAAATAAACAATACAATTTCTTATATGTATAAATTTATATTTATAAATATCTATAAATATTTTTTTATTTGTATATGGTTTCTTAGAAAATTACTAATTTATAATTATACTAAATAAATTAATGAAATTTAATAAAAACATCTCAGTTTCTTACTCGACCACACCAATACGTTCGGCGGAAACAACATCTAACTTCATCTCTTATTTGTTAGTGTAAATTATTTAAATTTGTCGATTTTGTTAAACAAAATTTGTACTTCCAAATTAAAAACAATCATTTGGATAACAACAAGCTAATAAAAAAACAAATCCAAATTTCAAACGGATTCAAATAAATTTGTTAATATATAGCAAGTTCAGCTAAATAACAACACCCAACATCATCTCTTATTAACATATATCTACAATCTCAACATCCTTTTTTTCTCCCACTACTTCAAGATACTATAACCGAGAATTTTTTTTTAACAAATAGAACATCGACACACATAATCAACCACTTTCTTAACACAACAAAACAAAAGATATGTTTGCATCCCGCGCGAAAATCAGGATCTAAAAGAAGTGGAGTTCAAGGAGGAGTCTGCTTTCTTCCCCAGGCCAGGAGTCGTTTATTTTTGGGAGAGTGGACAAGACCGTCTTGGTAACGGTAAGTATGGCTCAAACCAGTACCAGAGCCACCATGCTTCTTCAAATGGGAATCAGTGGTCGGACGGAGCTGAAAACCTGACGTAGTGTCCGATTAGACCAAAAGAAGAATCATATTTATAATATTGATCTTAAGGTCAAAGAAGGAACGATTTGGTTTCACACCCATAACCAATACATGCCATAGTCCATGGAGCGTTTATTCTCTACCCATTTGCGGCTCATCTAACTTTTTCCAAGTCTCGCCTCTAAATTCTTCTCATCTTAGGTACCCATATACTGCTGGGACGTAAAGCGTCTTCTGTCACGATAGTTTTGTGTGCTAAGCATGTAATAACAATAAATCAAGTTTTTAATATTGTCAAAGAAATCATGATAATGAAACATATTTTGACAACTAACAAGTGAATGGTTGAAGAAGCAAAAACATAATGGAAATTACAGAAAACCAGAGGTGACGGGCGATCTCGATATATATACCATAAAAAACAATATGGTTTATCTTTACCCTTTCTCAAAATCAAGCAAGTCTCTTCCGGATTATATCACAAGCTCAAAACTTTAATCAATCTAAATGGCACCAACATTATATTTTTGTGAATTTAACTCAGGGATCCCACTTCCTAAAAAAAGAATTATACTTACTATTCGAATTAAGATAAAAAAACAGGCATATTTTATATATGTATGTTTATAGTTATTAAAACTTTCAAATTATGTTATTCATTATTCGTTTATTTACTTTTGTAAATATTCCACCTAATTAAATATTTATTTCAGTTCCAGTTCTTAACCCCTGGAAAACATGACGCTTTGTTGTCCTCTACATTTGAAGATCATATATTACTTTTATTGTTATATAATTTATCATCTAGGATTGTAGTTTCAACCTCTCAGATTTAATCTCTTTTAGAACGTGGGTGGTAATCAAATGGTTCGAGGACCAACAATACGATCAAAAAATTTCTTACTCTACTGATCAACTGTCTTATGCAATAGCAAAGAGAGTTAAGTTCAAAAAAAAAAAATAGCGAAGAGAGTTTTTTCGTTTTTGATTGATCATTTTGTCTTAAAGAGTTGTAAATTGTTTTTTTTTTTCATTTTAATTTTTATCTAAGAAACATATTTTTGTGAATAAACGTTGATTAATCGGAAGTTATAGTAAATATTTATTTTACCATGTTAAATATACACTAGAATTTTATTTTAAATAAAGGATAAATTTTAAAAAATAATTAAAATATTTAATAAAAATGTAATAAGCTTCTCAAAATATAAATGAATTTATTCTATATGAGATAGTCAATTTTTTAAAAAAATATTCGAAAATAATGAGTAAATTTATTTTTTAAAATATAATCCATTATGTGGATAATAATGTTTATTTAGTCTCTAGATATAATAATATAAAAAATCCATTAATATATTTATCTGAATAGTAATAATTCATATTTTGTTTTCATGGTATTTATCAAACTTAAAACAGTTTAATTTTCATTGTATTTTATAACTTCCTAATAAAAAAGTTATATTCCATTTGCTATATATATATATATATATTTAATTTTTAGAAAACATTCAAGAAACTATATAACAATTACAATAATGAAAATATTTTCTTCCTAATACAAATTATGATCTCTAACAACACTAATAAAAATATAAAAAATGTTAATTTTAATTAGAAGTATACAAAGATGAGTTGAGGATGTGTTTACATTAAAATAAAAAGACACAACAGATAATAATTAAAATATTACAATGTCATAAAATATATTTGACAACAAGCAAAAAACAGAAAACACATACAAAAATAAACAAAATATACAATTTAGTAAACATAGAATACAAATAGATATGCAAGACCTATTATAAACACTAAAAGTATTGATCATAATTATATAAAAGATCGTTTCAGAATATGTAAAAATAAGATAAAGTTATACTTGAATTGTACACAAAATATATTTATATAATTCAGAATAATTAATCTTTTAAGTTGAAGAATTAAAATATTATCTTCACATCAAAATTTTAAAGAAATCGGCTGAATTTAATAAGATTATTAAAATCTTTAAAATAAACTAAAGAATAAACTAACATATATCCTCTACACACCAACATTCTAAAAAAACTTAAATATTATAATACATTTCTCTTCCAAAAGCTCATAGAACACATTAAACATAAGATACAATTCTATAGCTTCATACATCATACATAAATTATATTCCGCGCGTAGCGCGGACCAACCCTAGTTAATAATGTATATATGTCTTAACTGTTCACTGCTCTTTATATGTTACATCATTTTTCAATCGCGAAGAGGATTCAAATATATGACCAACATTGAAGAATGTTCAAAGATTGTATTTGAGCCTAACATTCCAGAGATTGAAGAATTTAGGAAGAAGTAAGAAGTACTTATAATTTGTTTTCCGTATAGTATGTTAATATAATCAAAGCGATTTTATACTTTTTTATTAAAATTCTTAACTTATTTGCAGGATTCCAGCTCATGTGTATTGATGACATTCACCAAGAAAAAATGTTTGAAAATAATATATATATATATTTTTTTTTTAATTTACGCAGCTTTTGTTCAAGATTCAGAAGTTTTATTTTTTATTTTCCTTATCTATTATGGTTTTTGTTTACATCATGCTTAAGTGCTTTTATACCTACTAGATCGTTGGATAATTGTTTTTGACTGTTAATAGAAATATGAATAGATCCTCAGGAAGAGAAAATGCTCTTTTGCTCTTAGAATCAATGTTATAGAAGGAGTGGAAAGCGGTGAATAAGACCTGCAAATCCCCTTCTAAATGGTTGTCTTTTTTCATTTTCAATCTGTAAATTCATGGAGTCAAGAAGTGTAGCCAAATCACATAGTTGGCTCTAGTCAAATTGATTACTTGGAAAGAAAATATTTATAAATCTCTATGAAGTTCTTGATATTCTCGATATTCTTGTCGAAGTAGAAACTTGTTCCTTGCGTAGAAGTGAGTATCAATTTCCTAATATTTAATCAACGTATTAAGAGAATACTGCTGAAGGTGTATAATTTGATTTATTTATCTTTCATTATTTTAGGATTTATGCATGTGGCTAAGACAACATCATGTTTGTGGGATGATGTGATTTTAGATTTCATAAAGAGCGGAGACAATCTTTAAAATCTAGTGATAACTTAAGGAATTAAAAAAAAAGTGTGCGTGAGAAAAAATTTCAACCAATGCATAAATTCAGTTTTCTGTCATAATACCTGGGAGACTATTCCAATGAGCCGTGTACCATTACGTAATCTTCTTTTTGATTGATATTTAGCATAACAGAGACCAAGTAAGTCACAGTAAGCCGTGTACCATGACATAATCTTCTTTTTTGATTGACATTAAGTGAGAACTATGTGAATACATATCCGTGTATTCCAAAAAAAAAATACTCAACCGCATATAATGTTTATTATGTTCTTGAAGAGTTTCTAATATCTGAGATACTTTCTCAAGACCCCATCAGTATGGAAAATAGTGTAAGCATTGATTACGATGATTTCATTTCGTGGTGCAAGTAGTATAACTCTTTTAATGGCGAGGCTGTAGAATGCTTTCTATTTTTTTCAGCTGTCGAAATGTACAACTCTCAATTTTTTTCAGCTCTCCCTATGTACTCTCCACCATTTGTTTGCTTAGTTTGTCATTAATCTCCTTGATTAATTCTACGGATGAGTTTCTCAAATTCAGCTGTGGTGATGTGCCAATATGGTTTTTCTGATTTTTGATACCGAATAATTACCTAAATCAACGACTTATTCATCCCATTTAAAATATAAACATACAATAAATCTTTATTTTTTTATTTAAATGAAAGATATAAAAATACTATCACATAATTCACTATTGTTTTGTTAATAAATTTACATGGTAAGTTAGATTGCATGCTCGGTTTAATAAAAAAATATATTTTAAATTTGATGAGTATGGTATAGTAAAAATCCGGTCCTATCATATTTTTTTAATATAAGATGTTTTACATGATACATATATATTAAAGCAAATTGAAAGTATCATTAAAATATAATTTATATTGAATTTATATAATTATAGATAAAAATAGCAAATATAATTAGTTATAGACTTTTATGAAGTTAAACTTTGTTAAATATACTAAAAATCTCATATTGTGAAACTGTATAGAATTGAAAAGAGTAATATATTAAATATCTTAATATGAAAATATGAAAATATGCCTTGTTTTTCTTAAAATTATTGAAATACATTCACGTAAATTTAACTGTCTTCAAATTTAATAAAATTTTACGGATCAACAGCTCCGTACTCTTCTGGTATTTTATTTTATAATCAATCTCACGAAGAGCAGCGGTTCCGGAACGTGAGGCTTCTTGACTCCTCCGGTGGTCGGCGCAAATTTTCTTAACGATGAGGCTTTTTCCCTGTCGTATGATTAGTTAGTAACCCACTGATATCTCGTAGCGCAATTATCACCTTGTATCCTGTCATACACTCGTTGCAGCCTCTAACCTCTTGACTCAAGCGGAAATACCTCGTAGTTACGGAAAAAGATTGTTGCATAAGTCTGACCAACAGCGGCTTTAGCTCCGGATGCTCCTAGACAGACATGAGCGTGTTTACGTGAGGATCCACAACTGTAAAAATCCTACTGCTATTGTTATCCTGCACGTCCATGTCCGAGCTCTTTATTTCATTTTCTAAAAAAATTTTAGGGACGACAATCTCCAGCTGGGCCATTATTCCCTTTGCCACCATCAGCTTGGCCTCTGCCTCTACCACCTCGCTTCTCACAACACCTCCTTGTTGGTTTTGGCTGCCAATAAATATAATATGACTAGAAGATGGAAACCGCCACATAGTTTATATGAAAGCGTGCTTAGAGTCAATAACACTTGCATTGGAAAGCGTCTCAAAGGAGAAGTTGCAAATCTTTCTAGTCTGCCTCTCCCGCCTCTAACTCATTGTCTCCAATAATCAGTGGCATGTATAAAGTCACAAACTTCACTTTTCTTTCGTGAGTGGAAAAAGGACAAATCAAATAGCAAGACATCCTCAATGGAATCAGTCCTCTTCATCCTTTCGTTCATTCCAGTTGCATTAACACGAGCTTGCAAAAAAGCATCCTTCATATTTCCACCCAAAATCTCTAGTTTCATTGAGCTTCCATCAAACAGTACATTGTTGTATCTCTTCATAACTTGGAATGCACTGTTCAGCCCCACATCAATATATGTTTGGTACCCTTAAGTGAATTTGCTCATAATTCTTATCAGAAAACAATGGGCCCTTCAGTTGCTCGGGTATCCACACCTAGTATCACACCGTCCTATTCAACACATAAATATTGAAATCAATGTTATATAGCTACCACAATCTTTTACTAAAAAAGCAAATTAAAATATAAAAAAATTCATTGAAAAAAGTAGTCCTGGGCATTCGGTTTTTTCGGGTTAAACGGGTCGGGTTAATCGGTTTACGGTTCTTTCGGTTTTGGAATTATCACACCGAAATAAACCGAAGTAAATTTCGGTTCGGGTCGGTTTGAAAATCGGTTTATTCGGTTCGGTTTTAGATATTATTATGTGGTCCGAATTGAACCGAAATGTTTAATTTCTTGGTTTTTTCGTTTTCTTTTTTTGAATTTTTTTTCAGTTTTCTCGGGTTAAACGGTTTTCTCGGTTATGTTTGCTCCTATTCAGTTTGTTCGGTTAATTATGGTTTGATAATGATAAATGAAAAATTCAGACATGAACGATCCATAATGTTTTTGGTCTCAGCCATCCATAGTGTGATAATAAAATAAAGTTTTTTGACAGAAACCACAGAGAGCAAAAACAAAAACATTGTTCATACAACTTCATAATTTTAAAATGAGATTGAAGAGGTTGAGACCAAAAACAAACACCATCTCTTTCTCTTCACACCAAAAACAAACCCCATTTGTTTCTCTTAAAACCAAAAACGAACATCTCCATTTCTTCACAACTTCCTTAGCTTCACCTTCACCAATCACAAAATTATAACCAATAAGAATCAGCAATGAAAAAATATCGTAGGTTCAAGAATCAATGACACAGACTTGAGAACGTAAATCCACAACAAACAGAAAACATAACCCATCACATAGCAAATTTCAATTAAAACAGAGCATGAACATGCACCTAAAACAAACAAAAGTGAGTACCTTCACGTACCTAAACCTCACTTGGTCATGCCTGTGAGTTTCGAGAATCTATAAAAGGAACAAAACGCCATTAATTAGTTAAGAAAATTAAAGCTTAACATACCATTCATAATATGTAACAAACACCATTTGTTGTAAAACTTACCCAATGACTCAAAAAAGTCAACTTCTTCCAACATTTGAGCCAAGTTTGCAACTACTGGCTGAGACTGATTTGAAGACCGCATCCATTGTTGTGTGCATATCAAAGCCTCGATCATATAAGGAGTCAAAGAACTCCTATAAGGATCCAAAATTCTCCCACTAGTGCTAAACGCCGATTCAGAAGCAACAGAAGAAACTTGAACCGCAAGCACATCTTTAGCAAGTTCAGACAAGTTCAGACTTAGTATCATATTTGATCTTCATAAATCGTGTCGAACCAGCAGTGTGGATGTGTTGACCTAGACCTCCTTGATCTGAGCAGCGGCTTTCAGAAGCAGACTTGCTTTTCTTTCTAGCAGGTTCAGTACCCCAATATGTTTGCAAAGCACCCCAGTGCTCTGAACTCATGAATGGAGGTATCTTGCCACTCCGCTTGCGCTTGCTGATGAAGTTGGAGATCAACGACAT
Organism: Brassica napus; assembly: GCF_020379485.1. NCBI lineage: Eukaryota > Viridiplantae > Streptophyta > Magnoliopsida > Brassicales > Brassicaceae > Brassica > Brassica napus. The sequence goes on along the minus strand of NC_063451.1, from coordinate 3,736,895 downwards.
CATTGTCTTCTTCCAATGTAAACGCACCACATTGTAATGAATGGGGTCCCAATAATACTTTTGCTGCAATGAAACAGAAAAGGATTATGCAATCAGAATAATATATATTAATATGAGAATGTCATAAAAATCTAACAGAAGTAACATAAAACTCTCACCACAAAGTCTCCCCACCAGGTAAGTTTCATCTCATCAGAGACCATGCTATAATTGTACCAGGCTACCCTCCAGTCAGAGGTGTAGATTGAAGTACAATCGTCAGTTAGACATTTGTCAATATCTTAAACCTTCAATCCAATAAAAAAAGAACAGATTATAACATTACTAACAGAAGCAAGTAAACATAAAGTTTAACAAATCTAACTCACCAAAGCCCATTGTTTTCTTTCTCAGTATGTATGAGAGGCATCTGAAGCCGGGATGGGGAAGCCATCAATTCTGCAATGCTAACATCTGGGTAGTGTCGAGGTCGTGGTCTTCTCACAGGAGGCGCAGCAGGACCAGCACCTTGTCCACCACCTCGGACAGGTCTGGGAGGTTGTTGGTTAAAGAGTCTTTGCATTTTGACTTGCATCGTAACAATATATAGACAGAAAGTTACAACAAACAAAAAGAAAAATTGCAAATAAGAACAACGAGAACAGAGACTATTCAAAGGTCACAAGTTGACAAAATAAATAAAAAATATAACAAGCTCAGATCGATTCAAAGACAAATCATCAAACGTAAGAAGAATAATAATTACGAAGCAGCTAAACAGCAATTTCAATTTTCTACAGAACCAGAAGAAACGATTGTGAAAAATAAATATACAAGTCACTCGATTTTCAGGAAACACTAGTAGAATCGAAAATCAAATAATGAACAAAAGTTCCCAAAATAAAAATCATGAAGGTATAATCAGAAAGAGGCAAAAGAAAGAATAAAAAAAAAATAGAGAATTAAAAAGAGGCAAAGGCGTGAATCAAATACACACAAGAGTGAATAACCAAATACAGAAAGAACTTGCATATAGATTATAAAACAAATTTAGAGGGGGAGAGACGAGAGCCTACTTGATCTAGAGTTGATGACATTGGCAGAACCTCGAAAAGATAGATTTTACGTCATTTTCTTCTCAGCAAAATCGGAGGGGAAGAGATAGATTATATAGTTATTGCACTAAATGATAGAGCTTTATGGATCACGATTATGATTCGTTGACGTCACAGAGGAGAAGCTAAAGAGGTGAAAGCTGCTGGGTTTCTCCGAGGAAAAGGATCAAAAAGAAGTCGGCGACGAAAGCTATAGCGTTCAATGCAGTAGATGACATGGCATAATATAGCAGTGTGATTGGTCTGAATTAATTTGTTTAGGTGGCATAGCTAAACATTGAGTTTATTCTCCTTTTATTATTGTTAGATTAGATTAGGGGCAAATCTCCAAAATAACATCTTTCTAAGTTTATATCACAAAAATAGCACTCAAAAACTAAAATGACCTTTCTAAGTTTATCCTTTGAAAATTTTAATTTTTTTATTTTTCAAAATTTGAAATCTTATTCCCAAAACCTCATTTCTCAACTCTAAACCCTAAACCCTAAACTTTAAACCCTAAACCCTAAACTCTAAACCCTAAACCCTAAACCCTAAACCCTAAACCCTAAACCCTAAAATCTAAACACTAAACCCTAAAATCTAAACACTAAACACTAAACACTAAACACTAAACACTAAACCCTAAACCCTAAATCCTAAATCCTAAATCCTAAATCCTAAATCCTAAATCCTAAATCCTAAATCCTAAATCCTAAATCCTAAATCCTAAATCCTAAATCCTAAATCCTAAACCCTAAACCCTAAACCCTAAACCCCACCCTTTAACTCTAAACTCTAAGTTTGTGACTTTTAATAAAACATTAAATGATATTTTTGTGACTTTTGACCTTGAGTGCTAGTTTGGAAACATAAACTTGATTTAGTGCTATTTTTATCTTTTTCTCTTAGATTAGTCCACTGATCAATTATGTTATTTAGAGTTTCTTATAAAATTAAATTATTTTAATTATTTGATATGTGTGTTTTACTTTCAGAAACTCAATAGTCAGGGTGTTGTACACTCCTTTACTCATAATTAACTAAACTATATAAAAGCTTTGGCCAGTTTAAACAAAATCACAGAGATGTATTAATTTCAATGCTAACCTTATACCAAGTTGGATACAGTTAGTTCACAATGGGCGGCCAGTTGTGAGGAGGTGTTTCTTCGAGGGGAAATATTTATGTCTGGCTCTGTTTCCTGCGTGAAATGTTAACCACATGAAATATTTCCATGTCAAAGCTTAGGATGATCCAAGAATTAATCATACCTTAGTCTGTTGTAGACAATACGAACGAGAAAACCACAATAGAATGCACATCAGTAATAGGGTCGAACGTGTTTCCAGTTTCTTCAAACGACACCTATTATAAAGCTTCTGATTTACAAGATATTAAAGTTTCAAGCATTACATAATCATAATTCTTCACACAACAAATATAAAGGAAATAATTTCTAATATGGCTTTTCAGTAAGGAAAGCACTTAGCTTTATTGTTCGAACATCGATGGTTTCTTTTGTGAAGATGCCTTGCAATAACTGAGTGTACGAACCTTCCCTTCCCCCCCACCTGCATATGTATTTCTAACGATCTTGATATATTGAAAAAAATTGAAAAATAATTATTTAGATATAGTTTTAACTAAACGTATTGCAGTTCAAAACTCATTAACAACAAATAACAAAAGAGAGAGAAAGTTTACCTTCATCACCGTCCAATTGCGGAAACGCAAATCCGATTTATACAGTCGCCTTTGATTCTGAGTTGTTTCAAAACATCAATGTTACAATATTCTTGCTTATCTACATCTTATAAGGTAATTTATCAGTGATAATGAAATTATTGAAGCATCAAAAATCATTTCAATATCAGATTGGAAAACGGGTGAATATCAGTTTAAAATTGGGAATAAGACACTAACCTTGGAGCGTCCATGTTGATCTACGAAGAGAGTTTCCTTAGATGTAGATAAGCAACTTGGACCGATAGAAGTTTCGATTTGTATTGATCCTTGGAAACAGAGGCCTTCCCGTTCATTCTGATAAAAAAAAAAATAGAGATAATCACAGAGAGAGAGAAGAAAGAAGAAAAACAGAGGAAGTTTGTAGCAGAAAGCGAGAATGATCGATCACAAGGAAGAACGGACTTCAAGGAGAGAAGGAGGCAAGATAGTTTCTCGTACCCTTTTATATATCTTGAGACTGCGACACCTCATCTCTCTCTCTCTCTCTCTCTCTCCCTATTTTTGTTAAAACAATTAATAAGCGGAGGAGAAGACGTTAGAGACAGTGCAAGGGTCAAAAACAGAGGAAGAGACCGAAACGAAATTGATTTGTCTTCACCGACCTCATCATCAGTGATGTCGACCGTTTCTTCCCCCAAAAGTCTCGTTCTTTACCACAATCATTCCTCAGGTTATCTTCTGTAGGAATACAGGCTGAATACTTTATTAATATGTATGGGTACAGTATTTATACAGAATACATAAGTCATTAGGTATTAACCAATTACAATAATGACCCTAATCATATATCTCCTATACACTCCCTCAAGATGGAGGAACTAGAGTGATTCCAATCTTGTGCATGAGTTCCAGGAAGCGCGGTCGCGGAAGTGGCTTAGTGAGCGCATCAGCCAGTTGGTCTTTGGTCGAGAGATGAGAGTCCCGAAGAGTACCAGCTTGCACATTGTCGCGAACAAAGTGATAGTCGAGGGCTATATGTTTCATTTTGGAATGAAAAACTGGATTAGCAGCAAGGTATGTGGCCCCGATGTTATCACAATAGATGACAGGCATTTCCGGAAGCGGGATATGGAGATCAGTGAGGAGAGAACAGACCCATCGAAGTTCAGATGCTGCATTGGCAACAGCCCGATACTCGGCTTCAGTCGAGGAGCGAGCCACCCCTTGCTGTTTCTTTGAGCTCCAAGAGATCGGGTTGCTCCCTAGATAGACAATGTATGCATTCGTGGAGCAGTAATCATCAACGTCTCCTGCCCAGTCGGCATCGGAGTATGCGTGAAGCTTCAACGGTGTGTCTAAGCGAAGCAGGATCCCATAAGATACAGTACCAGCAAGATAGTGGAATATTCGTTTCACTGCTTGCCAGTGGAGATCTGTGGGACTTTGTAGAAAATGGGAGAGACGATTGACTGGAAATGCAATGTCAGGTCGTGTGAAGGCAAGGTACTGCAAGCTACCCAGTACGGCTCTGTATTCGCGAGGATTCTCCATCGGTGTACCAGACTTGAGAGACAGCTTGGGCATTGGTGCCATGGGCATAGAGACTGGGCGCGCAGAGAGCATGTTTGTACGCGTTAGGAGGTCGAGGACATACTTCTTCTGCATATATGTAAGCCTTTCGACGTCCTATTGACCTCAATACCCAGAAAGTAGCTTAAGTCGCCAAGGTCCTTTAGTGAAAACCGAGAAGATATGGCCTGTATAAAACCATCGATCAACTTTGTGTTGTTGCCGGTGATCACCATGTCATCGACATACACCAGAATATAGATGATATCAGGTCCTCAGTGATAAGTGAAGAGTGAGGTATCGGCAGTAGAGTTCAGGAATCCTTGTGTAAGGAGGTATGAGCGAAGTTCTTGATACCACGCTTGTGGCGCTTGTTTTAAGCCGTATAGCGCTTTCTTCAGGCGACAAACATAATGAGGGCAATCTTGATCGACGAAGCCAGGTGGTTGTGTGACATAAACTTCCTCGTCTAAGGTTCCTTGTAAGAAAGCGTTGTTCACATCAATCTGCCGAAGAGTCCAGCCCTTGGTGACTGCGAGATGTAGAACAGTTCGCACCGTCGTGGGCTTTATGACCGGGCTAAACGTCTCTGTGAAATCATGACCATGCTGTTGATGGAAGCCTTTGGCAACAAGACGAGCTTTATACCTGTCAAGTTCACCATTAGCTTTATATTTTAGAGTAAAAACCCACTTACAGCCAATGATATTCTGAAACCGTTCTGGTGGAACCAGTTCAGACGTTCCATTGCGCAACTGAGCATTTATCTCATCGCACATAGCTTGTCTCCAGTTTGGGTCTTTGAGCGCTTCAGCCACAGTCTTAGGAATGGTAGGTTTGAGTTGAGGAACAGAGGCAGTGAAAGAGGTTTTGGTTTTGGGTTTGGATATGTTATTTTTGGCTCGAGTTTTCATGGGATGGAGATTGTGGAGCAGAGGTGCTGGAGGTTCTGGTTCAGGTGAGGGCATAGGTGATGGAGAGGAGGGTTGGTTTTGGCGTATGTTTGGTGAGGTGGGAAGAGAGGATGAAGACGTGGTTACAGAACCGGGTTGTGGTTGAGTGTGAGATTCAGGTGGTGGCTGAAGCGTCGTAGGAGACGAACTCTGTTGCTGTGTTACCGGAGACAGAGGAGGAGCTGGGGAAGGTGATACTTGCGGACTTTGCTGGTGAGGAGCAGAGCACGGGGGTGGAGCTGTGAAGAGTGGCCATACCGGTACCAATGTCGTCGCAGCAAACTCTGCAGGTTGATGCTGAGCTTCTCCTAATTTTGTCGCAGTCGCAGGAAACGCAAAGGGAAAGCGTTTTTCATTGAAGACAACGTGACGTGAAGTGTAGATACGACCCGTTGCTCTGTGCAGACAGAGATACGCGTTTTGCGTTAAGGAGTAGCCAATAAACACACATGATGCAGACCTTGGTTCCAGCTTGTGGTTAGTGTAAGGTCGCAACCATGGAAAGCATTCCGACCCAAAGACGCGAAGCTTCAAGTAGTTAGGTGTTTGTCCGAAGAGCTTCGCATAAGGCGAATCATTGCCGAGAACCGGTGTCACCATTCTGTTGATGAGATAGACTGCGGCCGTAAACGCATAACTCCAGTAAGTCTTTGGCATAGAGGCTTGACTCAGCAGCGTTAGACCAGTCTCGACAACATGACGATCTTTACGTTCAGAGATGCCATTCAGTTCAGGAGTGTGGGGTGGCGATGTTAGGTGAGTAATGCCATGAGTCGCAAGGAACTGACGCAATGCTATGAACTCACCACCATTATCGGAGTACAGAGTGCCAATCTTGTGTTTGAATTTGTTCTCCACCAAAGCTTTGAACTTGATGAAAGTGTCGTGGACCTGAGATTTCAGCTTGAGTGGATACATCCATGTATAGCGAGTGTACATGTCAACAATGACAAGATAATACTTGAAGCCATCCACGGACACAATCGGAGAAGACCACACGTCTGTATACAGATACTCAAGAGGATGATATGAGACAATGGTGTTTGAGTAAAACGGCAGCTTATGGCTTTTATTGATAGAACAATCTGAACAACACAAACCGTTTGAAGCAGACAAGGAGACTGGTAAAGAAAATTTGGAAACCACAGACTTAAGAACTGATAGAGCCGGATGACCAAGCCGTGCATGCCAAGAGAGGAGGTCTGGTTTCTGAGAAGGTGAAGCTAGCAACGACATTGGAGAAGAAGACTGAACCGGCCACTCATACAGCTCGTTTTTAGTTCTGCCTTGGAGCAACTGGACCCCCGTGCTGAGATCCTTCACCTGAAAGTGGGCAGGAAAGAATTCAATGGAAACTCCATTAGCATTGCACATTCTATAAACCGAAATGAGATTTTTTTTGACATTCGGTACATATAAGACATCGCTCAAAGTAAGATTACGATGAGGAGTAGGGAGAAGTGCAGAACCAGTATGTGTTATAGGTAAGCCAGTACCATCAGCTATCGTGACCTCTTCTCCACCAGTATAAGGATGATGAAGAGCAAGGTTATTGAGATCAGTGGTGAGATGGTGTGTTGCGTCGCTGTCAAGGAGCCAGTTGTTGGCATTATACGGCATCGCAGACACCATGTGAGCACGAGGTTGCCATGGGGCGTAGGAGGAGGCAGAGGACTGGCTTGAGTTACCAAAGCTTCCATTGAGCTGCAGCTGAGAGCAAGTACGAGCACTATGACCGTGAATGCCGCATATCTGGCACTTGCCCTGGTAAAGTCTCGGCGTGTACCCTTGACTGTTGGAGTTGTGACGACGATTGTTCCAGTTGTTGTGGTGAGAGCCACGAGCATTGGAACGGCCCTGTCCGCGAGTGGTGTTGTTATTACCACGGAAACTGGCCGCATTAGCTGTCACAGGAGCATGCGTCAGAGTCTCAGACTTGGACGCGAGTTTCAGCTCATGCTGAATGAGCTTCTCATGGACCTCGGTTAACGAAGGAGAGACATCCCTGCCTTCAATTTGATCAATCACCGTCTTGTAATCCTCCGGAAGACCCTCAAGTAGAAACTTGATTTTGTCTTCATGATCAAGAGGCTTCGCGAGAAGCGCTAACTGTTCGAAGCGGTTGGTGAGGCCCTGAACATACTCATCAATGGTCTTGCTCCCCTTTGTCCATTGCTTGAGTTGTTGTCGCAATTGAAGAATATGACCGCGGCTTGGCTTCGCGTATGTGGCGGCGAGAGTGTTCCAGACTTCCGCTGCGGTGGCGGTGGTGGAGAGGAGGGATTGCACAGACGCAGATATGGCTCCGAGCAAGGAACTGTAGATCAGTTGATCTTGTCTCTGCCACAGCACGTAATCGTTGTTAACAGTTACGACATCATCAACCGTGAGTGTTTGTGGTGGAATCTCGGGAGATCCATCAACGTGGCCTGCCAAATCATAGCCACTAAGGAGGGAGAGAACCTGACGATTCCACATAATGTAATTTGTGGAAGTCAGTTTCGTGACATTAGCCATATTGACATTCAGCAGCGTGCGGTTGTTGGAGACAATAATGGTCTCGTGAGATCTAGCAGGAGAGTCATTGGCCATGGCTGATAAGAGGGATGAAAAAAAAAAAACAGAGGGAGAAGAAGAAGAAGACGGGAGAGAAGAGAGAGAGGTTTAGGCGGCGTTAAAAATTTTAGGTATCATAATAGGCTCTGATACCATGTAGGAATACAGGCTGAATACTTTATTGATATGTATGGGTACAGTATTTATACAGAATACATAAGTCATTAGGTATTAACTAATTACAGTAATGACCCTAATCATATATCTCCTATAGCTTCTCCTCTCTTATAACCTTAATGTGTCACTACAAAACTCTGTTTCTATGTTTGCAAGTTTGTGTCTTTTTGTGATTTAAAAACAGCTGTTTATAAAGCATGTATTGTGCAATTACAAATCCAAACAAACTCCTCCACATCTATGATCTATACAACAATACACTTTACCAATGCCTTATGAGCTTCACGATCTTTTCAGAAAGCTATCGACTTTCGAATTAGTCGCAGCAGAGAGAAACTTCATACAACCAGAAGGATTCACACCAGCTATAGCCAACACCGAGCTCGGAAACGACCAAATCCCATCTCCACATATCAATCCAGACGCCACCGCAGTCCCAAACGCCTCAGCCTTGGCCGCATCCACCCTCTCCCAAACGAGGCTGATCTTATAGAGAGAGAGAAGCTCTTGGAGGTGTTCTTGGGTCGTGCTGAAGCGCTGAAGTACTTGACGGAGAAGAGACATAAGCGGGTAGCTTAGGAATCTTTCAGTAGCGTGTGTTAGGGTGTTAACACTAGACGTGTAAAAGCTGAATAAGCAAGTCTTGTAAAGATTGTTTAAAGGAGATTCTAATAAAATCATTGGTGTTTGCTTGAGAGTGTCAAGAGGACACGTCTAGATCATCTTGGGTCGCAGCTTGAGAATCTCAGGTGGTCTGATAATGATTCTGTGGCGAGCTTCAGTGCCAAACTCAGTACTATGGCGCATGAAGCATTTGTACTTGGGAAGAAGTACAAGGAGAAGAAGCTGGTAAAGAAGTTACTACGCTGTCTTCCAACAAAGTTTAGAGCTCACAAGGCGGTCGTACAGATGGCTACAAACACGGATGAGCTCAAGTTTGACAAGCTTGTGGGTATGCTGAAGGCACAAGAGATGGAGACAAACAATAGTTCAGTCTCTACATCAAGCAGTGCGCCAAGGAGTGTGGCGCTTGTAGCTGACAAAGATACTGATAGGTTTCAGAAGATTGAAGATGACATTGGTATGTTGGTCAGGTATTTTGGTAAGATGAATTCTTTTGGTGGGAGGAATCAGTATGGTCACCAGGGAGGTGATCGTGACAATGGCAGAAGGAGAGAAAATCTCAAGTGCTATGAGTATGGAGGCATTGGTCATATAAGGGCTGACTGTCCTGTAGCACATCAAAGATAACTTAAGTGTTCTGAGTGCAGAGGTGTTGGACACACACGACGTGAATGTCCAAACTCAAAGAAGGGAAAAGGAGTTCCATTGCAGTCGTCTGATGATTCAGAGTCTGACGAAGATGAAAAGGTGATGAAGAACATGGTTGCATTTGGTGCACGCAGGGAGAAATCCAGTGAATCCTCGGATTCAGATGTCAGTACAGACTCTGAGGATTATCAAGTGATGCACAACAAGTGGTTGAATCTCAGGAATGAGAATCTGAGGTTGCAAGACGATCTGGTGCAGAGCCGTGAGCAGTATGAAGATCTTGCTGAAGAACTTGCTGCTGTAAGTGAGAAAAATGAGTCTCTGGAGAAGGAGGTTAGCAGAATGAGGGAGGTTGCTATTGATGAACGTGAGAGAGCAATGATGCTGGACCGTTATTTAGCTGAGAATCGCAAACAGATCAGGATGCTCAACAGTGGATCCAAGGACTAGGATAAGATACTCTCAATGGGACAACCAGCCATGGTGAAATGGGGACTGGGATACCGAGGAGCTGAGAGTACTAGCGTACAACAGAAGGGGCTATCACATTTCGTGCTTGGGAGCACATCAAAAAGTGGAGCCAAAGGAGCTTGTCAGGAAGTGCGTCGGGACGTACGACAGAGAGAGGAAGTTCTACAGCGCATAGTTGTGAGTAACAAGCCGAAAGTAGTACATCAGTGCAACAACATGAAGGTCAGACATGAGGTTCTGAAGCATGGTTCTGCAGCTGGTACAAGGAAGGAGACTGATCGGTGCATCAGCAACTGTGTCAGGCCAAGCAAGAAGCAGTATCGGATGTGCTGTTGGTTCTGTGGGAAGGTTGGACACAAGAAGGTGGAGTGTTTTGCTCGTGAGAAGAGCAGAAACATGGCCAAGAAGGTGAACAAGACGTTCACTAAGCCCAGGAGGGTTGAAGAGGTGTCCTTAGCCAAGAGTGGCTTACTTGATGAGATCAAGGATGAGACATCAGAAGATGGATGCATCTCTGTTAGGAGTGATCTTCAGGAAGATCAAGAAGCATCAAGCGTGGAGTCAGGACACAGAGTTGTCTGTGACACAAAGGGGAAGGACATCAAAGTGCGTCAGGAAGTGGTGCGAGATGATCTTCAGGGGTGTGATAGTGAAATCACTCCAAGGCAATAGCAACGAGTGCAGAGGGCACTCGGTGCGGATGGGGAAGGGTTCATGGTCAAGAAGAAGACACATGACGGAAGCCTGGTCCTCAACAGAAACTAGTCGAAGGGTAGTTCGACAGGTGCGTCAGATCGTGATGCAGTACTTGTTATTCCGCTGCAGCAGGGGCTGTGTCATGATTATACATGAAGAAACAGACGGTGGGTCTGTAAGGCTTGACATCTAAGCATCTGTTTTAGCTTAGTATGCAATCAAGCAGGGGGAGAATGGTGATATTCTGGTACAGATGATGCATATTTCATGGGGGAGAAAACATGGTGTGGTGCACATCTCGTGGGGGAGAAAAGCACATTTGGTATGAAAGTTTCCAGGTGAGCAACGTGGTTGCAACGTGGTTGCTGAAACAGAAGAGTGTTGTGCTTGATCGGCACACAAAGCTAAAAGGGGGAGATTGAAGATGTAAGATGTCTGCCCTGAAGTAATCGATGACGTAGTTGCTGAAGCAGACGTCGTAGTGAGTGGTGAAGACCATGTGGAGTCAAGATGCTGAGCTGGAGTCGTGTAAACTTGGAGAGTAAGGGAGTATCTTGGAGATATGGAAAGAGGAATAAACTTGGGGAGCAAGTTTATGACTTAAAAAAAGAGGAATAAGTGCATTGTAAGAAAAGGAAAGTTGCACTTATTGTTATGGAAGATGTCCATACATGTTGCCTTGGAGACTAGGGTTTCAGGAAAGTGGAGAATAACTATAAGATAGCTATGAGGTCGTCTGTATAGAGTCAGAGACACAGAGGCTGATCTTATATAGAGAGAGAGAAGCTCTTGGAGGTGTTCTTGGGTCGTGGTGAAGCAGTGGCTGAAGTACTTGATGGAGAAGAGACATAAGCGGGTAGCTTAGGAATCTTTCAGTAGCGTGTGTTAGGGTGTTAATACTAGACGTGTAAAAGCTGAATAAGCAAGTCTTGTAAAGATTGTTTAAAGGAGATTCTAATAAAAGCATTGGCGTTTGCTTGTGTATTTGTCTCTTGATCTATCTTCTGCACTACCTTATTGTGTTTGCATCTTGCACTTACAGTAAAAACATAGCCGGTTTGCGATCGAGCCTTATGAGGATCTGATAAGTATCTTGCATCTGCAAAACCAACCATACCAAACTCGGGTTCTCTAAAATACATTAACCCTAAATCAATTGTACCTTGGAGGTAACGGAATACATGCTTTATTCCGTCCCAGTGCATGCGAGTAGGAGCAGAACTATATCTTACCAGGAGGTTAGTAGCAAAGGCAATATCTGGCCTGGTACAGTTTGCAAGATATAACAGCCCACCGATAGCACTCATATAAGGTACTTCTGGACCTAATAACTTCTCGCTATCTTCGCAGGGCTTAAAAGGATCACTCTCAACATTGAGAGATTTACCAATCATTGGAGTACTCAAAGGAGTCGCTTTGTCCATACGAAAGCGTTTCAATATCCTTTTCGTATAGTTTGATTGCTGCACAAATATCCCTTCTCGGATATGCTCTATCTGGAGCCCAAGACAAAACTTTGTCTTGCCGAGATCTTTCATTTCGAACTCCTCTTTCATATGAGTTCGAGCATCATCAACCTCCTTTTGAGTTCCAATTATGTTCAGGTCATCTACATATACAGCAATGATCACAAAACCAGATGACGATTTCTTTATAAAAACGCATGGACATATCGCATTATTCACATATCCTTTACTCAAAAGATATTCACTTAAGCGATTGTACCACATGCGTCTGGATTGCGTTAATCCGTAAAGTGATCGCTGTAACTTGACTGAACAAATCTCCCTGGATTTTTCTTTCAATGCCCCTGACATTTTCAATCCCTCAGGGAATTTTATATATATATCGTTATCCAACGATCCATACAAATATGCAGTCACAACGTCCATGAGATGCATTTCAAGATTTTTAGACGCCGTTAGGCTAATCAAAAATCTAAACGTAATTGCATCCATTACCGGGGAATACGTTTCCTCAAAATCATTTCCCGGTCTCTGAGAAAAACTTTGGGCAACTAATCGGGCTTTATATCGTGTTACTTCATTTTTCTCATTTACTTTTCTCACGAATACCCACTTATACCCAACAGGATTTACGTTCTCAGGCGTTATGACTATAGGTCCAAAGACATTTCTTTTATTTAGGGAGAGTAATTCAATTTGAATGGCCTTCTTCCACTCCTCCCAATCATGTCTTTTCTGACATTCCAAAATGGACCTTGGATCGGAATCATCATTTTCATGATCGATCTCTTTGGACACAGAAAAGGAGAACATTCCATCAACATCTTTTATCTTATTTCTGATCCATATATTTTCATCTCGGGCGTAGTTGATGGAAATCTCATACTTTTCTGTTCCCTTCTCGTCATCTGGATCATCTTTATTTTTGTCTTCTTTCAGACATTTTTCAGTAACAGGTTCTTCTGGAACCTTTCCATTTATGTCTTCTTTCAGACATCTTTCAATATTAGGTTCTTCTCGAACCTTACTATTTTGCTCATCCAATTTCTTTTTCTTTCGGAGATTTTTATCTTTAGAACCCGCTGGCCTCCCCCTCTTTAACTGAACCCTAGGTTCATTCATTTTATTTCCATCAGTTTGTTCTTTAGGAACATCAACTCTTGATGGAACATTTTCAGCGGGTATACATGACTTCGTCACCCTTCTCGTATCTGTGAACGCATCTGGTAACTGGTTTGCCAAATTATGCAAATGCACAATTTTCTGAACTTCCAGCTCTCTTTGATTCGTAAGGGGATCAAGGTGTAACAACGACGGTGTACACCAAGTAATCTCTTTAGGAATTCTATTAATTCCTCCCCTTAACGCTGGAAATTCATTCTCATTAAAATGGCAATCGGTAAATCGTGCCGTAAACATATCACCAGTTACTGGTTCCAGATATCTTATTATACCTGGAGTCTGTTACAAAAAAACGTAATGACTAAAGCAGTAAGAGAACTTATCTGCTTTTTGTTGCCGTTGAACTCAAAGATCCACACTTATCTTCAATCTGTCAATGATGGTTTCTCCACATCCACATTCTGTAAAACAAAAACAGAGAGAGAGAGTTAGGCTAAAGCGATCTGTGTTTGTCCACTTGTACAAAGAATACATAAGCAATCGCTTTATACAAACCAATTTCAAGTGGTAAAAAATAGATAACATCCATAACAGAACATCAAGTAGCCCAAATCTAAAGTGTCTGCCTATGATCTCCTTTGTGGGCCCATTTTTGTTCTTTGTGGCGGTGCTATCGGAACATAGACCGCACACCCAAAGACACGGAGATGGGATACATCTGGCTCTTGTCCAGATGCCAATTGTAATGGGGGAGAACTTATGATATGCACTCGGTCTTAACCGAACCAGTGCAACCGCATGCAATATAGCATGACCCCATATAGAAATTGGGAGCTTTGTTCTCAAGACTAACGGTCTTGCAATCAACTGCAACCGTTTTATCAATGACTCGGCCATGCCATTTTGTGTATGCACATGGGGAACTGGACGCTCCACATCAATCCCCATTGACATACAATAATCATCAAAGGCTTGCGATGTAAATTCACCAGCATTATCAAGCCTTACTTTTTTAATGGCATACTCTGAGAACTGCGTTCTCAGCTTTATTATCTAGGCAATGAACTTTGCGAAAGCCGTATTTCGTGTCGTCAAAAGAGACACACTTGACCATCTACTAGATGCGTCAATCAATACCATGAAATACTTAAACGGCCCGCACGGTGGGTGGATCGGCCCACATATATCACCATGTATTCTTTCTAAAAACATTGGTGATTCATTGCCTACTTTTGCTGGTGATGGCCGAGTTATAAGTTTTCCTTGAGAACAGGCATTGCATGTAAATTCACCCATTTGCAAAAAAATTCCGTTTTTCAACAAATGGCCATTCGAATTTTGCACTATCTTTCTCATCATGACTGAACCAGGATGTCCTAGCCTCTCATGCCAAATTTTAAATGTATCAGTAAACTTCATGTTTACCACGGCATAGGACTCAGTCATGTTTATTTTTGTACAATATAGTCCAGAGGATAACATTCTTAATTCTTCCAATATATGTTTCCTCTCAGACTTAATGCAAAGAAATTCAATGCCATCTTTACTCATAGTCTCAATATGATATCCATTTCTTCGGATATCCTTAAAACTTAACAAGTTTCTATGAGACTCGGGGGAATACAACGCATCATTTATTTCAAATATTGTTCCTCCTGGCATTGAAAATTTTGCTCTTCCAGAGCCCATAATAATCTTTGCATTACCAGATATTGTACTTACGCTTGTACTTACGCTTCCAGCGTAATCTTTTATTTTGTACTTACGCTTCCAGCGTAATCTTTTATTTTGAGACTGGAGAAATATTTCTTATCTTTAATTATCGTGTGCGTTGACGCACTATCTGCCAAACACAAATCTCCATCCATAGTCTCAAAGTTTGGCATTTTCTGAATATAAAATATTCATAAAACATATATTATTAAACATCAAACATGACAAACATAACATATATCTTACAACAAAAGATATAGATACTTTAATACAGTCTATTTATATCACATCGATCTACATCACTCATCGATACTCTCTAGCTCAACCAGAAAGTCTGATACGTTGAGATGAGTATCATCGTTCAAACCATGAAAGGATGGCCCAGGTTCATTAGAGATGAAGTTTGTTTCACCTCTTCCTTTCTCTTTTCCCTTTTGGGATTCTCTATACAGATCGGCTAAATGTTTTGGCGTACGACAGTTACGTACCCAATGACCTTTCATGCCGCATCTGTAGTAAACCTTTCCCGTTTGCCTTTTATCATCATGGCCCTTTTCATTCCTTTCATTTTCGTGGAAGTCTTTATTATTTCTTTCATCATAGGGACAGAATCTTCTTCCTCATCCTCTTCCACGACCATGATAACGGTTTCCACCACGTCCACGACCTCGTTCTCTTCTATTATCATAACTGGATGATGCAACATTCACTTCCGGGAATGGAGCAGATCCAGTGGGACGAGCTTGATGGTTTAAAGTCACGAGTTGATTATTCTGCTTCGCTACAAGAAGGACTTGCATCAACTCCGAGTAACGGGTATATCCATTCACCCGGTATTGTTGCTGCAGGATTACATTTTCAGGATGGAACGTGGAGAGAGTTTTCTCGATCATATCATAATCACTTATTTTCTCTCCACATAACATCCTCCTTGAAGTAATTCCGAACATCGCAGAATTAAACTCACTAACACTTTTGTAATCCTGGAACCAGAGATGGATCCACACGTGTTTAGCTTTCGGTAAGATCACATATTTCTGGTGATCGAACCTCTCTTTTAAAGATTTCCAGAGGTCACAAGGATCCTCTTTCGTAATATATTCATCCTTTAAACCATCATGGATGTGGTGTCGTAAAAATATCATGGCTTTAGCCTTTTTCTCATCTGACACCGTTTTCGAACTATCGTTGGTTTCCAAAAGCCCGTTTCCTCTCAAGTGCATTTTTGCACCCACTGCCAAGGTCATATAATTATTTCCCGTAATATCCAGGGCATTAATTTCGAGCTTTGTCAAATTCGACATGATAACTGTATTCATAGAATAATATATAAATATAGTAAAGACGAGAATTTAAATGCAAAAATTAAAGGCATAAAATTAAAGCATAAACTTAAATTACAGAAATTTAAATTACAGAAATTTAAATAGCATAAATAAAATCGGGAGGCTCAGCCTACCACATGATCCGAGGAGTCATAGACTACCATATTGATCATTTTTCAAAGTCCGAGGAGACATGGTCTACCATTTTGACTTTTACTTATTTCAAGGTCCAAGGAGACTTAGTTTACCATTTTTGACCTTTTCTTTTTATTCACGGAGGCAAAGCCTACCACGTGTTTCTCTGATCGTGAAGGCATAGCCTACCATAACGATCAGTCGGGAAAGGCAGCGCCTATCATCCCGAAAAATAAACGGAGAAGGTACAGCCTCTCACTCCGAATAATAATAAAATTTAAATAAATTAAGTATATTGAAATACATAAATTTAAACATTACCTCGGCTGGTTTAAGAACTTTCGGATTGATAAGCCTCAGTTGGTCAGGGCCTCGTGCTGATAACGTGTTGAGTAATATAAGGAGAGATGAAATGTTGACTTATGTAATATATATATATATATATATGTAGTACGTGAGAGAGAGAGAGTCAAAGATGAATCTTTTATTTTCTTCTTAAGTTCCAAAATGAGGAAGGGGGACCATCACTATTTATAGTGGTGTGGAAGTCGGTTGATCAAATCAACTAGAAGAAAAAGACAAAACCAAAAAGATGATGATGCACAAATGAACCAAGAAGAGGACAAGTGTAATGTAATGGCAACATATGACATAGACATCTGTCCACTAGATGAATCATCAATTGCAACAAATATAATAATTTTATTTTTCGGCCAAAAAAAGTTTAAAACCTCATTTTGCCAAAAACGCAAAATCTTGTTTTCACGTCAAAAACGCAAAACTTTGTTTTCCCATCAAAAATTTCAAAATCACATTTCCACCAAGAACGTAAAATCCCAATTTCCCGCCAAAAACTTAAAATTAGGCATGGGCATTCGGGTCCCAACTGGTTTTTGGTTTTGTCCAACCTGGTCTTGGTTTTTCTGGTTTATAAAAATCAGCGTCATTTGGGTTATTTGAAAGTTTGGTTCGGGACCGGTTCAGGTTCTATCAGGTTCGGGTCGGGGTTAGTAAATATATAAAGAACCGGTACAATCCGATGTACTTTTAGGTTTGGTTCCCAATCATTTCTTATATTTAAAAGTACATGATCTGTACCTACTTTGTAACCAAAAAAACATAAGTAAAAACGATTTAAAAATAAAAAAAAGAACATCATTCGTGACCATTCAAAATCAAACGAAAGGTAAACATAGTTATTTATAAAAAGAAAACCAAATAAATGAAGGCATTAAAAAACAATTCTCATGAAATAAGAAACATTATTCAATGAAAACAAAACCAAAGTCTAAAAACTTCATGCTTCAACCGCCACCTTCAACAATCAACCTTCAACCGTCAATCATCAAGACTCTGAGCCTGAAACTCTGAAACAGAAAACCCAATGACAAGAAATTAGTGTATGTGTATGTGGCTCGGGACCAGAAACAAGGGATCATCTCTTCTTCCACTGCTCTGTCAGCGCATCCATCTGGAACACTGTCCTCCTCCGGTTTGGGCGGCACCTTCCTTTCAGCGACTGGCCAGACATGCTTGTTTGAATCTCATCAGGGAGTGGACGGTTCAGTCTGACACTTAAAAAACTAGTCGCACAGACAGTGATCTTCTACATCTGGAAAGAAAGAAACGCTCGTCTCCACAGCTCCACCAACTCTACCCCAACCACAGTCTTTCAGCGGATCGATCGCAGTGTTCAAGACTCTATCTTAGCACGCTCCTCCCGCCGGAAATTCAAGGGCCTACTTTCACAATGGTTCACATTTGAATAGTAGCTCTCCCCTCTCTAGTTCTTTGCTATTTGTAGGTTTTTTCCACTCTTTTTTGGGCCTTAGATAACGTTTAGCTCCGCCGAGCTGCTAGCTTGTAACCGTTCCAGTTTTGGTAAATAAAATTCACATTTTATCAAAAAAAAAAAAATTAGTCATACAGTAAAGAAGATAATAAAAAGAAACTACATTTCGAGAAACACAAACCTTTCTCAAGTCGATCCAACCAAAATCTATATTAAGCTAAATATTAATATTAAACACAAACATTAATATTAACTAAATATCAAAATATATATTAAGCTAAGTATTTGAGTTAATTATTCATGTAATATATAATTATTTAAGATGTTAAATAATATTAATATATTTTGGATACATATTAGGAATTACGATCATGTTTGGTATAAGCTATTTTTTGGGATTTTAAAATTTTCGAATTTTATCGGATATCCATTAGGTTCAGATTCGGTTAGGATAATACCCATAACCTGAAATACCATAAACAAGATCGATTCGATACTTATGTCAGGTTCGGATCGGTTCGGATTCGGTTTATTTGCTCAGCCCTACGCAAAATACGCAAAATCATATTTTCCGGCAAAAACACAAAATCTAATTTTCCCTCCAAAAATGTAAAGTTATGTTTTCCTGCCAAAAACACATAATCATCTTTTCCTACCAAAAATATTTTTTTTGTTTTACCGCCAAAAATGCAAAATCTCGTTTTCCCGTCGAAAACACAAAATCTCGTTCCAGCCAAAAACGCAAAATCATGTTTTCCAGTCAAAACGCAAAATCGCGTTCTCCCTCCAAAAGCGCAAAATTATGTTTTCCTGCCAAAGCGCAAAATTCCATTTCCGCCAAAACGTTAAATCATGTTCCCGCCAAAAACGCAAAATCATGTTTTCCCGGAACGCAAAATTATGTTTTCCAACCAAAAATGCAAAATCTCTGTTTTCCGCCAAAAAGACATTTTTGTTTTCCTGCTAAAAAACTTAAAATTATGTTTTCCCGCTAAATACAAAGTCATGTTTTTCCTCAAAAACGTAAGATTTCATTTTTGAAAAATGCAAAATCTTTTTTTTTCCTACCAAAAACGTTAAATCATGTTTTCTGTTATAAAAAATAAAATTAAAATTTTCATATATATAATTTAATACGCCCTTTGATTCGATTTTATTGTTGTTGTAGAGTAAAATTTGTGTTTCAAAGTAAGTGTCGTTCTATAATTTTATTAGAAAATGTATTAACTTTATATGCTATTCTATTTTTTATTGGTTGAAATATGTTTAGATGTATATGTAATGATGTTTTATTTAGAAAATATGCAAAAATTAAATGTTTGAAAAGTATAGAATTAACAAACTTTAACACAGTAGCAGAGTACCCGTGGATAACCTGTTATTAAATTAAATGGTTGATTTCGGGTTACTCTATCAGTTTAGGATTTTATTCAGATCTTTCATAGTAAGGTCTTTTATGGGTGGGTATTTTTTTGGTGAAATATGTTAAGATTCAACCAATGGTTTTTTGTTTTACAGATTTGTGGATGTCCGCTTATTTGAAGAAGAGAAAGAGAGCATTATACAGAAGTTACAAAAAAAAAAAAAAGCATTATACAGAAGTAAAAGAAATAAAGATACAGTAACGAATGGCAGTTAGTCGACGTCGCAGGAAAGCATACAAGCCCGTTCCTAATCAAACGATCAACCTTGGTGGGTATTTCTCTTGTTTGTATAGGGTAGGAATTGGGTTGTCGGCTTTAGGTTAAAAGCAATGTTTTTAAATCCGACCCGGATACTGAACCGGAATACTTACCGGGACACTGGATCGACCGAGGGTAAACCACGGGCTGATAAATAAATAAATTTTATTATATAATAATGTATTAGATATGAATTAAAATATAGAAACTAAATTTTAATATTTTCTACATGTTTTCTAGAACATAAAATAATAGTTTGGATATGTATATATTTTATGTTTAAAAACATTTAGAAAATACTTAACTTTAGTTTCTATATTTTTATTCATGTGACATACAAAATATCAAAAAATAGTTTAGACTATTTAAAATTTTCTTTAATAAGGTAAGAGTTATGACATCTAAAAAAACAAGACATAAAATTCATAAATATTTAAATGTCTAATAATAAATTAAACTCAAAATCCAAAATAAACCAAAAATGAAAGATCATTGTAATAAATAGCCAATAACTGAAATAAACTAACACCAAATCACATCAATTAATTTTGGTTATCTCTACCATCGTTTACTTTATTTTTCTGAGGTGGCATAGTGAAATCTTCATCAAAATCTAAATATCACAAAATATAAAACTGAAAAAGGAAAACCTAACTTATTTTCTTTGTCAGCACATAACTTCTTAATTCGAAACTTAGAATATAAAACATAATTAAAAAATAAAAAAGAGTAAAAGAGTAAAATTTATTTATTGGTTCAACCGGTGGTTCAACCGGTGGTTCAACCGGTATCGGATTCCGGGTTTTAGTGGATTTTTGCGGGTTTTTACGGGTTTTTAAATATTGGGTTTTTCACAAAACCCAAACCGGATTTTTTTCTGGTTCACCGGGTTTACCGGTTCAACCGTGGGTCCGGGTTGGATTTCAAAACACTGGTTAAAAGTCAAAGTAATGTTTGGTCGGAAGAAAATAAGTTAAAAGATTATCTCATCACTGAAGACAAGATACTGAACGTCAATTTAAATCATACTAGATTTTGACTCGCGCTTTCAAAGCGCGGGATCGTTTCCTTCTAAATTTTATTTAAAATTGATAATATTTGTCCAACTTAATATTTTTATAGATTTTATGTTTGTTTATAGTCAAGTTCAATAAATTATCCTCTTTCTTTACTATTATAGTTTTGCATATATTTTATGTTTGTTTATAAAAGTGTCCTCTTTTTATTATATTATTTTATAAATAATTGTTCATGTTTCCAAAATGCTTATTCATTTTGTTCAAAGGTTTTAAAATTGTATACTTTTAAATTCTAATCAATAAATATAATTATATTTTAATTTTAATTTTTTTAATAAACTATTATATTACAGATCTCATAAAAATTTAAGTTTTTTTATCATACATATCTAATATCGTAATTAAGACATAAAATTTAAATTATAATAAAACTTCAATAATTGTGGATTTAAAATGGATTTATAATATTCATAAAAAAACAAACACTTTAGCGCTTGGTTTTGGTTTTGGTCAGACTAAAATACTAACAATTACGTGTTTAGGTTAAGAATATACTAGATTCTGATCCGCGCGTATGCGCGGGATTGTTCATATTTATATTTATATTTATGATTTATGTTGTTAAATTAAAATTATATGGCTTGATGATATCTTATAAACTTAGGTTTACATCCAAATTGTATTTTTTGATTTTCGGTTTGGTTCTGGTTTGGTTGTGTGTTTTGGTTTTCAGTTGAGTTTGATTTGGATTTAATTATTTTGATTTTTTTGTTTGGTTCAAATAACAATTTTATAAACCCGATAAAATTTCGAGTTCAATTTGAACGCATGGATATGAAAATATATATGGAATTTTCTATATTGATTCTCATTTAAGTTTTGTTTTCTACATTTATTAATTTTATTCATATAAAAAGTACATCTGTCAATGATGCATTGTTTAAAATTTGATTGTTATTTTTTGTTGATAAAATTAAAAATGGATGATCTCCATATGGATCTTAAACCATAATTGGTAAGTAAGAGTTGTCTTCATGTGTCTTGTTATAAATTAATTTTTTTATCTAATTATATAGTTATAGTGTATCTTGTAATATTATAGTGGAATTTTAAATTATTTATGTTTAGAATTTCTGAGTTACTTTACTTGCAATTATTTTTCGGAGAATTTTACGGCTACTATCATTTTTTGAACCAAAACAAACATAATATTCAGGGTAAATCAAGATGTAAATTCAAAAGTAAAATTAACCAAAATGAGAAGATATCACCTTAACGTCTGTAATTTTGAGGCGCATGCACCTTGATGGCTTCATAGTCGATAGACAGTGCATATCTCAACAAAGTTTATGTGCATTTGACGGGAAAACCAAAGATTAACACATCTGAAATTGAGAGGGGAAGCAAACAAAGGTACTCCAAAATCTTAAACAATATATTTAGTAATTGTATCGTATAAATATAGTTTGACCGAGCACAGCGCATCCGCGTGGACGATTTTTATACGTGCATAGTTTTATATTTTAATAAATGATAATCTTTGTTTTAAATTGGCCTAGTTTTAAATCTGGATTTTCAAGTTACAAAATACAGAAAATTATACTTTTTTTCGACGAATACAGAAAATTATACTTAAGGCTCAAATGGCTCATTAGAACTCTGTTAACGCTACTCCTCTAACGTATTCACTCGGGTGTTAAAAAGATTAATTTTTTAGAACTCTGTTAACGCTACTCCTCTAACATATATATAGAACTTTGTTAACGCTACTCCTCTAACGTATTCACTTAAGGCTCAAATGGCTCATTAGAAATTATACTAAACTTATTTTTTAAATAATACCAAAATTAATATTAATAAAAAATTAATATTAAGAGATTAGAAGAGTTTTGGGTGTTAAAAAAATTATTATTAGGATCTATTTAACCAAAAAAATGCTTAAAACACAAAAATAGTTGATTATAATGAAAAATGACGATTTTTCTGAATTTATAGATAAAAAAATCTTGAATTTTGATATAATTTTTATATTTTAAAAACAAATTTATTATACAACAAAAGTGTTTGAATTATTGGGTGAGGATAAATATAAAGTGAAATCTGTCCAGCCAATGAGAGCAAAACATCTATCCAGATTAAAAAAAATCAGGTAAAGCTACAAAGCGACACGTGGCAGTGCGGACCACAATTTTTATTTTCACCTGTTGAAACTTTTCAACGCCTGTTGATACCACGTAGACAAACACATTTTTACAACACCCTCATTGCAAGGGTTGAAACTGTTGAAAGTGAGTTTCAACACCCCCATTGTGGGTGGTCTAACACCTCTTGCTGTTCTTCCAACACCTCTTACGTATTCACTCGGATGACATTGAAAATTAAACAGCACCACATGATCAACACCAGTGAAATCTATCCCACGAGAAGTTCTGGTAACGTATTGGAGTGAGAAACAAAGTTTTAATATCTTCAATGTTCAGGCAATAAAATATAGCATCACAAAAGTACATGTCCATGTGAACCAAAAAGAGTGGATTATCTTCCGAGTGGGATAAGATGAATTATTCCAAATCTGTAATGTTTGACTCTTGTGAGAGTGATGTATGATGGTAGGATGTGAAGCTGTCTTTCATTTGTATCAAGCCTCGTATATGTATATGACTTTCAATAACTTCCCTACATGACTTAATTTGGAAAATGCAGAGAGTACAACTTTCAAACATATAATGATATTTTAAATCTGCTGATAATAGCAAAAACTAGTAAGTGAGGGACCTAATTGCAGAATATGCTTGGCAACATAGTTTCTTTCATCACGATCCCCGATTCATCTGCGTCGGAATCCAACATAGAGTTAGCAGAAGCAGCAGCGGTAGACAGGTGGTGATGACAGGAAACAGCGCCGTGTGATTGTGAAAGTTATAACCTTAGACGCCATTGAATTTTGATGTCAGATAGATTCTCGTCTTGTCATCTTCTTCCCTTGCAATACACAACCCAGATATTGAAATTACGGTTTACTGATTTCAAAAATTCAATTACAAATAAACAAAGAAATAATCGAAAGAACTGTTTTGATAATAAAAGAAGAATCGAATGATATGAGTAAATGTTACTATCTATTTTAGGATTATTAGATTGATACAAAATATATTATTTTAAAATTATATGAAAACCGTGTGTGCACATTTAGGCTTCGAACGGTAAAAGCGGTTCAAGCAGGACAAATTAAGCAGATCATGCAGATCAAACATGACAAGTGCAGATCAAACAGATCAAGTGGGATAAGTGCATATCATGCAGATCAAATAGTTTATTACAATTTTAAATGGTAAAATCAGTTTAAATAAAAAAAATTATATATTTTAATAATTAAAATTATAATAAAAATCAAAACATATAATATATATAAAAACTTTAACAATTAACAAAATACATATCTTTTTATTAGTATACATATATAAACTACAATACTATATATTTATATAATGCATATTATAACTGAAACCACATATATTATATAAATATGATAATTTAAAATAGATATGATGAAAAATCTAAATAGATAACGATAGTTTTTGTATTATTAAAATTGTGAGTAACTAAAATGAAAATATAATATTTATAGAAGAAGTTTAGATATATTTTAAATTTAATTATTTATGAAAAAAATCATTGATTGGTTAAGAAAATATAAAAGCAGATGAACTGCATCAAATGTATGGTGGTGAAATCTGCATGTAGATCTCCTGCTTTTTCTCACAAAAAGATAAAAAATATTGATCTGCGTGTAGATCTCCTGCTATGTACTTTATAAAAAAACAAAACCACAAATGGTAACTTTAAAGCAGGAGAACTGCACTTGCGGGTGAACTGCATTTCTCCCACTACACCATTCAAACACTTAGTCATAACTTGTTGAATAGGTTCAAAAATAAATATGTCATGTTAGAATTTAAATAGGACTCTGTTTTAATAGATTAGATGTAGGAAAACACTTGCAGTATATTCTAAAATATATACTTGATAAATTTTCTGAATCAAAATATAGTTAGTATCATTATTGAGGTCAATATTTGCGGATCCTATATTAATAATTAGCAAATTGGGTGACATTATTTTGGTAACATATATTACATATTTTTTATACATTCCGATTTTGTTCTAAATACAATTGAGATGGTTGGCCAAAGTAATTAAGTTAAACTCGCAGAATATCGTAGTGTTCATATATTAAGGAGGTTGAAATTGATAATTTACGATTTTGTTGGCCATCTTTATTGATTTTGTTTGTTACCCAAGATTTAAACTCATGAATTAACAAACAAAAAAATATATGAAAATATCCTAAAACGATGAATGCTATTCTTTATTTTGTAATTCACATTATAAATTCATTTGGACTACTTTAATATTTCATGATCTATGTAAAACAAAATTCATAGTGCTTTGCTCTCAAACATGTCAAACATATCATAAGTCAAATCTCTTAGGAAACAAAGAATTATAAGAATAACTTTTCTTATTAGCTTTAGAAACTATTCAAAACTAAACCTCTCAATGTTTCACTCTTAGATCTTATCTCAATCTTATGGAACACCTCTCCATAAGATATCTATTTATATGAAAGACAATTCCCTTTAACATGTGGGATATGGAAAACACAAACCTAACCTAACTAGAAACTTCTTTTTCCTATTTCTAGGTTTCCTTATTGTGTTTATCTTAACATATTAAACATCTAATAATATGTTAAGTTTCCACAAGCTTGGAATTATCCAACATTCACCCCCTTAATTCCAACTTGAATTAGGGAGATTAATTTCTGAAACTCAAATTAAGCTCCTTATTTGCTTGAACATAATCCTTGCTAATGGCTTGGTAAGGATGTCAACCTTCTGCTCAACACCCGGCACTTGCTCCACTTCGATCTGCCCGTTCTCCACACACTCACGAATGAAGTGATACTTCTTGAGTACATGTTTACTCCTTCCATGGAAAACTGGATTCTTCGATAGAGCAATGGCTGATTTGTTGTCGATCCTAAGCTTGACGTTCTCGCCTTCTTTACTTAGTATCTCACTCAACAACTCCTTGATCCATATAGCTTGCTTCGCTGCTTCTGTTGCTGCCATGAACTCTGCTTCGCATGATGACAATGCAACTGTCTGCTGATTCTGCGATGTCCAAGTGATCAACGATGAACCATAGTAGAATGCATGTCCTGATGATATCACTCAAATTACCCTAAAGAGTGAATTTACTCTCTCAAATAAGAGGTTCAATTGCAGTACTTAGGGATCAAATCCACAAAGAGCTAGGGAACCTAATAAATCTAATGGGATTTGTTAAGTTGGATGGCTTAATGATTAAAATGTAAATTTGCAGTTTTGTTGAGCAAGTAATTGCTCGATTGATTGGTTGAGGTTTTAGTGCTTAAAAGGAAATAGCTAGACTTAGGTTTTTATTCAGGAAACTTGGAATTATAATCCTACAGATGCCTAATGAGTTACATGCATGATAATGTTGAGCTCAAACTACTAAGCAACAAGTCAATCAGCTCTCACGTTTCTGGACTTGTCTATTAACTAGATCTAATGACCCAAACAAATGTGTTCGATCAATAGCAAGTGTCGATCAATTATCCTATAGGGATATCGATCGATACACCTTTCACTCCGTCGATCGATTATCCAGTACGGATATCGCTCGACGCGCTTCTAGTTAAGCTTTGTGCGCGGGTTGAATGATGCTTACTAAGCTCACTAGATCAGCTCTCGCCTTACTCTTAGCAAGAATCTTAGCTCAATTAGAATGGTTTTAGGATGAAAATGAAGCTATCGCTTTTATCTAACAATCCTAGGGCAAGTTCTAGGTAGCTAATCTAGAATCAGGCATTAATGACAATCCTAATGATTATTATCACAACTCAGCAATCTATAGTTGGAGCTAATCCCTCATAACCTATTTAAACCCTAAAATCTAACAATGGAACTACTCAGACATGGCCAAGCAATTCATAACAACAATTAGGTAAGAAAACTTCATTAGAATAGTAAATAGATATCAATGGAGTTCCAATCACAAATATATCTTTGGATCTTCTCTCCAATCTATCAAAATCGTAAAAACCTTTTACTAATAATAGTAAAAACTAGAAACACAAGAAAGCACACTCTGCCTCTAACATGGTGGCAATGCTTATATAATTAGGTTAAAACTCGTCAGGGGTAATCTTGTAAATTGGTGAAGATTTGGGCTTCAAGTCGGCTAAGACCAAACAGGCTTTCTGCGCGCTTCGCTGTCGATCGATGTTCTGATGTGAACATCGATCGATATAACATCGATCGATATTTGTTCCTCAATATCGACAGATGGTCGAGCTCGATGGTCATCTCGGGTGCTTGCTCCAAATATCTCGAAAATGCTCCAAAATCATTACTTATCTCCAAATCACTCATGATCTTATAAATATAATAAATAGACTCTATAATATAATAATTAGTCGTAAAAACACCTATAAACCATGGGTGAAAGTGGGTCAAATCCATGGTCTATCAACTCCCCTAGACTTACTCTTTTGCTTGTCCTCAAGCAAAACAAACAGGTAGTCTCTCTGAAAGAAGTTTGAAAACAGCAGGGACTCACACAATTTTAAACTTAGAATCATCACCTCTACAATATTGCAATCCACATCTAAGAAGTCCTAATCACAAAAGCACATTATACCACATCCTAGCTTAGCAACCAAATTCACCTAGCTAACAACTTAGCAAATCTTGTCTAACATTCCCCTTTACCAACCTCATTTCTTAGCATAAATAAAAGTGCATGCTTTACCTTGGGAGTCTCGATCACATGATGCAAGGATTTTCAAACAAGTATCTGGACCTGCAGGTAAACATTAGTTCATATCCTCTCTCTCTACTAATTTTCTCTCTTAGTCAAAGTCTGCTTATATTTGCAAGATTATTGACCAAGATTGGACATACTTCCATGAATCAAGCCTTAATGGTGATTGCCACCAAGGCCTGTTCATTTCTTTTTGACCTATATCCTAGGATTATTTGTGAAGCAAGCCTTAATGGTTGTAGCCACCAAGTCCTGTTCTAATCCTTTACCTATATAATTCTTATGAAGCAAGCCTTAATGGTTGTAGCCACCAAGTCATGTTCGAATCCCTTCCTAATAAATCTCTAATAGATATGTATATATATATATAATAATAATAATAATTTTTTTTCTTTTATATTTTGAAAATAGAGAGAGAGAGAGGGTGATAAATCTATATACACAAGGCTTTACCTTCCAGACTTGTTTGAAGAATCCGATCCCATGTATACCAAGCCCCAAGGCAAGCAGTTCTGTCAAGTTTAGTGTTGGAGGTCATTTTTGGTTCCTTCAAACAATCTCAGCAAGTATAGCATAGTTGACATGTTGATCCACTTTAGTATCTTTAGTACTATCTGCAATCAGTAAGTTCTAGAATGGTGCTAAAGAGTGGTTAGATAACACGCAAAAATCTAATAAGTTCATTATCCCTTTCTTGACTCAATAAAAACTTTATGTTTGAAAATATTTTTAAAATTCATGAATAAACTAATATCACTAAACCTCTCCCCAAACTTAAACTACACTGTCCCCAGTGTAAACTCAGTCGGAGTTATGGTGATATATTAAATCATAAGTACGTAATGTAACAAGTTAGAACGATATACCAGACCGGAATGTATGTCGACCGATTTAAGGATGTTGATATCGGTCGCGGCAGGTGATGCTATGTCGATCGATGTCGACAGTGTCTCGTTGGTCGATACTCATGGCAATCGTCTGCTCGGATCTTTTTTTTATGACTTGCAATTATTAAAATCCAACATAAATAGTAGATTAATAAAAACCAAATAAATATTACCTAATAGTGGGTTGCCTCCCACTCAGCGCTTTGTTATAGTCATTTAGCTAGACTTTGGAGGTGATTTGGGCTAGTGATGTTGAAAGCTGGCATTTGTTGCGAAACAAGTCTCCATCTCTTCTTTGCGCTTGTTGAACCATGTACCAGTGAAGTCTCATATTGCTTCATCTCTTCTGCGCCATTTGTCCTTCATTATTGTAGTTGCATCTTCTATCTTCTGCAATCTATCTCCAAGACTCTCAAGATTGACTGATGTCTCATAACTGTGGCGTATGTGTCAACTGATATCTCCTCTCCATGGTTGTGTGTGTTAAACAGGTCTGATGTCACCTTTTGTACTAGCCTCCCTCGGTTTGTAGCGTCGTCGACCGATGTCTGTCTGTGAGTGTCGGTCGATTTATTGTTGCGTCTGTCGATCGATGCTGATGCTTCTGGTCGACGGGCAATGTAACTCTGAATCTCCACTAATTCCCCTTGAATAGCTTCAATCTTGGAAGTCAAAGCACTAATGCTAAGATTCATTGGGAAATAGATGTCATCACATCTCCTATCAAGCCTCTCTTCTGTAGTTTCCTGAGCTATGTAGATCCCTTCTACCAACTGATCTATCTCTCCCCTGGTGTGAAAATATGGTTTAGACTTCATCGTATGTAAGTGTGGTGGGTTGTTGTCGACCGATGCTTGGAAGCGGTTGTCGACCGATGCTTGGAAGTGACTGTCGATCGATGCTTGTCGACGACTGTCGATCGATGTAGGGCTAGAAACGTCGGTCGCACGCTGAATTCTGGCTATGTCTTGCCTCATCTCTTCCATGCAAGTAGTTAGCCAACTAATACTATCATTCAATGGATAGTAGACTCCATCAAGCTTTATATGAAAGTCTTCTTTGTTCTTCTCTTGTTCTCCGCAGATTCCATAGAACATCTCATTGATCTCGTCCTTGGTGTAGATCTCTGGTACTAGCTTGGTTTGTGTGAATTAGCTAGCGTGTTCTGGAAGACATATGTAACTGTGCTCATCTCTCGAAGCTCTTTCCATTAGCTTTCTGATCTCCTCCTTAGACACATTAATGATGTGTCCATCCACATCTCTTGCACATCCCTAATCATCTATGTAGATTCCATACTCATCTTTCTCTTCCCAGTAGAATTTTCTGGTTCCAAAATGGTCAAAAGCTCTTCTGCCGAATTCTGGACGTCTGTCGACCGACGTTAACCTTCTGCTAGTGTTCTGGAATGGTGCTTTGTTGCATGAAGAGGTTGTCTGCTCCATTAGCCGTCTGAAGGATGTCTGCAATATCCTCTCGGGATACGTGCAGTGTACGTCCATCTATTGCTTTTGTGTAGCCATCTGGGTCCCTGAAAATATCAAATTCGTCTGGAGTTAGATACTGGTTATCAAATTTATCTCTTTCCGTTACAGTGATTTCTGGTTTTGGACGGATGTCGATCGATGTTGTATGGTTGATGTCGATCGATGTTGAAGGATTGATATCGATCGATGGAGGAATAGCTCTGTCGATCGGATGGCGGAAATGTGTTGTTTTCCAAGCATCTTCTGCTCGTTTCTGATCTGTTTCATCGCATCTTTGCATGTTGAGAAGTTCCTCATATGTGAATCCCTCATGCAGTTCATCAGCTTCTTGATCACGGTATGCTGTCTCTACTGCGTAGCTCTCGTGATGGTGATCATCTGCCCAACTTCCAATTCAGTAATCTCCGTCTCGGGTAGCGTCGACGTTAGTGTCGATCAATGGGTAGTAGGCGGTGTCGGTCGATGCTCAAAGGTGGCTTGGTTGATGAGGTTGAGTGTCGATCGATGTTGATCCGTTCCTGTCGATCGATGGCGACTTCTTTTTCCAAGAGGAATGATGGAGAAGTCTATCTTCCTCGTCAAAAGTCGCTCTTTGCTCTATAGCTCGTTCTTTCTCATAATCTTCATCATACTCCTCCGTATGCATGTTGTGTGCTGCCATAGTGGGATTGTAGTAATTGTTTTCCCATTCTCCTTCACCTTGATTACTGTCGACCGATTCTTCTTCTGTTCTGTCGGTCAATTTTTGCTGGGCACTGTCGATCAATGTTGCAGTGTGAGTTTCGATCGACGCTGAGTATTCTGTCTCATACTCAGCTCCACAGTGGCATGCTGCAATGATTCCTAGATCATTGATTCTTCTGGGGGTCGTCTGTGGCTTCTTGACTGGAATAGGGTTGTAGTGTACATGAGGATCTATGAGCGTTAGGCACAGACAGTTGGTTTGCAAATTGCACACTGCTCCTACTGTTGACAAGAAGGCTCTCCCAAGTAATAGAGAACAGTTCCAGTTCAGCTTGATATCCAAGACATGGAAATCTACTGGAACTAGGGCATTACCAATATGCACCTCTAGGTCTCTCACAATTCCTCATGAGTTTCTATAAGAACAATCCACAAAAGTGAATAATTTCTTGGAAGGCTCAACCTGCAGACCTAGATGGTCTGCCATAACTTTAGGTAGGATGCTGACTAATGCTCATGTATCGCACAAGGCATGTGGGAATTCAATACCCTTCACCGTGCATGGTATTGCAAATTGCCCAGGATCACTCTTCTTCTTCAATGTAACCCTCTTCCTCATCTGTTCTCTAGCTTCACAGAACATTCTCCTAATGTTTTCTCCTGTCTCTCTGGTTTCTCTGAAGAACATCCACAATCTATGGATAAAATAAGCCTCATCGAATGGCTTATCTAGAGGAATCCCGAAGACTCTTTTTCGGAAACTTTCTTTTTCCTTTTCACTAGCCTCCCTCTTCAGATGTTTCGCCACTTTTTCCTTTCTTCCCCTTAGGGTTCTTCCCGTAGGAACCCTATCAACCTCCATAGAATCTGTTTCATCTCCTGAAGGTGTCCTGACGGCCTCTGGTGGGTTTTCTGAAGGTTTGGGATTGGGCCTGAGTGCATTTAGACGTGCAACATCTATCTTCGGCATATGCACTCGGTATGTAATAGGTGCTCATCGATCGATGGGCACTGGCGGTTGTTGATCGATGGCTGTCTCCTGATGTCGATCGATGACGGGGTCAGAATGTCAGCGATTTTTACGTAGACAAGGCTGGGCGGATGTGGGTGTTTTGCTGCGAACTCCTCGTGAGTCATGATCCTCACGGTATTGCAAGATGTGGTTGACTCCATAGGTGTTGTCGATCGATGTCCAGGAGAGGATGTCGATCGGTTTTGGATGACTTCTGTCGACCGATGTTCGTGGCTTGGCGTCGATCGACACCAATGCGATCTGCTAAAACTCATCAGACTCTATACTTCGAAATCTCCTTCTTGCAGCTTCTCTTCTTTCACCACTTGCCAGAAATCATCCCCAATGATGGCATTCACGTGGTGCTTCATCACATAATCTTCTACCCCTCCAGTCAAGGCTCTCTGCCTCTTAACAGCTTCTCCTGTCTGAACAACTTGCATCTCCAGCTTCTTCACATGAGTGTTCAAAGTCTCAAACTTTGTGTTCAGGTTGGTGTAGAAAGAATCAATCTTCCCATTGAAGTCTACTGTCATGCGCTGTTGTCCCTCGAGAACTCTATCAAGCATCTCCTCAATCTTGCTCTCTTGAGTTGGCGGTGGTGGCTTCTGGAAGTAGGAGCTTCGATAACCCATGTTGTTGTTGTAGTTGTTGTTGTAGGGTTTCTGGTGCTGCGAACTCTTGTTGAAATTGCCCCTATTTTGATAGGAGTTTCTGTTTCCACATTGGTTTCCAGAACCTTGGAATCCAGTTCCACTGATGAAGTTCACATCTGCTTCCTCTGCTCTACCCTCCGTGTCTACAGCCTCTGCATCTTCAACCAAGCATACCTGCTTCCTGAGAAGCTTGTGAACACTGTCCAGCTTTGCCTTCACCTCATCCATCTGATCATTCCCAAGGATGATAGCAGATCTCTTCCTCTCAAAGTCAGTGTTCTTGGTGCTGATGCTATATGCTAGGTTTTCAATGACCTTCACTGCCTCCTCTGGATTCCTGGTGTTGAAGTTCACATTGCTGGAAGCATCAAGAGCCATCTGGTACTTCACCGCGATGCCTCTGTAGAAAGTACTGAGCAATTGTACTTTATTGAATCCATGGTGTGGACAGTCTCTCTGGTAAGACTTGAATCTGATCCAGGAGCTTCTGAATGATTCTGCAGGCTCCTGAGTGAATGTAGCAATTATGGTCCTCAAGTCTTCAACACGTGCTTCATTAAAGAAGTTGCATAAGAATGCATTCTTGATGTCGCACCAGGATGTTAGGGATCCTGGTGGTAGCTGCTTAAGCCAATGCGAAGCTCTCCAGCAAGTGAGTACTTGAATAGCTTGCATAGGAGGTAGTTTTTAGAGACTCCCTCGACTTTAATAGCAGATATGAGATCCTCGAACCTCTCCAGATGGTCCATAGGATGATCGTGAGATAACCCATAGTAGGGTGTCTGTCCCACGAGTGTGTAGTACTGCGGCTTCAACTCGAAATCCCTCTGAATAGTTGGAGGTCGAATGGCTGATCTGTTGGTGTACTGATCTGGACGGTTGTAGTCATCCAATGTTCTGGGTCGAGCGGCCTCATCTACCGGTAGAGTATCTCCTGTAGCTTCTGACTCAGGGATTGCAGCCCCCTGAGCGTCTATCCTCTGACCTGTTGCATTACGCAGATGACATTCCTGGTCATACAGGTCTCCTCTCTCATCACGTACAAGAATCAAAGTCGCAACCATGTCTCGCGGCTCAGTATCGATCGATGTTCGGACTGAAGTATCGATCGATGTCGGATGGAAGATGTCGGTCGACGGGAGATGAGTGTCTTCGGTCGACGGTGGTGAGCGAGTATCGGTCGACGGGACTAGTGCATGGGTCGACGGTGTTTGAACGCTCCAAACTTGCAGGATCTGGTGAGAATAGCAGTTGTTGTCGATCGATGAGGAGCGTGCTTCTTTGCGGATTGAACGCTCCAAACTTGCAGGATCTGGTGAGAATAACAATTGAGTTTCCTTGTTGAGTTGAGTTTCCTTGTTGCTTCTCGTACTGCTGGGCATGTACCTGAAAATCAAAAAAAAAAAATTATGTCAGAAACTTACCAAAATTAAATCTAATAGGCGATCAAAGTTCCCCGGCAACGGCGCCAAATTTGATATCACTCAAATTACCCTAAAGAGTGAATTCACTCTCTCAAATAAAAGGTTCAATTGCAGTACTTAGGGATCAAATCCACAAGGAGCTAAGGAACCTAATAAATCTAATGGATTTGTTAAGTTGGATGGTTTAATGATTAAAATGTAAATTTGCAGTTTTTTGAGCAAGTAATTGTTCGATTGATTGGTTGAGGTTTTGGTGCTTAAAAGGAAATAGCTAGACTTAGGGTTTTTATTCAGGAAACTTGGAATTATAATCCTACAGATGCCTAATGAGTTGCATGCATGATAATGTAGAGCTCATCAACTAAGCAACAAGTCAATCAGCTCTCGCGCTTCTGGACTTGTCTATTAACTAGATCTAATGACCCAAACAAATGTGTTCGATCAATAGCAAGTGTCGATCAATTATCCTATAGGGATATCGATCGATACACCTTTCATTCCATTGATCGATTATCTAGTACGGATATCGATCGACGCTGTTACAGGCCGGGAAGCTGGGTCGATGAGATGGATGGGCGATGGGTCGATCTTATCGACAGAGATGGAGATCGGGTGGGAAGATGGTGAAGATGGCCGACTTGCAGTCCTTCTAAGTCCAATCTATCCTGAAAACAAAGGAAGAACAATGAGTTTATGAATAATGAAAATAAGAGCAGAAACTGAAATAAATAGATAGAGATAGAATGGGATGGATTGATGGATTGATGATTGATGATCGATGATGGAATTGGTGAAGGGGTAGAAGATGATTGACTCTCTCAATCTGTGGGTTTGATTGACTCTCTCAATCTATGATCTTCAAGGCTCCTGAATCTCTCAATGAACCTATGAACCACAAATCAATAGGACAGCAAAGATTCACTCTTTGAATCCTAAAGACAAAATCGATTTTATTTAAAGACAAACTTTGATAAAAACAAGACAAACTTTTATAAATTCTTAAGATCTAGGATATCTACAAATGAAGGACTAAGAGAGCTTATATAATGCTCAGAAAGATCTAAACAAAACGTTCATAAAGTAAGAAGAAAGAAAACAAATCTCCAAAGACACAAAATCGGAAACTAGCCATTGGAGGGATTTTGGAGATTTGGCTTGAAAAGGGGGGGCTTGAATAATCTTGAATCTGGACGGATTAAAAGGATAATATAACTTCTTTGGGACCTTCATGGGAGCTTGATAAGTGCTGATCTCGTCCATAAACTGAAAGGAATATAACTGTTGAAGTTTGAATGCTTGAGACTCCAAATAAGGTAAGTGTGGCCATAAATAGATCCTCCTGATCATGTGGGCTTTGGTGCATTGTAAGAAATCTTCTACTCCTCCTGGATCATTGGATATACTTCTCAGATGATTATAAACCTCTCCTGGTCGCCGTTGTTTGGTTTGACTAAGATTGAACCGGCGAGACTCCAAATTAGGCAATTGCAGAACTAGTTTGACTGGTTTAGGGAAATGGGCCATAACTCCATATTTTCGAAAGCAATGGAAATGTACCAGGGGCTATATATGTCGAGCCCAAGCCACCAGATCCTTCAAGGATCGATCAAACTCCAACTTCTAAAACCCACATGATTGTTAAGCTTGGGCTTCTAGTTAAGCTTTATGCGCGGGTTGAATGATGCTCACTAAGCTCACTAGATCAGCTCTTGCCTTACTCTTAGCAAGAATCTTAGCTCAATTAGAATGGTTTTAGGATGAGAATGAAGCTATCGCTTTTATCTAACAATCCTAGGGCAAGTTCTAGGTAGCTAATCTAGAATCAGGCATTAATGACAATCCTAATGATTATTATCACAACTCAGCAATCTATTGTTAAGGCCAATCCCTCATAACCTATTTAAACCCTAAAATCTAACAATGGAACTACTCAGACATGGCCAAGCAATTCATAACATCAATTAGGTAAGAAAACTTCATTAGAATAGTAAATATATATAAATGGAGTTCCAATCACAAATATATCTTTGGATCTTCTCTCCAATCTATCAAAATCCTAAAAACCTTTTGCTGATAATAGTAAAAACTAGAAAAACAAGAAAGCACATTTTTCCTCTAACATGGTGGCAAAACTTATATAATTAGGTTAAAACTCGTCAGGGGTAATCTTGTAAATTGGTGAAGACTTTGGCTTCAAGTCGGCTGTGACCAAACGGGCTTTCTGCGCGCTTCGCTGTCGATCGATGTTCTGATGTGAACATAGATTGATATTTTTTCCTCAATATCGACCGATGGTGGTCATCTCGGGTGCTTGCTCCAAATATCTCCAAAATGCTCTAAAATCATCACTTATCTCCAAATCACTCCTGATCTTATAAATATAATAAATAGACTCTATAATATAATAACTAGTAGTAAAAACACCTATAAACCATGGGTGAAAGTGGGTCAAATCCATGGTCTATCACCTGACGTGCTCCTCCCGTCATCGAGATCAATGTTGTGACTGCTGTCACTATAACCAACTACACTCCTTGACCAATCTATCTTGAAGAACATACCGTAGTTTGTTGTTCCTTTCACATACCGGAGTATGTGTTTGATGGCTTGTCCGTAAGAGTCTCTCGGATTGTGCATGTATCTGCTAAGAACACCTACTGCGTAACACAGGTCGGATCTTGTGTGAAGCAGATACCTCAAACATCCTTTGATTCTTCTGAACTCTGTAGCACCTATCTCTCGTTCGTCTTCAGCTTTTGAGATCTTCAAATTCGCCTCCATTAGAATTTGAGTTGCGTTACACGCTTCCATCTTTGTGTCACGCAGGATTCCTTGAGCATACCTCTCTTGTTTTATTCTGATTCCGTCTGCTCATTGAATCACCTCTATGCCAAGGTAGTACATTAGCTTACCTAGATCTGACATCTCAAACTTCTTAGACATCTCCTCCTTGAATTGTCTAATCACCTTAAGCGAAGTTCCTGTCACAAATAGATCATCAACGTAGATGGCTATGATCAGACATCTCCTCCTTCAGTCTTGCGGTACACTGATGGTTCCTTCGTGCACTCCTCAAATCTCATCTCCTTGAGAACCTGATCGAGTTTTACATTCCATGCCCTGGGTGCCTGGTGTAACCCATACAAAGCCTTGTGTAACACATACACTCGATCTTCTTCTCCTTTCTTCTCAAACCTTCGGGTTGAGTTACATACACTAACTCCTTTAGATCTCCATTCAAGAAAGCGGTCTTTACGTCCATATGATGTATCTATTCCTTCTCTTTGTACATAGCCTTTTGCCACAAGTCTCGCCTTATACTTGCTCACTGTACCATCCGCCTTTCTCTTGATCTTGTAGATCCACTTCAACCCTATAGGTTTCACTCCAGCCGGTCTATCTACAAGCTCCCATGTCTTGTTTCTTGTGATAGACTCCAACTCGGCCACCATCGCTTCAACCCATTCTCGTACATGTTCAGCTGCAAAATAGTTCTCTGACTCGCCATCCACTATGAGCAACAGCATTGCACTTTCTTGATCTGTAAGTAACACATAGTCATCGAGATATCTTGGTTTTGTTATGGTTTTGCCTTGTCTAGTCACCAACGGTTGACCTCCACCGTCTTGGTTTGTATTGTGATCCGCATCTTCTTCTTCTTCCTCATCTTGGTTTAAAGCTTCCTGTCCATGATCCTCACCTTGATCATTACCTTCTTCTATATCACCCTCATGTGGAAGCTTAAGCATGCTCGGTTCACAATCACCTTGGTTAGTTGTAAACGCCCAGTCCCAAGCTTTCTTCTCATCCAAAATCACATCTCTACTCACCATCACCTTCCCTGTGTTTGGATCATAGAGTCTATAGGCTTTGGAACCCGGCTCAGTCCCAAGATTGACCATACTCTTTGATCTCTCATCCAACTTCTTCAGATAAGGACCAGTGATTTTCGCATGAGCTACACAACCGCATATCCTCAAGTGCTTGATATTTGGTTTCCTTGATGTAAGGCACTCGTATGGCGTCTGATTCTTCAAGGCTTTTGTAGGAACTCTGTTGATGAGGTAAGTTGAATGTCGTACAGCTTCACCCCACAAGTAGTTTGGCATCTTCATTGCCTTCAGCATAGTTCTTGTCATTCCCATCAAGGTTCGGTTTCTCCTCTCCACAACACTGTTTTGTTGAGGTGTGTAAGGCGCGGTTAGGTGCCTTTTAACTCCATTCTTCTCACAGAATAGATTGAACTCATCTGAGGTAAACTCTCCTCCTCTATCGGTGCGAAAGGTTTTGATGGTTGACCCGGTCTGCTTCTTTACACTCTCTTTGAACCTTTTGAATCGATCGAATACCTCACTCTTCTCCTTGAATAGCATAACCCACATATACCTAGAGAAGTCATCGATCAAGACAAAGACATACTTATTATTTGCAGGCGTTGGTGGTGTGATTGGTCCACACAAATCTCCATGCAATAACTCTAAGGGCTTTGTCGCACGAAACATGGCTTTGGTCGGGAATGACTGTCTGATCTACTTCCCTGCGAGACATGCGTCACACACGCTTTCTTTGTGTGTTACACACGACATTCCTACGACCATCTCCTTCCTTACCATGTTGTTCATCACTCCATAGCTTATATGTCCTAGTCGAGCATGTCAGCTCCATGTAGCATCTTCGTCCTTGACATGCAAACATTCCGGGTAGCTTATCTCCATAAGGGTCTTGTAGAGACGGTTTGAAGATCTTGTCACACGAACTAGCAACCTTCCATTCGAATCTGTGAGCGTTAAGTAGACATCTTTCATGCTAACCTCACATATGTTTTCTGTTGCTTGCCCAAGACTCAATATATTGTGCTTCAGGTCGGGTATGTAGTATATGTCTTTGAGTGCCTTCTTCTCTCCAATTTTTGCACACAAAGGTAACCACACCCCTTCCTAAAATGTTAACACATGATCCATCACCAAACTTCACCTTCCCTTTGGTGTTGAGATTCAAACTCGAAAAGAACTCCTTGTTCCCCATCATGTGATTGCTCGCTCCATTATCCAAATACCAGACACTTGCATTGCCTTTGTCGATATCAAGATTCCTTAGAATCACCTTATCTTCGTTCAAAAACACCACCTCGTGTACATAGAGTGCATCGGCCTCTTCTATCTCGTTTAGGTTGGTTTCTTGATTCTTCTCTATCTTCTCGGGACAGACAGTTGCGTAGTGACCAGGCTTTTCACATCTCCAACATATCAGCTTTGAACGATTTTTCTTCGAGTTGTTATCTTTGGTGTTTGACGCACGGTTTTGGTTGTGTGACCTACCTCGACCTCTGCCTCTACCGTTCCGTCCTCTTCCTCTACCACGGGAATTGTCATAGCCCCTCTGACTATGCTCTTCATTGTTCGAAAACATCAGCTTCCCTTGGTCTTCTTTCTCAGTTTCTTCTCCTATACGCTCCTCGTACGCCATAAGCCTTCCAACTATGTCCTCGAAACCCATAGAGTTGAGGTCTAGGACTTGCTCAAGCGATGCTACGATCTGGATGTACTTGTGGCTTGGAAGACCCTTCAAGAACTTCTTGACCATCTTGGATTCTTCTATATTTTCTCCCAAAGAGGTTGCTTTAGATGATAGGCCCTATATCTTCCCCGCGAAGTCATCGACCGTATCGTTATCATCCATCTTCAACCTATCAAACTCCGTCATCAACGTCTGAAGTCTCGCATCCTGTAGAACCTAAAATCTACACTAAGTATTTGATAGTGATCGGGAGTTTGATCTAGGGAAGACAAAAGATGTAGGCAACAATATCTTTAGAACACAACGATGTTAACAGTTTCCGGTAGGCAAAAATGGACTTTATTGATGAATAAGGTTGAATACAATAAGTTGAACTAGATCGAATTACACAAGTGAGATCGGTAAAGAATAGGATCTAAGAACCAGAGAAAACAAGGTCGATGTATGTGTGTAGCTCTCTCTAGGGTTTTCAATGTCTCTCAGGTCGTGTCCCTTCTTCTTCCTTTATAGTAAGTCGATCTCGTGATGTTCGTAACGGCTCCGAGATCCTCGTCTCTTGTTCTGCGATCTCCGACGACCTCGACGACTCTCCTTCGAACTCGACCATTTGCTATGGGCTTTGGCTCCCTAGGGCCCATGTCTTTGATCGCGGCCCGTTAAGGTATTACCCAAAATTGGGTCCAACATTTGTCCCCCGGCCTCTTTTGATTTGATCGAAAAGAAAAGAGGCGGTTATCATTTAACCCGTGTCTCGTCGCTTGGTAAACCGATATCCCTCGGATTTGATTTAATGATGGCTTTTGAGAAAGCCGTTTGTTGGCGCATTTTTTTTATTATTATTTTAATCGGTAACAGCTATCTTAGCTGTCGCTAGGGTGTAGACTAGGTCATCATTGTATTTCTTGAAAGCGATGATGGAGCCATTAAGGTGGCTTATATATACGTAGAGGATCTTCTTTTTTGCCTCAATTTCGTTTCCTTCTTTCTCGTCTCTTTCCTTTTCTCTGAAATTCTCTATTCGTTGAGCTCGACATGTCTTCGTCGTTCAATTTCCCTCGTCCAACTACTAAAGCCGATGATCTCGAGGACCTTTATAAGGCGTACGGGATCGATCGCGCCGTCGTTCCTGATTTGCCTGGTATGCATGAGACTCCCGAAACCGTGCGAGAAGGCTACTACGGAGCCTATCTTTCTTTCTTTCTTTCACTCTTGTGGTCTCATCTTCTCGATTCAAGAGCCAATACTTGAGATTCTGGCGGAGCTTGGGTTATCGCTTACTCAGATCCTCCCAAACTTTCATAGGTATCTTATCGCCTTCTTGGTTAGGGCTAAGGACGAAGGTCTTCTTTTGGCGTTAGTGAGTTTCGACAGCTCGTTCTGGTGAAGCGGAACCAGCAGAACTCTGGTACCTTCCTCATGTCTCCACGGCCGGGTCGTCATGTCATCGAAGACATTCCTTATCGCGACGAGAAGTGGCGCGAACAGTTTTTTGTTTTCAAGATGGATCGAGCGTCTATGGGTGAATTCGACTTCTCTCGGCTTGCTCGGCGTTCGGCCGAGAATATCGGTTAGTTTTCTTTTATCCATGTGTCGATTCTTCTCTTCGAGGAATTAGTGACTCAACTTATCGTTTTTCTTCGATTGATTCAGCTCCTTCTGTAATCTCCTCGATGTCAGATGAGATTCGTGGTCTGATCGGGATTCTTCGGAGAGATAGTTCGAACTGGTCAACGTTTGACCAAGCTCGTATTCGAGCTGCTTTTGCTATGCCGGAGGGGACCGACAGGGCTCCTTTGGTTGGGGGTTCTGAGGACGAGACCGAAAACTCCCAGGAAGTCATAGCGACTCCTTCTGTTCAGACCCAGTCTTCAGATCGATTAACTAGACAGCTTGTGAGGAGATCGTCGTTCCGCACTTCCGGGTCTGCATCGAGGGGCTGATCTTCTGGAAAATCTCCCCTCGATTCACGACTCTGACGATGAAGATGCTTTGGGAGAGAAGCGGCCTCCTGTCTCATTGAGTCCTGGCTGTTGCGGCGACTCGCAAACGAAGCCGGTCGTCGGAGGGTGCCTTGCCCAGTTCGTCTCGTCCTAGGTTTGTTCCTGAGAGGGATGGTTATTTTTTTGCGGCCCAAAGTGACCTCATTTCCCTCGCTGGTCGTATGAGGTCTGCGGGTTTCCGTATCCCATCTCTTGATTCCTCAGCCGAGAAGGAAGCGTACGCCAAGGTCGCGGTGGCGAGCTCTAAGGTACGTCCCTTGCTTTATTTTTGTTGAAAACTTGCTTCGAGGTATTCTCTCACTTATTTTGACTTCTTCTCAGGTGATGGAAGCTTTTAACGAATATGTTGTGGTGATGGAAGATCACGTCGTGGCTTCTCGGAACGACAAAGAGATCGAGAGAATTGGTTCCGAGATTAAGAGGCTTTCGAAGGAGCTCGAAGCCACCAAGCGAGAAGGGATGAAGGATGCTGAAAAGATTGAGGCTCTGACTGAAGATTGCAGGAGAATTCACCTGGAGAACGAGCCTCTTACGACCCAGATGATTGATCAAAAGGCAAGAATCGCGGCGTTCGAGGTCGAGAGAGATTGGGACATTCGTCGCGCTTCCCGTATTGCTCGTCGTGCTATTGCGACCCGGTGCCGGGAGATCCTTGAGTCCTTGAAGGATAAATGGACGAGCAAGAAGAAGGAAGTGTCCGCTGAGATCCAGCTGCAAGAAGTGGTCGCCAACATCGATCTTCTGAACAAGCTCAAGAATGGGGGCCTGACTGTGGACGCGGAGCTTGCTCGTTTGAAGGAGATGGAAGGAGATTGTGAGGATCTCGTCGCTTCAATCGCCGTGTCGGATTGGTCGATCTCTGAGCTCGATCTTCCTCAAGTCTCGGATGATTCGGCGGATCAGATCGGGGGGTCGTCTCTTCCCGATGATTACGCTTCTAGTTAATTTTTTTTTTTTTAACGTCTTTTGTTTTTCGCGATCTTTGATCGTGGTATCTTGGATATTCTTAACGGATAAGCATAAAGTTTCGGAGTATCTTTGTTTTTTTTTTAACCTTCGAGATTTTCTTTGTTTGGGTCGTTGAGATACGGCGGGGCCTTGATCCTTATAAAGCTTTGATTTGTTCTGGGATTTACCATAATGTGTCGTTCTAACTATGTTTTTTGCTTGTCAACGGAACATGGCCTCGAGAAGATTAATCCCCCGCGATTCCGATAGGGTGCAAACTCGAACTGGTATTGCTAATGTGGAACACATTCGATCCGGAGATGTGAGCGAAGCGCTCACAGAAGTACTTCGTGAGGAGACCCGATTTCCACGGGGTTCAACCCAAGAGGCCAAGGACCTAGAAGGTGAAAAGTCTGTTGCTCGTGTTAAGTCGAGTAGCCCAACAGGTTTGGAGGGGCGTGACCGCCCCCCGAAGAAGGCAAAGACTAATGGCTCGGACCATCGTCTCGGTGTTTCAGGCAAAGCGGCTGTTGCTAAACCGTTTCATTGGCAGTTCCCACACTCTAAGGATTTCCCTATTACGGAAGATCCGGACAGTGTTGCTCTCTTGGTGAGGCACTTCAAACCTGCTGAATGTCCGCTTCCTTCTTTGCGAAATATGACGGAACGTGAGGCTTATGTAAAAATGGTTGTGGCTCATGCTAAGGTCGTTATTTTTGATACTCGATCCTTGTTGAATCTTTGGTTTGTTTTGTCTGTGCTGATTTGCTACATTCCAGGCTATGGAGGCTAACAACGAGTTCGCGGCGACTTTGGAAAAGCGCCTGTAAGATGTCCCGCGCTCTGACGAGCTTTACGAGATAAAGAAGGTCGTTCCAGAGCTAAAGCTCGGTTTGAAGATGACTCAAGATCGGGAGCATGAAAATGCTGCTCAGCTGGCCGCTGCTGAGACTTCGAACGAAGGAGATCGAGCTTGGGTCCGAGCTCGATGTGATGGCAGTTTCAGATTTTTTCGTTGGGAAGCTCGATTTGCCTCAAATTTTGGAGGATCTACCAGAAGATTTCTTTGCTAGGGACCCTTCTGCGGCGAATGGTGCGGATGACGTGACGAAGTGCTCGGGTGGTCAGTTCGAGGATGGCGAATTCGGCATCGAAGAGTAGCTTTAGGGGTTTTTTGTTTCTATTTTCCCTTTTCGCTTTTGTTGTTTTATTTATTATTTATTAATAAAGAGTGGATCATGAGTCCCGATTTGTTTTGCTGTTATTTTTGAGTTTATGCGAGGCCGATCTTTTGGGGCTGTGAGTCGATCTGCCGTAGATATTTTTATCGACTGTTTTGGTGTAACAAAAGATTTTGTTATCTAACTTTGTCGCGCTTGTTGGCGGAGTTGGCCGCAACCGAAGACTTGATCAAGGTCTTGGTTTTTGGTCAACTGTAATGGTTTTCCGATTTGTAGATATAGGGAGTCTGATATGCTCGAGCTACGATTTCTAAGAACTGTATTTATTCAGATTTTGGGTTTTGTTTTATTACAGATTTATGAATAGAAGACAATTTTAGTACTGTCGCGTCGTTGTTTTTCGGGCGCTGTGGTACGCTTACTTTGAGCTTTCGTTGCTGGAGGGTGACTGGACTCGTGTCGTGAGTTGCCTACGTACCCTCAACGAGGGATCAAGTCATGACGTAGTTTGATTATTCTCCCTGAAACAGGGTCTGTTGGTCGGTGGTTCATGTACATGAGTACGATTGTTGTTGGTTTTGGCTGCTCGGCTAGGGGTGTTGCTCGATGTCTTTGAAGCTTGCGAGGTAGCATGTTCTGGAGCTCTTCTGACTTCCTCTGATACTCTCGACTCCTTTCGGGGTTGGGAATTTCAGGCATTGGTGATATGTTGAAGGAACTGCCTTCATGCTATATAGCCAAGGCCTTCCGAGGAATGCGTTGAACGGGGCTGGACGGTCTATCACGATGAATTCTACGATTTTCCTAATTTCTCCGGTGGTTACTGCGAGTTCGATTGACCCGAGGGAATAGGTGGTCTCTCCTGCGAATCCGATGAGGGGTGTTCGATCTTGTTTTAGGAGTGCTTTGGTGAATCCCATTCTTTTGAACGCGTCGTAGAAGAGGACATTGGCCGAGCTTCCGGTGTCGATCATTACTCAAGATAGTTCGTAGCCGATGACGTCGAGTCGTATTACGAGAGCATCGTCGTGTGGTTTATCGAGAATTGCGGTCTTGTTTTCGTCGAAGGTGATTTCATAATCGGGACCTGATAGGGGTTCTCTTATTCCTACGCTGTTTTCGGCTCTTCGTTGGTACGCTTTGATCGAGTTGACTTAATTGCAGAACTTGGAGCCTCCGTA
The DNA here is from genome assembly GCF_020379485.1 of Brassica napus. Lineage (NCBI taxonomy): Eukaryota > Viridiplantae > Streptophyta > Magnoliopsida > Brassicales > Brassicaceae > Brassica > Brassica napus. The sequence goes on along the minus strand of NC_063451.1, from coordinate 3,692,356 downwards.
AATGAAGTCAATTCGTTTTTTGCCTGATATCACTCAAATTACCCTAAAGAGTGATTTATACTCTCTCAAATAAGAGGTCGAGTTGTAGTACTTAGGTGTCGAATCCACAGGGAGCTAGGGCACACAAAAGATCTAATAGTTATACGATTAAGCTAGACTAATAGTTTATAAAGTAGTAAATATAGAGAGCAAAACAGTAAACAGTAAACAAGTTGAACAAGACAATTTTTCAGCTTGGCAAGGATTTGTTTGATGGAAGGATGGTTTGCTAGATCTAGGGTTTATATTCAGATAATCAGGATTATAATGATATAGAGGCTAATTGTTGCTTGCAAGATATTATAGAACTCAAACAATAACAATAATCTACCGGCTCTCGCATGTCTAGATTATCTATCACTAGATCTAAGATCTAAGATCTAAGCTCTCGAATGTTGATCTGTAGAAAGTGTCGATCGATTATTCTATAGGAATATCGATCGATACACCTTTCCCAATATCGATCGATTAATCTATTGGATCATCGATCGATATCGCTTCTAGGAAGCTTTACGATCGGGTTGAATATGTGTTCACTAAGGTTCCTAAATCAACTCTCGTATGTTTCTAGCAATTCTAACACAATGGAATCCAGTTCAGAAAAAAGACCAAGCGATGGCATTGTGCCTAATGATTCTAAGATCAGGGTTCTAGTTCATGAATCTAGAACACAAGCAGTAAGAACAATCCTATGATGAATATCACAACTTATCAGTTCTATATTTTGGGCTAATCCCTCATCACCTATCTGAACCCTAAACCTAACAGGTGGATCTATTCAGACATGAAATTTGTCACAGAAATCATGGATAGAATAGATGATATTGCAATAGATATAAAAACCAAAGACAATGGAGTTCCAAGAAGACTCTGAAGGAGTTCCTCCTTTCTCTCCTAACTAAGAACAATGAATTAAAGAAAGCTTAGATAGCGTAGCCGTCAACAATGGCTTATAAATAACATAAATAGGGTTTCTGGTCGTCCAAGCGTAGCGCATGGAACCACAATCTCCACATGATCATGTATCCTTTTCACTCTTTTGTGAAACCCAGCAGCTTCTTCTGTCCAGATAGGTGGTCTCTGATGTTTAGGGACAGCAAGGTGTGAGGCCTTAGGCATGTACATCCTCTCCTCAATCGGTTCCATCTCAATTATGCAACCTGGCGGAATGTCTAGCAATGGGCATTGATCGATATTAGGTGGGTGGTGTCGATCGATAAGTGGTTGGCGGTGTCAATCGATGTTGGGTGGGTGTAGATCGATGATGTGGGGTGGTTGTCGATCGATCTCATCAGGTTGGTGTCGACCGATGCTAGCCTTTGAAGTTTCCAGATCTCCTCTCGAAGTATGCTGATCGTTATCAAGCTTCTTCTTCGAATTTTGATCCATATCTTCAAGTCATTCCTCCAGCTCTAAGGAGTCTTCCATGGTGATTTTTCTGTCTACATCGTCGATCGACGTTGAGGTCGTGATGTCGATCGACGTTGAGGTCGTGATGTCGATTGACGTTGAGGTCGTGATGTCGATCGACGTTGAGGTCGTGCCATCGGTCGACATTGAGGTCTTGCCGTCTGTCGACGTTGAGGTCGTGCTGTCGTTCGACATTAAGGTCGTACCGTCTAGCGACGTTGAAGTCCTGCCATCTGTAGACGTTGAAGTCCTGCCGTCGGTAGACGTTGAGGTCGAGTCTTCAGTACCAGCTTCCTCCACTCTGATCAACTCTCCAGACACATGTTGTTCATCCCTTTTTTCCATAATGTCGTCGAGCAGCTGTATTGGAATCATATACTCCTCATCTAACGATGCCAAGAACCTGTCCCATTTATCATTCTTCTCCTTTTCTCGACTTGCTTCAGCATCATCATGAAATTTGTAAAGGAAGGCTCTTTCAATATCATCCCAGCTAATTAGAGATCCTGGTTGCAGTTGACTAAACCATCTGAATGCATCCCCAGAGAGAGAATAGGGGAAGATCTTGCAGAGCATGTGGTATTCAGACACTTCATTCTGCTCACTCCTTGACACGAGATCCTCAAGCTCTTCGATGTGGTTTCTAGGATCTTGGTGAGGAAGACACTGGAAGGGGTCTTGACCTACCCAACATACCACTCTCGACTCAGGTCAAAGTCATTCATCTCAGCAACATCAATCACATCAGGGATTACAGCACAGTGAGCATTAATCAACTGTCCTGCGTTGTTGCGAGTGTGACCTTCTTTGTCTCTCAACATCTCATTCTCTTCGACTTTAAGTATGGCACTTCGATCTTTTCTGTCTCCCTGCAAGTGGTGTTGTTTTTTACCGGATGAACAGTGTCGGAATGAACAGTGTTCGGATAAACAGTGTCACGATGAACAGTATCAATCGACGCGGGATGAACAGTGTCGATCGACGAGAGATGAACAGTGTCGATCGACGGGAGATGAACAGTGTCGATCGATGCAGGATGAATAGTGTCGAGATGAACGGTATCTCGATGAACAGTACTGGAGTGAATAGTACCATTGTGAACAGTGTTGTCTGACACAAGTTGGATAGTGTCGATCGACGTACGTTGAACAGTATCGATCGACGTATCGACGCGGGATGAATAGTGTCAATGCTTGGATTTCTACGCTGCCAATCGCTGCTTGGAGGGTGTCGACTACCTTCTTAGACTTATGGATCACGGGTTCCAAATCCAGTGGCTCTACTAGTAAGAGCCCTATTCCCTTGTTGCTTCTGGTACTCATATGGATGTACTTGAAACACAAGAAAAAAATTTATCAGTTTTTTGTGAACAGTAGTAAAACCTAGACTAAATCTAACTAGACAAGATCTAATGGCGATCAAAGCTCCCCGGCAACGGCGCCAAATTTGATATCACTCAAATTACCCTAAGGAGTGATTTATACTCTCTCAAATAAGAGATCAAGTTGTAGTACTTAGGGATCAATCCACAGGGAGCTAGGGCACACAAAAGATCTAATAGTTATACGATTAAGCTAGACTAATAGCTTCTAAAGTAGTAAATATAGATAGCAAAACAGTAAACAGTAAACAAGTTGAACAAAACAATTGTTCAGCTTGGCAAAGATTTGTTTGATGGAAGGATGGTTTGCTAGATCTAAGATTTCTATTAAGATAATCAGGATTATAATGATATAGAGGCTAATTGTTGTTTGCAAGATATTATAGAACTCAAACAATAACAATAATCTACCAGCTCTCGCATGTCTAGATTATCTATCACTATATCTAAGATCTAAGCTCTCGCATGTTGATCTGTAGAAAGTGTCGATCGATTATTCTATAGGAATATCTATCGATACACCTTTCACAATATCGATCGATTAATCTATTGGATCATCGATCGATATCGCTTCTAGCAAGCTTTATGATCGGGTTGAATATGTGTTCACTAAGGTTCCTAAATCAACTCTCGTATGTTTCTAGCAATCCTAGCTCAATAGAATTCAGTTCAGAGAAAAGACCAAGCGATGGCATTGTGCCTAATGATCTAAGATCAGGGTTCTAGTTCATGAATCTAAAACACAAGCAGTAAGAACAATCCTATGATGAATATCACAACTTAGCAGTTCTATATTTTCGGCTAATCCCTCATAACCTATCTGAACCCTAAACCTAACAGATGGATCTATTCACACATGAAATTTGTCACAGAAATCATGAATATAATAGATGAAATTGCAATAGATATAAAAACCAAAGACAATGGAGTTCCAGGAAGACTATGAAGGAGCTCCTCCTTTCTCTCCTAACTAAGAACAATGAATTAAAGAAAGCTTAGATAGCGTAGCCGTCAACAATGGCTTATAAATAACATAAATAGGGTTTATGGTCGTCCAAGGGTATTTTGGTAACTTGGTGTGGCTTCTGGGCTTCAAACGGTCTTGAAATATTCTTGACCCACGTTCTGGCATCACTGTCGATCGACAATAATGCTGTGTTATCGATCGATAGTCCTTTATCTCCTCGACAGCTTCCTCTTGCGAGGCAGACTGACCACTCTTCAGTAAAACGGGCATAACATCTGCTACAGGATGCTGATTGACCTCAAACAGGTGGCATTGGAAACCTAACTCAAAGCTCTATCTTTTGTCAAACGATGGGCTCAATCTAAAGTAGGAAGGTCTCCATACATAGCTAAACATCTGATGCGTCTGTGCTGTTCTGCACCTCAAAAGACTCCAAAATTACCATATTTCTCCTGAACGTATCTGAACCTGTAAATACTCTAAATATACTCTATATAGTAGTAAATATATATTAAAATACTTATAGACCATGGATGAAAGTGGGTAAAATCCATGGTCTATCATTGCATTTGTAGCGGGCCGGGAGATTCCATCTCTTAGTCAGTGGTGGTCGGTAGTGTCTCTGCCCCCCCAGACAGATTGTTATCAAGGGTCTGTATTCTGTCGTTTTCTGAATCTGTAGGGCGATTTTTTTTTCTAATAGCTCGCAAATTTTGGTCATTTTGTTCTTTCGTTTGAAGTTGGGGATTTTTCCGCGAGGTGACTCGGTGACACTGATAGGGGGAGTGGCTTCATCGGTTTTTTCCAATGTGCGGATTGCTATTGTGATCTCGAAACAAATTTTCCCTTCAGTCCGGCTCTTGATTTCGTCGGTTGTGTTGTTGTTTGGCCCCCACGGAATCATGTCGACTCTTTTCTTCGGAGCTGGGGGTAGAGAGCTCGGTGATTCATGTTTGATCTCCCTACCTCTTTTGTTTGTTGGGACTTTGGCCTTTCGGTTGGATTTCGGAGTCACTGGATCTTCTTCTTCTTCTCCGGCTTCTTCAGTGGTTTTCTTATTTTCGTTTTGATTGCGAAGTGCGGCTCGGCATTCTTCGGTCGAGTGGCCCTTGCGATCATGGAAGGTGCAGTATTTGCTGAGGTCGTATGTTGAAGACTTTTGCGGCGAATTATTTATTGCATAGGAATGTTGCCCTTTGGTGGTTGGCTGTTTAGGAGTAGCAGGTTTTTTGGTTGCGTTATTCTTGTTCGCGCTATACTGTTCTTTCAAGGCTGCGACCTCCTCTTCGTGGGTGGTGAAATAAGAGGCTCGGAGTAGGGCGTCATCCAACGAGATAGGTGCTTGTACTGCCAATTCTTCCCTGAATTTGGATGAGAACCAGACGCCATTCTTTAATGCCGCGAGGGCAACGACCTCGTTCGGATGTGAGATCTTGGTCTTGATTTCTCAGAATTTGTTTATGTATGCCCTTAATGGCTCGAAGGGCGCTTGTTTGAGATTCCAGAGATCTGCTTCGGTAACTTTTGTCTCTATGAAGACTGAGTACTGTTTGAGGAACGTAGACACCAACTGGGTGAAATTGTCGATTGAATTTTCTTTTAGTCCTGCGAACCACTCGAGGGTGGCCCCGGTGAGGTTCTCGGCGAAGAAGTGGCAGTAACCCTGATGTGCCGCAGTCCACTGATCATTACATGGAACCAGCTCAGCATGGAGTTCAGGACGTTCTGAACATTTTAACCGAGGTTCATGTTTTTCACCGTACCAGACTTGACTTGGATCATGCCAGACTTGGGAAAGATCATGCCAGACTTGAGAAAGATCATGCCAGACTTGACTTGGATCATGAGGTTTCACAAAATGATCGAGACTTCTCTCTTTTGGCTCGATTGCCTCATACTGCACATACCGGCGACCGTACTGATGGACTGATCGAGCCTTTTGATCAGTTCATGCACTTTGATCAGCCAAATCTCACTAAGACAAGGATCCTTCACCTATCTGAAGACATAGGACACACTTGGTCCAGTATGGTTCATGAACTAGACATGGTGGTTCATACGGACAGTCCCACATCCGTCGTTCTCCTTACCGCGGTTCATGCTTCAGGATACAACGAATCTGGACAGAAGCCGAACAGTCACCTTGTCTAGTCTTATCTCTTTATTTTCGTATAAAAGACTAGATCTAGATCTAGATCTACTTTTTCATTTAATTCCTAGATCTACAAAACACTATAAATATGTAGTCCATTTCATCAATAAAATCAGTTCAGTTTTGGTTGTTTATTTTGCTTCTTCTCTGAGTGAGAGAGAGAGTTCTTTAGCTAGTTCATTGGTGTGAACCGGCTTGTTGATTTGGTGGTCAGTCAATTCATCTTTGTGTGTTGTTTGGTGGTTAGCCAACACATTCATTATTTCTTTGGTGGTTAGCCTTAGATCGTGGGTATATCAAGAGTCATTCCACATCTCTTGACGATCCTTTCAATCCATCTCAGTTCCAGAAGTGCCGTTTGCCTTCTCGGATCATATCCAACACTCAGCTAAAGTGATCCTCCCTATCTTAGGGTTCTTCAGTTGGTATCAGAGCCACTTTGGCTGGTTTGTTTTCAATTCATCTTTTCATCTTCTCATCTCTCCACGATTTTATTTTCTTATTTCTTGTTAGATTCGGGCTGTTCCTTTACTCCCTTGTGATCGCCAGTTATTAAAAAAAAAAAGAGTAAAAGTTTTGGCTTGAATCACTTCTGAAGAGAAATCCAGGGACTGGTGGAAGAGAAACCCTACTGGCTGAAGAGAAACCCAACCTTAGGACAGTTAAGGCGGTCCATATCAAAATTCTCTTCATCTTTCTTTCTCTTTTTTTTTCCCCACAAAAGTTTGTTTTGGGTTTTGATTGCTGAATTTTGACTTCCTATCATCCTTTGAACCAGTGGAAAGAACTCTGAGTGATCACCTAAATATCGTGAGCTAAACACTTTGAGAGTGTGAAGATTTTTATTTGCTAACTCTTTTGTTAAGTGTTTTCAGGATGTTTGGACTTCTCAAGAAATCAAAACTACAACAAGACGTTTACTTTCTTTTTAAAACCGTGTTAGAAAAAGAGCAAATGATTTTTGGAAATAAGAAACAGTTTGCTTCTAATGGGTTTGATTTTGTGCAGAAACAAAGAAACCAAAGGAAGAGACAAAACAAGTTCGATGATGATGAGAAGTGGATCAGGAGTGGTGATTGTCCCTTCACCAAAGCCAAGAGAAGCAACCGTGATGTGTCTGATCAGAACGAGCTTCAGACTTATGCCAGCTTGGAAAAGATGTTGCATAAGGCGATTCATGTTGTCCGGCAACTCAAAAAGAAGGGAAACACCAACACTTCTTCTGCACCAAAACAACAAAGTAATTTTTCTTCTCCTTTAAATTCTGATTTGAAAACTAATGTGTTGTCTTCTGATAAAAGCAAGGCTGTGAAAACCACAAGCAAGGCTCTTTCTACCAGGTGCTTCAAATGCCATAGGGTCGGTCATTATGCCAACAAGTGCCAAAAACAGAAATCGTTGGTGACTTTGGAGAAAATTGAAACCGAGCCAGAAAAGGAAGACCCTTTACCAATTTTCGATGACTATGCACATGAACCGAAGGAAGGGTCAGGTGGAGAGCAAAACTGTGGTCATAAAGAAGGATCTTCTTCCATTCATAAACCGGACCGAACTCAAGGTGAGCAACGTTCTGATTATGGTTCTTTTGCTTATAATCTTTTTCCTTTTAATGTTTCAGATTTGAGGACAAATCTTTTTGAAGAGGAAGGGAATGATGTGCTGCAGTCCACGGATCATTACATGGAACCAGCTCAGCATGGAGTTCAGGACGTTCTGAACATTTCAATTGAGGTTCATGTTTATCACCGTACCAGACTTGACTTGGATCATGCCAGACTTGAGAAAGATCATGCCATACTTGAGAAAGATCATGCCAGACTAGACTTGGATCATGAGGTTTCACAAAATGATCGAGACTTCTCTTTTTTGGCGCGATTGCCTCATACTGCACGTACCGGCGACCGTACTGATGGACTGATCGACCCTTTTGATCAGTTCATGCAATTTGATCAGCCAAATCTCACTAAGGCAAGGATCCTTCACCTATCTGAAGACATAGGACACACTTGGTCCAGTATGGTTCATGATCTGGACATGGTGGTTCATACGGAAAGTCCCACATCCGTCGTTCTCCTTACAGCGGTTCATGCTTCAGGATACAACGAATCTGGGCAGAAGCCGAACAGTCACCTTGTCTAGTCTTATCTCTTTATTTTCGTATAAAAGACTAGATCTAGATCTAGATCTACTTTTTCATTTAATTCCTAGATCTACAAAACACTATAAATATGTAGTCCGTTTCATCAATAAAATCAGTTCAGTTTTGGTTGTTTATTTTGTTTCTTCTCTGAGTGAGAGAGAGAGTTCTTTAGCTAGTTCATTGGTGTGAACCGGCTTGTTGATTTGGTGGTAACCCAATTCATCTTTGTGTGTTGTTTGGTGGTTAGCCAACACATTCATTCTTTTTTTTGGTGGTTAGCCTTAGATCGTGGGTATATCAAGAGTCATTCCGCATCTCTTGACGATCCTTTCAATCCATCTCAGTTCCAGAAGTGCCGTTTGCCTTCTCGGATCATATCCAACACCCAACTAAAGTGATCCTCCCTATCTTAGGGTTCTTCAAACCCGCTTCTTTTTCGTCGTCGGTGAGGTGTGCTCTTGATATTGCTAAACGGAAGGCTCGTACGCTGGCAATTCTGTTTGTGAATGGATTCCTTCTCGTTTCCTCGATGACCATGTCGATATCGGGGGCAGAGCCCGTTGCCATATGCACGATCGCATGTATCCTTTTGAGCTCGGCGTCGTTCCTTTCGATATAATTCTGAAACGTCCTAGTTTCGCTCGGGATCCCTAAGTCTTCCCTTTGGGGGTCGATATTGACGGGACCGCGAAGATCGTGTCTCCTAGCTTGTTTCGTTAGGTTATCGGAGATGGAAGGTCCTCGCTGCGGATGGAGTTCGATTCTCGGAGATATAATGGTTCGGTGGTGGGATCTGTGTCCTTGGCTCCCCCTACCTTTCCGTTGACCTGTTCTGGAATTGGATCGGAGGGCTTCGTGGGCGTTGGAGCCCAGTGTCGATTTCGTCCAATCCACTGTAGCTTAAGCTTCGGTGGGTCATGCCCTGCGGCGGGGGTCGTTGTGAATTTTCTCCCGTGTAGCATCCAGATCGAGCGCTTGGGATCTCTGGAGTACCGAACAGTCCGGTGCTTTGGGGGTTCGACGTCGCTCTTAACGGATCGAGGGGGGTTTAATTTCTTTCTCGAATGCTTGCAGCTCGATGATCTGCAAGTTCCCTTTCAGCTTGGTCCAGTCTGTTAGCAACGACTTGATTGGCGATCCTATGACTACGAATTTCGTCGATTAGAGTCGTCATCATTCCTCCATGTTCGGTTAGTTCTCCTCGAGTTTGGGCTAGAGGAGTCGGAGAAATCGGTCTGGATTGGGATCGAGTCAGGTCATCGGAGGAGTGTCTGTCTCCGGGGAGATTCCAGACTCGAGCTTCAGTTCGTTCCGGGTTGACGTCTGGTTGATCGGAAGAGATCGATCTTGACTCGAAATCCCGGTTGGAGGGATTCATTGCGTCTGGGATGATTCGGTCGCGTAACTGGCTCCCGTTAATCGAGTTGGTGTCACTCCGGTTCCCGAGTCGGGCCCGACAGGATCGATGTCGTTGACCCTTGAAGGCGCGGTTCCGGTGGTTGGTTAGGATCCATAGTCGCGCTTAGGAAACTTAGATCGGTTTCTTAGCAAAAATGTTTTTCGTTTATCTTCCCCCACGATCGGCGCCAAAATGTAGAACCTAAAATCTACACTAAGTATTTGATAGTGATCGGGAGTTTGATCTAGGGAAGACAAAATATGTAGGCAACCATATCTAAGAACACACGATGTTAACAGTTTCCGGTAGGCAAAAATGGACTTTATTGATGAATAAGGTTGAATACAATAAGTTGAACTAGATCGAATTACACAAGTGAGATCGGTAAAGAATAGGATCTAAGAACCGGAGAAAACAAGGTTGATGTATGTGTGTAGCTCTCGCTATGGTTTTCAATGTCTCTCAGGTCATGTCCCTTCTTCTTCGTTTATAGTAAGTCGATCTCGTGATGTTCGTAACGGCTCCGAGATCCTCGTCTCTTGTTCCGCGATCTCCGACGACCTCGACGACTCTCCTTCGAACTCGACCATTTGCTATGGGCTTCGGCTCCCTAGGGGCCATGTCTTTGATCGCGGCCCATTAAGGTATTACCCAAAATTGGGTCCAACACCTCCCTTACACGATCAGCTCCTAGGTGTCGTGACTTGATGGCGTTCCAGATCTCTTTTGATGCAGTTTGTCCTCCCACCTGGAGAATCAATGTCTCTGGAACAGATTGAAACAAAAGAGCTATCGCAACATCGTTCTTCTTTTGATCATCTGAACCGGGTTCGATCTTGTCCCGCACTTCATGAACACGAAGTAGAACCTTCATCCTCATCGACCAAACTGTGTAGTTTGTCGATGACAACATCGGACATTGGATGGATGTAGATCCAAAGTCCTTCGTGTGTGGAGCCCTAGTCACGTCTGCCATCTTGCTTACGCGATCTCTTGTTCACAAGCACCAGGATCTTAAGCTACAACTTAAACTTAGATCGAGTCTCCAACCTGAGGCTCTGATACCAATTCAAATCTTTTAGGAAACAAAGAATTATAAGAACAATTTTTCTTATTATATTTAGAAACTACTCAAAACTAAAGCTCTCAATGTTTCACTCTTAGATCTTATCTCAATCTTATGGAGCAACTCTCCATTAGATATCTATTTATATGAAAGACAATTTCCTTTAACATGTGGGATATGGAAAACACAAACTTAACATAAATAGAAACTTCATTTTTCTATTTCTAGTTTTCATTATTGTGTTTATCTTAACATATTAAACATTTAATAATATGTTAAGTTTCCATAAGCTTGTAATTATCCAACAATAAACACTAAAATCAAACAGTAAGTATTACAAAAATCAAAACGACAGGCGCAACGGGAATTGATGAAGATCAAGAACACCCCGCACCTCAACGTCATAATGGGTGCTTCACCCCCTTGCGGGGACTCGGTAAGAGCAGTTAAAGATTACAGGCGACAAGCCATAACCGCCCAAAAGTGGCCTTCACAAGTCGAAGCAGGCCATCAAATCTCTTTCTCGGCGGCCGACACTCACGGCATCAGCATGCCGCATAACGACCCACTCTTAATCGATATCGGAATCGGCGAATGCCAGGTCACGAATGTTCTCGTCGACACAGGCAGCTCAGTCGACCTCATCTTTCGGGACACGCTCGACAAAATGGGAGTCGACCTGCGAGACATGAAGCCCTCCTCACGTACTCTCACGGGGTTCAATGGTTCCTCGGAACAGATGATTGGGACAATCCGTCTCCCTGTTTACGCAAGTGATGTGACCCGCACCGTTAAGTTCTCTGTTATCCGGGCTAAGGCGCCCTACAACGCAATCCTTGGAACGCCATGGTTACACTCCATGAAAGCCATTCCCTCCACCTATCACCAATGCGTTAAGTTCCCTGGGAAAGATGGAACAACGCAGACGATTCGCGGGGACCAACGAGCCGCGAGAGAGCTCCTTATCGCCGTAGTCAAGCTGCAACAATCACCTTCTCTCGTCAACGCGGTCACCAAATCGATACATAAGATCTACCCTCAGAAGGAAGAAATCCGCGAGGTTCCCATCGATGGAGCCGACTCATCGAAGGTCGTGCGCATTGGCGCCTATCTCTCCGACGACCTGCAGTCATTAATCATTTTTTTCCTCAAAGAAAATGTCTCGACCTTTGCATGGGTAACTTCTGATATGAAGGGTATAGACCCCGCAGTAACATCCCACGAGTTAAACGTCGATTCGACGTTCAAGCCTATTCGACAGAAGAGACGAAAGCTCGGACCCGAACGGTCCAAAGCAGTGAATGAGGAAGTCGACAGGTTGCTTGACGCAGGCTTCATTGCCGAAGTACGGTACCCGGAATGGCTAGCAAACCCCGTCGTTGTTAAAAAGAAAAACGGGAAATGGCGCATTTGTATTGACTTCACGGATTTGAACAAAGCATGTCCAAAAGACAGTTACCCTCTCCCGCATATCGACCGTCTGGTGGAGTCGACTGCCGGCAACGAGCTCCTAACATTTATGGACGATTTTTCGGGATACAATCAAATCATGATGCATGCGGACGATCGCGAGAAAACGGCGTTCATAACAGACAGAGGGACGTATTGTTACAAGGTCATGCCTTTCGGCTTAAAGATTGCAGGAGCGACTTACCAGCGTCTGGTCAATAGAATGTTTGCCGACAAACTCGGCAACACTATGGAAGTTTACGTTGATGATATGCTGGTCAAGTCACTTCGCGCCAAGGACCATCTCAACCATCTACAAGACTGCTTCAAAACGTTGAACGAGTAAGGGATGAAGCTCAACCTGGCGAAATGCACCTTCGGCGTCACGTCTGGAGAGTTCCTAGGTTACATCGTCACCCAGCGAGGCATCGAGGCAAACCGAAAACAAATAACGGCAATCCTCGATCTCCCTAGCCCGAAGAACCCCCGCGAGGTTCAGCGTTAAACCGGAAGGATCGCGGCACTAAACAGATTCATCTCAAGATCCACAGACAAGTGCCTCCCGTTCTATGAAATCCTGCGAGGAAATAAGAGATTCGCTTGGGACGAAAAATGCGAAGAAGCTTTCAATCAGCTCAAGCATTACCTAATGACACCTCCGGTTCTGTCGAAGCCCGAAGTCGGGGACACTCTATCCTTATACATCGCCGTCACCTCCTCGGCCGTTAGCAGCGTCCTGATACAAGAAGACCGTGGCGAACAAAAACCTATTTTCTACACCAGCAAGCGGATGACGGAACCGGAGACGAGGTACCCAACCTTGGAAAATATGGCCCTCGCTATCATCACTTCGGCAAGAAAACTCAGACCTAATTTCCAATCGCACACTATCGAGGTGCTCTCCAACCAGCCCCTCAGGACGGTAATGCAAAATACTAACCAATCATGAAGGCTAACAAAGTGGGCAGTCGAGCTTAGCGAGCACGACATCGTGTACAAAAACCACACAACAGCTAAGTCGCAAGCCGGTTAATGCCGGAGTTAGAACAGGATCTTGTGCTGCCAAGTCTGAACTGGATACTGCACGTAGATGGTTCATCTACGAACAAAGGCTCAGGGGCAGACGTACAACTCCAGTCACCAACAGGCGAACTAATCCGACAGTCGTTCAGTTTTGATTTTCCGGCATCCAACAACGAAGCCGAATACGAGTCTCTCATCGCAGGCCTTCGTCTCGCCAAAGCAGTAAAAGCTAAACGGATCAACGCATACTGTGATTCCAAAATCGTGGTAAGTCAATTCCTCGGAGACTACGACGTCAGGAACGACAAAATGGATGCTTACTTGAACCTCGTCAAAGGTCTCACACAAGATTTCAAATTCTTCGAGCTAACGAAAGTCCCTCGCGGAGAGAACGTATGTGCGGACGCACTCGCAGCCCTTGGGAGTAAACTACAAGACCAGGTGAAAAGGACAATCCCAATACATAGGATTGAAAAGCCAAGCATCAGCCCACCGACAGAACAACTTGCCATTGCAGCATCTGTCACCGATGCCATGGAAATCGACGAAGGGGAACCTCGCGCAACGGAAGGGCAACTCGAAGATTGGCGAACGGAATTCATCGCTTACCTATCCGACGGAATACTACCTACAGAGAAATGGGAAGCAAGGTGGCTCAAAAGACGCAGTGCGCATTACGTCGTCATGGATGGAACACTCCATCGATGGAACACTCCATCGATGGACTGCAACCAAAGTACTCCTTAGGTGTATCTTTGGAGACAAAACAAAGCTGGTCATGGCCGAAACACATGAAGGAGCAGCAGGCAATCATTCAGGAGGACGAGCTCTCGCACTAAAAGTGAAAAGCCGCGGCTTCTATTGGCCAACAATGAACGCAGATTGCGAATCCTATGTCAAGAAATGCGATAGGTGCCAGCGACACGCTTCAACCATACACAGCCCGACAGAATTGCTCCACACCTTGACGGCGCCATACCCCTTCATGCGATGGGGAATGGATATAATCGGGCCAATGCCGAGTTCTCGACAGAAGAGATTCATCCTAGTCTTGACAGATTACTTCACCAAATGGGTGGAAGCAGAATCCTACGCCAGCATTACCGACAAGGAGGTGCAGAAGTTCGTCTGGAAAAACATCATCTGCAGGCACGGGCTCCCGTATGAGATAGTCACAGACAACGGATCCCAGTTCATATCCCACAACTTCAAAGAGTTCTGCGACAGATGGAGAATTCGGCTCAACATGTCCACACCGAGAAACCCGCAGAGCAACGATCAAGCCGAGTCCACTAACAAGATAATCATCGACGGACTAAAGAAACGACTCGACTTGAAGACGGGTTGCTGGGCCGACGAACTAGATGGGGTCCTCTGGTCCCATAGAACAACACCTCGCGGAGCAATGAAAGCCACCCCCTTCTCGATGGCCTATGGGGTCGAAGCGATGGCACCGGCTGAGGTAAACGTGACGAGTTTACGACGCTCCAAAATGCCGCAGAACATCGAACTTAACCAAGGTATGCTCCTCGACGCACTGGATGATATCGAAGAAAGACGCGACCAAGCATTGCTTCGAATCCAAAACTACCAGCACCCAATCGAAAGCTATTACAACAAGAAGGTTAAGTCCCGCCCCTTTGAATTGGGAAATCTGGTCCTCCGGAAGGTGTTTGAAAACACTAAGGAATGGAAAGCCGGAAAACTCGGAGCCAACTGGGAAGGACCATACAAGATCATCGAGGTAGTGAAATCTGGAGTCTACCACCTCAAAACCTCAACCGGCGAAATGGTACCACGAGCATGGAACTCAAAGCACCTTCGCCTCTTCCACAACTAAAAGCAGCAAAGACAGGTGAACGACCAACGGTCACGTTCACTCAAAAAAAAAAAAAAAAAACCGAGTAAATGCGCTCCCAGCCACTTTTACTCGGAAAAACAAAGAACTACGAATGGCTTGATCTTCCGCAAAGGAAGTACGTAGGCAGCCTTAACAGGTCCAGCTATAATAAAAAAAAAACACACACACTTCCCCGAGAAGTTGCGCAACTCATGCGATGCCTACATAAGATTCGCCCCGGCACTTCGAAACAAACGTACCGGCACTCGCACCCCACCGCCGAGTATGTCCTGATCAGACACATACTCACGGGAATCCGGTCGTATCACAGTATTCACTGATGCGTCCGAAATGATGACTCCTATCCATTTCATAATTTACTAAGTAGGGTTTTTGGCCGACCGAACACTTAGAAATTATTCTGAAAGTCGAGGTAGGAACCGTTATCATTTGAAAATTTATCTTTCACGGTCTGAAGTTATCCAATTTTCACTCGAACAAACCAGGAAGCTTGATAAACGACCCAACAACACCTGATCAACGAGTTGTCGAGTTCACAAGTCCGTACGAGCCAACGTCGAGAAACGGCTATATCACTGTCACGATACGGCATGAATCACAAATTCTACGATCGCTTGCAGTCAAGATATCTGCCGAGTTTCCTACACCTTCTCGGACCGCGACTCCCGGAGTTATCGAACGACCAGGAAGCAATATAAGTAAAACGGAAATCGCAAACAAGAAGAAACAGGCGGAGTCTTAATAAACGAGAGACCACAATGGGTTAAGTCATAATACATAAAAGAGGGAAGGTTCATCCAAAGTAAAAAAAAAAAAAAGAAGAGAGAAAAGAAAACAACAACGGAGTCATTCTTCAGGGTCCCTAGCCTGTTCCTGCGCTGCGGCATCGCGGTCGAGAGATGGTTCGGGAAGGTTGGAACGCACCGGTTGACCCGCATCGACGCTTTCAACGCGAGCCATCGCCTCTTCTCCGCGAACCTCAAGCTGACTCTCGGAGGGGTTTGCTTGATCTCCGATTATCTCCCCGCTCCGTGCCCTGTCGACCTCCTCGCCGGCATCAGCTTTGTCTGGTTCACGACCCTGACCATCTTCCGAATTAGAAACGGAAGAATCAGAAATCTCAAGAACGTTGCTACCATCCTGGTTCCCAGCAGATTTCGCTCCCCCATCAATGACTCGCGAGTCAGTAGCGGTCGCGCCAGTCTTCGACGAGTCATCTCCCACGGAATGAGAGGGAGCAGCAGAGGTTCCAGGACGATCAGCGGGACTTTGGAGAACCCCGGCTGTCCTTGGATCGATCAAGCGCACGTTAGACCCATGCGGGTCGAGACCCACGAAAGCTCGCATATCGACGAACTGAGATTCGAGGCGAAGTGGAGAAAGGACCAAGTCAGCCTCCGGGATCTCGCCGGGATCAAGCTTCAAAGCTTCCTCCTCGAACTGTTTTTCTCTAGCCGCGAACATGTCGATAGTCTCTTGAGGGATGTCGTGTCTGCCGGCCGTTAAAGCCTCGAGGCAGCTCTTAGTCCCGAACGCTTGACTTTGGAGTAACCGCGCCGTGGCCAAAGGTCCACAACGGGTCCACCACTCGTGCAGATTCCCAAAATGCTTGTTGGACTTTGCAATCATCTCGGTCTCGACCCTCACCCTTTCCTTCGTGACCTCGTAAATCCGCGAATTCCTAAGGCGGTCCAGTTCTTTCTTGTGCTCCGCGGCCTTGGCTCCTATCTCCTCCATAAGATTGGCCTTCCGCAGCTCCAGAGCCTCGATGGTAGAGCGAGCAACGGAAAGCTCCTCTTCAGCTGCGTCGGCTCTCTTCTTCTGAGCTTTCCTCCGGGCAACCGCGCGATCCCTCTTCTCAGCCATCCTCTCGAATTCCTCCTGCCACTCCGCCTTCCTTCGACGGAGGAGTCTGCTCTTACTCACCACCGTCTTCTTCAGCTTCTCTGCTCTTCACCGGTGAACAGCGAAATACGTCTCTTGTTTTTGTTAACCAAGGGAAGGTAACTCGAATCCCAATCCCCTGCAAAGGATATGTTAAAAAGAAAAAATAAAATAATTCATCAAGGAGAGAGTAGAAGCCCACAGCGTGACATATAAAAAAAAATGGACTTACTCCTGGAAATACGGTCGATCGAACGGTGAACCCTCTCCCAAGAAATATTCCCCCAATGCTCTTGAGCGAGTCTCGCGATAGCACGAGCGTTCCCAAGAAACTCTTCCGGGTATTCACGAGAAGTCGGATGGTCGGCTACAAAGAAAAAAGACAGCAAAAATAGAAGGCAGTTAGTACGCGAAGAAATAAAACGAGTTAACGAAAGCGTTCTACCAAGCAAAGTGTTCCACAAGACACGGTAGTCGTCGTCTAGAGGGTCTTCGAAGGCAGAATCGTCGCATTTAACATAGAAATAGGACCTCTGCCAATCGAGTGTCTTATTAGGATGCCCCCCTATCACATTGTAGCTTGGCCGCATTTTTATCGATAGGAGGCCATCCTCCAACGAACTCACGGACGTCAATTCTTCAAAGGTACGAACGCTCAGCGAGGTATCGATCTCGGCAGCCATAACCAACAAAGCAACTGCAATACAACACGAACCATTCAGAAATTGACTTATCGCTGCATCTCGGCGCCTCGTGTATGCCGTGACTAGACGGGGAATTGGGAACCAAAGCTTCGTATCGTCACGAAAATAGGACTCGTAGACGCATTGATACCCAACCGGCGGCGACCAAGGCCTTTGGCTCGCCGAAGGAATCAAGAAAGTCACCCCAAATCCGCGGCGCTCCCTCCGAAGCCTCTTCACGCTGTTGGGAGTCAATTGCGTCTTCATAACGTTCTCCCAAGCTTGACCGCTCACATCCGGAGAGCGCAGACACTCGGGAGCTATCGCCGGCAGCTCTTCGAAGATCTCCCCAGGATAATAACACGTCGGCATATAGTGAGCTGGAAGGGACCCCGTATCTCGCACCGCCAGAACCGTCTCTATCGCAAGCCTGCGGCTCGGCTTGGTTTCCCCTTACTTCTTGACGGAATGAACGCGCAGACTCGGAAATCAGGATCCTTTGAGACAGATCCAGACTCCCGGTGTCCATCATTGCATCATGATGAACCCGTTCGAACTCCTCGAGCGGAACCTCGCCCGCGTCTCTCAAAGGACGAGATACGGTCGCGACCTCCTTCCCTTTCTGTTCGCGAGATAACCTTCCCCCAGACGACATATCGCTATCTATATTACAACAACAATCTAGAGAGAGAAGTGGAGGGAAGGAGAGAGAGAATACCTGGATAACGCGGAGAAGAATAGAGGAGGAGAGAAACGATCAAGTATTTATAAGGGAGAGATGGGGTACTTCCCCGAGGCGTCATCATGATACCTACGTGGGCCTACGTGTGCCTGGGAACAGTATTTTAGCCGCCCAGAAAACCGAAGCGTCGATTCGGTTTCCCGAAATAACCAGCCCAACTCCGAGTCGAACCAGCGTCTGGGGCAAAATCGGATCTAACCAAACCAAAACCGGTTTTGTTAGACTTGATCAAACCACGCAACATAGCGAAATACTTAACGATGCCTCGCGATGCCCAATCCGGCAATTTATCTTTGAGGCGACCCGTCTGTCCTTCCAAGCCATTAACCTTCTAAATTCATCAAGATCAACGAGACGCTCATCTCGATGAACTGGGGGGACTTACTGTAGAGGGTGGATTTGACATCCCTCAAGGCCCGAAGAACAGGCGGCCCAGCCCACTCAGAACGAAACGGTGTCTCGGCTCGACGGTTTGAAACGCGCGTCTAAGCGTCCTCGACTCAACGGCCACTCGAGACAATATGGGCTTCTCGGCCCAACGAGTTAAAAGCCCACGAAGATGACGCAAACTAGGTCACGGGAGAGTACGAGGTCAACTATATAAAGGGAAGGTAACGCAACGAGAAAGGGATCTGAAATTACTGATACTCACTAGGCGGCTAGATTAGGGTTTTACCTTTGTTATCTCGCCTTGTTGTATCTCTCCGGTAAAGCCTTCGAGGCTCCGGCATCTTTCCGTTCACATATTTCCTTTCCTTGTAACCGACGAAACGCTCTTCCGATCTAAAATAAGACGTCTTTGCTTAAACCCACCTTAAAATCGAACGTTCTCTCGTTCCGTACCGTTTCCCGATCAAACAACTCTCAACTCAATTTGTTCTTAGGGTGAATCACCAGGAGATTACTCGATTTTAGAGAGAATCAAAACGTTTTCAGTGACATTCATCTAGTTGTAGTTCACAAAAAAAACAGCGGTTCAGTGGTAAAAATGTTCAACGGACTTCACCCTTTGTTTTTTGCAATGAGCAAAGTTTGATCGGTTGTTGACTTCTGGTCAACCTTGCTAAAAGTCAGCTATGCAGATAAAAGTTCAATCAAATAAGCGCGAAACAGCAGAGTATTAGTTGGGTCCATTTGAAAAGTAAACGTCGCGGGAAAATCCCATGTACTTAGCAGGCACACGCCTTAGCCACTCGGCCAAAGCGAGTTGTTGCCAAGCTTTTCTTTGTTTTTCTATGTCTACAAATAACAAAATAAATCAGCTAGATTTTTTTAAACTAAATCAGCTAATAACTTTAAAAATTCTGAATTTAAAACATTCAAACTTATCATTAGTTTTGGTAAATTTGTTTTTTTTTTTTTTTTTTTTTTGTTAATCCAGGGGTTCCTCACTTACGTGGATCATTCCCCCGGGCCCGGTTAGGCAGTGGTCCACTTCACCCGGGAAGGTTTTTACCTGGGCTGAGGACAAGACCCAACACCCAGTACCGCTTTTTTGTTGACAAGAATCGGCAGTTTCCCCTCCCCCCCTGGCGTCGAACCCGAGAGCATGACAATTGGTCCTCAAAATCCTTACCAAGCGTGCTACCTCATCCCGTGTATGAGAACACAATGAAGCAAATACAGTTACGGATCAACAAAAGACATAGATAACTCATCAAGAATCCAAACGTCAAAAAGTAACTTATAACAAACAGTAGTGTAGCGATTTACATAGCATACAGTCATAGTATATCCGACCAGTGATCTCTCTATTACAAGTACCTTGAGTGAAGATCAACCATTAAGCTTCTGGTGCTTCATAAAGTTACAGGCTTTGGGAATCTAAAGTTACAGGCTTTGGGGATCTTTAGGTAGGTTCCGATGCTTTGTCGTGGGTTATGTCCTCAACAATCACAACTTTATCTCGAGACTAGATCCTGAACGCAGCGATTCTTGTCTTCATTTCACCCCCAATACCCGTTCCATATAACATAAAATAGTGAGTATGTGCTTGACAATGATTCACCTCTTAACTCTCAAAAGCACAAGTCATGACGAATGGCTCAATGAGAAGGTGAGATATATATTGCTCATATCATCAAAGAAGCCTTAATTTTTACCCTATTCCGGAGATATTTACCACAAGGATAAAACCTAATCATTTCATTAAGCATTACATCATCAAACTATGTGAGAGCCAAAAACCAAGAAAAGTCACAAATTCTATACAAGGATTCTAGAAACATTGACACACTTTACAAAAGGCTTCATCTTCCTTTTTACCGCATGAACATCATCAGATACTTAAGAACTTGTGTTTGTAGAATTCATCAAACGAGAGCCGCGTAACTGCAGAACAATACGGTAAACAAAGAACTGAATATGCAGCCATATATGAACATTTTGAAACCAAAAAATGGACGATACTTTTTTTTTTTATGTACCTGGGTTAGTAGAGAGCAGCCTTGAGCATACGTCGATGCAATCTGGATGCAACTGCTGAACAATCGACCGAGAGAAAGGACAAGATAAACTAGATTTGATGTTCCTTAACACCTATGGTCAGTGGAAAAAAAAGGTTTCAAGCTTTTTGGATCAAAAGAATCCTAAACCAAATCAAGATCTCACCTGAACATTGTTCCTACCACTGAAAGGTGGATAGCCATGAAGCAGCTCGAATAGAATTGCTCCTACGCTCCACATATCAGCCTACAATGTTTCCTATGAGCCTCCATTGCTTGCCATCTTGAACTTCAAGAGATTCAATAGGAGCATAATCTCACCTTTTCATTGTATCTCTGAAACTGAAGAACTTCAGGTGCCATGTAAAACGGAGAACCACACACTGTCTCTAGATACTTTCCCGGGAGCAGCTTTCTGCTTTAAACATGAAAATAAAAAAGGATCTTTATCACAATAACACTAGCATTGTTTTCTAAAATTACCTTGAAAGACTAAAATCAGCTATCTTCAACACCGATTCATCGCCTGCTCCAGCTAGTAAAATATTCTGTTCCAATCAAACCACAATATCACAGTTCATATTACTCTATTCTCAGTCCTCCACAGGATTTAGCCAAATGAAACATTCGCCTGGGCTATAATTATTTGAATCCCTAAAATCTCAAAGCCGGTCCTGATCCTCCCTATAACTGAATGTAACAATACCTCTGGTTTAAGATCCCTATGGATGATGTGATTATCATGAATGATTTCTAAACCAGCTCCTGCATACAACATTCAAACTCCATAAGAGCAAAATCATCAGCGTGAATTATACAAACAATATATAGTTAGATACCGATTTGCTTCATGAATCTTCTGGCGATATGTTCTTGAACTCTCCCGTGACGCTTAATGTATGAAGATAGAGTTCCACCGTCACAATACTCCAGAATCATGATGAGTAAATCCTTCTCCTGGAGAACGTGGAGGAGGCGGATGATGTTGGGATGATCGACGGAGGATAGAAAATCGAGCTCGTTTTCCAAACAGATTCTGAGATTGTGATTGAGCTTCGAGAGATCGAAACACTTCATCACCGCTTCTTCTCCGGTTAGCATGTGCTTCGCTAGCCAAACCGTGGAGGTTGAGCTCTCGCTCAGCTTCGATTTCGCTTTGTACTCCTCCATCGTCACGATAGGCTTCCATAGATCATCATTTCTTCTAACAAAAAGAGAAACAAAAAGAGCGACAAAAATAAGTTGCCACATCAGTCATCTTCGATGGATAGTATTGATGTATATACCCGGTTTAGTGGTTTAGTTAGAAGTGTGGTTATCTTAACCAATTGTAAATCCTAACTATATATACTTGTTTTTTTTTTTTTTTTTTTTTTTTTTTTGATCAAACAACTATATATACTTGTAAATGCTCATTTTAATAAACAAGAGATATTTTTATATTGTATCTCCTTCTTCTCTCCCAAGCAACCATGTTCGTAATATGGTATCATAGCTAATATTGAGCTTGATTTTTACTTGATCTATCTTGCTCGAGCTCGTGCTTTATCGATCTACAAGTTGCGATGGTTTCTGTGAAGAAGTTAACTCGTCGATCGACTCGTTTGACGACCCGTACAGCTCCGATAGCTTCTCCGGCGATCTCTGGTCCGGATTCTCAGGCTTCGCAGGCGATTACCGGTGTCGATCTTACGAACTCGATTCACTCTCCGTTCTTTATGCATACTTCCGATCATCCAGGTCTGATTCTCATTTCCCTGAAGCTTGATGGATCGAACTTTGATGATTGGGAAGCAGCCATGAAGATAGCTTTAGATGCGAAGAATAAGATTGGATTTGTAGATGGATCGCTTCCTCGTCCTCTTGAATCTGATTTAAACTTTCGTGTATGGTCTCGTTGTAACAGCCTTGTTAAGTCGTGGATTCTTAACTCGGTTACAACTCAGATCTATCGGAGTATTCTTCGTTTGAATGATGCGACGGATGTTTGGAATGATCTACATAGCCGATTCCATATGACTAACCTTCCTCGGACTTACAACCTCACACAGGAGATACAGGATTTGCGTCAAGGTTCACTTTCCCTCTCTGATTACTTTACTAAGTTGAAGACATTGTGGAGTAATTTGGAGAACTGTGAAGAACCTGATGATCCTTGTGTGTGTGGGAAAGCTCTTCGTCTTCATCAAAAGGCAGAACGAGCTAAGATTGTGAAGTTCCTGGCTGGTCTCAACGAGTCATATGCAGTCATCCGTCGTCAGATCATCATGAAGAAGACTTTACCTTCTTTAACAGAGGTGTATAACATTCTTGATCAGGATGATAGCCAGAAGAGCTTCACCTCTGCTATATCACCTGCTGCATTTCAAGTCTCTGAGTCTCCTACTCTACCTCAGAATACTTCGACCATATGCTATGTCCAGTCTGGTGCTCACAAAGGGAAACCAATTTGTTCTTTCTGCAACAAAGTTGGTCACATTGCTGAGAGATGCTACAAGAAGCATGGTTTTCCACCGGGTTATAACATGAAAGGAAAGACACCTGAGAAGTTTCAGAAACCTTCAACTTCTGTGACTCCTCAAGTGAATGTTTCTACTCAGTTAGACGCAAAACCTGCTCCACTTGACAACTTGATTGGGAATCTTTCTAAAGATCAGATTCAACAATTCATTGCCCTGTTTAGTTCTCAACTTCAGAGTAATGCAGTTGCTGGTTCAGGTGATGCTTCTACATCTCAGACACCTACTGATCTCCCGGGTATCACTTTCTCTCAGTCTACCTTTTGTTTTGTTGGCATACTTACTGTATCTCGGCATACTCTTAATACCAATACATGGGTTCTTGATTCGGGTGCTACACATCATGTTTCTCATGATAAAGCATCTTTCATTTCTTTGGATATGAATGTGACTAGCTCTGTGAATTTGCCTAATGGTTCTTTAATAAAGATCAGTGGAGTGGGCAATATTCAATTAAACAGGCATATTCTTCTCAAGAATGTGTTGTTTATACCGGAGTTTCGGTTAAACCTCATCAGTATAAGCTCCTTGACTACTGAACTTGGTTCCAGAGTTATGTTTGATCCGTCTACTTGTGAAATACAGGATCGTATCAAGGGCTCGACGATTGGTCAGGGTAGAAGAGTGGGTAATCTGTATGTGCTGGATGTCAATGAAGCTTCTGTGATGGTGAATGCAGTTGTTGATATTGGTACTTGGCACAACAGACTCGGACATGCCTCGTTCTCAAGACTTGATTTGATCTCTGAAGCTTTGGGAACAACAAGATCCAAGAATAAAGGGAATTCTTTCTGTCATATATGCCATTTGGCCAAGCAGAAGAAACTTTCTTTTCCTTCACCAAACAACATATGTAATTCAAACTTTGAGCTTTTACATATTGATGTTTGGGGACCATTTTCAGTTGAGACAGTGGATGGATTTCGATATTTCTTGACTATTGTGGATGATCACTCCCGTGCCACTTGGGTTTATTTACTACGTACAAAGGATGAAGTAATCAGTGTGTTCCCTGCTTTTGTGAATCAAGTAGAGAATCAGTACAATGTGAAAGTTAAATCTGTGAGATCAGACAACGCTCCAGAATTAAAATTCACTAAGTTCTTTCAAGAAAAAGGGATTTTTGCTTACCATTCTTGCCCGGAAACACCAGAGCAGAACTCTGTGGTCGAGCGAAAACATCAGCACATCCTCAACGTAGCCAGAGCTTTCATGTTTCAGTCTCAGCTTCCGCTTGCCTACTGGGGTGATTGTGTACTGTGTGCGATCTTTGTCATCAATCATACACCGTCTCCTCTACTTGGTAATAAGACTCCACATGAAGTTTTAACTGGTAAGATTCCTTCTTATGATCAAATGAGGACTTTTGGCTGTTTGTGTTATGGCTCTACTTCTCCGAAACAGAGGCATAAGTTCCAGCCAAGATCAAGAGCTTGTGTTCTTCTGGGATATCCGTCTGGTTACAAGGGTTACAAGCTACTTGATTTGGAGACTAACAAAATTTCTATCTCGAGAAATGTCATCTTTCATGAGGAGATATTTCCATTGGCTTCGTCTCCTATGAATGAAGCTGCGCTGAAACTCTTCACACCATTTTTGTCTTCCGGTAACATTCCTTTATCATCACCATTCTCTTCAGAAATTTCTCCATCTCCTGTTCTTCCACCACAAATTTCTTCCAGACCACGTAAACAACCTGCTCATTTACAGGATTATCATTGTTATACGTTGGATTCTGATCTACAATATCCTATTTCGTCTTCTCTTTCATATTCTAAAATCTCTCCATCTCACTTATCATATATCAATACCATCACAAAAATCCCAATTCCTCAATCATTTTCTGAGGCAAAGGATTCTAAAGAATGGTGTGAAGCGGTTGATAAGGAGTTTAATGCTATGGAAGATACAAATACTTGGTCTGTTGCTACTCTACCTGCTGGAAAGAAACCGGTTGGTTGCAAGGTTCTTTATTCTCTGAAGTTTAATGCGGATGGTACTCTTGAGAGGAGGAAGGTTCGTGTTGTTGCTAAAGGATACACACAGAAAGAGGGTTTAGACTACACTGAGACATTCTCACCAGTAGCTAAGCTCACCACTGTTCGGTTTCTATTGAAGGTAGCTGCATCTCGAAAATGGTTTCTTCATCAACTTGATATTTCAAATGCATTTTTGAATGGTGAGTTGAATGAAGAAATTTATATGAAGATCCATGATGGTTATGCAGAGCGGAAAGGTCTTATTTTGCCTAAAAATGCTGTGTTTCGTTGGAATAAATAGATTTATGGGCTAAAGAAGGCATCACGGCAATGGTTTCTGAAATTTTCCGCTGCTTTGTTGAGGTTGGGTTTTACCACAGGCACTGGAGATCATACTTTGTTTCTGAAGTCTTGTGCTGATGGTCATTTTCTGGCAGTGTTGGTCTATGTTGATGATATCATTGTTGCTAGTACTAATGAATCTATCTCCAAGTCTCTGATTCAAGACTTATCTCAGCAATTTAAACTCCGAGATCTTGGTGTTTTGAAGTACTTCTTAGGGTTGGAGATCGCTCGTTCAGGTGAGGGCATTTCTATTTGTCAACGGAAATATGCTTTAGAGATCCTCACCTCTTCGGGTATGTTGGGTTGTAAACCTACATCTACACCTATGATTCCTAATCTTCATCTGTCCCTTAAAGATGGTGAACTGATCTCTGATCCGGCGATGTATCGAAGTCTTGTTGGTCGTTTGATGTATTTGACGATCACACGACCAGATATCACTTATGCGGTGAATCGGTTATGTCAATTCTCTTCAGCACCACGTTCCCTTCATCTTCATGCTGTGTATCGAGTTTTGCAGTACATTAAAGGAACGGTGGGTCAGGGGCTCTTCTACTCTGCTTCTGATGACTTGACTTTGAAAGGTTTTGCTGATGCGGACTGGAATTCATGTCGTGATAGCAGACGTTCAACAACTGGTATGGCTATGTTTCTTGGTGATTCGTTGATCTCCTGGCGTTCAACAAAGCAAGACACGGTCTCTTGTTCTTCTGCTGAAGCAGAGTACAGAGCATTGTCTAATTCTTCTAAAGAGATGGTTTGGCTTATCAAGTTATTGAATGATCTAAAGGTTCCTCAGATTCACACTCCTATATTATTCTCTGACAGTACAGCAGCTATATACATCGCTACTAATCCGGTTTTTCATGAGCGGACTAAACATATTGAGAATGATTGTCATTTTGTTCGGGAAAGGCTTGATCGTGGAACTCTCAAGACTCTTCATGTACGGACTGAAGATCAGGTTGCTGACCTATTCACGAAGCCTTTGTTTCCTTATCAGTTTGAGCATCTTAAGTCCAAGATGAGTATTCATAATATCTTTGGAAGCTCATCTTGAGGGGGCCTATTGATGTATATACCCGGTTTAGTGGTTTAGTTAGAAGTGTGGTTATCTTAACCAATTGTAAATCCTAACTATATATACTTGTAAATGCTCATTTTAATAAACAAGAGATATTTTTATATTGTATCTCCTTCTTCTCTCCCAAGCAACCATGTTCGTAATAGATAGTGATAGTGTTACGACGTCGTTTCAAGTATACGATTATGAGGAGAAGATTAAAAGGAATCGAACCGAAAACGGTTCAGAAAACAGAACCGAATCTAAACCGGAAAGTTGATTTGGTTAGGAAAGTTCGGATACAAATTATCAGGCTTATATCAACCCACAAAGTGATATATGTAGGTTAAAAGAGGGTCAAGTATCATTTATCCTGTGGTATAGTTATTGTTAGAGAGAAAACCAAGCATTCAAATTTTTGGAGAGAGAGGACGTGGTTACCAAACTTTTAACTATTGATTAGAGATGACAATATCTCGTCTAAGTTTTCTCTCTCAGTCCTTTGTTGTGGAGTAGTAACTCGCCTAAGACCATCAGCATTAGGATGGGGTTCACAAAGCATTTTTTTATTATTATTTTTTTTTCTGTTTGATTTTTGTTTTAAAAAAAAAAAAAAAAAATATTAATAGGACCAATCGCGGGCCGCCACGTGTCATGGGGCCCGCGCTACAGTGATGATCCGGGTTCATTGGAGTGAACTCCCAAGAGACAGATTCATAGCTTTTGTTTATTTTAATATTTTTTTTTTTTTGAAAACTGTGTGAACTCCCTTTGGAGTTCACCAATGCTGATGCCCTAAGATCCGTTGCTGGTCGAGCCATAAGCTCTCAATCGAGCCACCACTTCAAAGTAGTAGTATAATCTGTCTAATTTCCAAGATATCAAACAAAGTCTTATTGGAAGTTTAGACCAGTAGTATCTAATAATAATAAGAGGCTATAACTAGGACTCCTTTTGAGAAAGCATCCAAAAGTAAATTGATGCGGACAGTTTTAATCAAACTCGAAACCGGATAGATATTCAAAACTCCCCAAAACTTTAAAACCCAAAAAGATCTAAAATAAATTCAAACTCAATTCTGATAGGTATCCCAACACTACACGAAAACGTTTCCGTAACGACGAAAAATTACGAGGAAAATCTTTCCTCGTAAACTTACAAGTAGTTTACGAGGATGTTACGACGAAATTGAAATTCGTCGTAACGTAGATGTAAAATTACAAGAAAAATGTTTCGCCGTAAATACCTAATAAAGTTACGACGAAAGTACGCCGCAAACAATAATCGTCGCAAATTTACGACGACACATGTTACCGTTATTTATTGGTGAAAACGTGTATTCAATGCGCTTTGAATTGCCTAATTTCGTTGTAAACTCGTTGTAAAACTGATGTAAAAGAGATGTAAAACACTAGTAAAATTTTCCTAGTAAAATCATTGTTATACTTCACCTACCAAACTCGATTTTTTTTTCTATATATATGTCATTTCTCACAACTCACTCTCTCACAACACACAAACAAAAACAAGAAAAAAATATTCTGGGGAAAAAAAATTCCCAAAAAAAATCTAAAAAAAAATGGCGGATGACGGTAATATTTACGAGTTACAGAGTTGAATGTATTCCCATAAAGATTCGGAAGGGAGAGTAACAAATGCATTTCTGAGCGGGCTAGAGACATTCATGTACCAGACAGGCTGTACACCAATCACACATGAAAGCGGTAAGATGTTATGTCCTTGTCGGAAATGCAAGAATTCAGAATTTGCACGTAGTGAAACTGTATGGAAACATTTAGTAAACAACAGATTTACACCACAATATTATATTTGGTATCAACACGGAGAGGGTTATGGTGGAAATGAAGCTAATAGTAGTTATAATAATTTTGAGGATGCTCGTACTAATGAAGAACCGAATCATTTGCATAATGAATATAATTACCATCAAGAGGAGCAGATGGTAGATCATGATAGGGTTCAAGACATGATTATTGATGCATTTTTAGAAATAACTACAACAATAGCTGATGGAACTAAAAATGTAGAAGAACCTAATTTGGATGCAAAAATGTTTTACGAAATTCTAGATGCTGCAAATCAACCAATCTACACTGGTTGTAGAGAATGTCTCTATAAATTTTCTCTAGCAGCTAGGATGGTGAATATTAAAACAGATCATAATTTACCTGAGAATTGCATGGATGCATGGGCGGAGTTGTTTAAAGAGTATTTGCCATAAGACAACGTGTCTGCTGGATCTTATTATGAGATTTAGAAATTGGCTTATAGTATGAGTTGCGTTCGGAGATGATAGATTTTTGCATCGACAACTGCATGATCTACTGAAAAGATGATGAGAAGCTAGAAGAGTGTTGATTCTACAAGAAACCATGATTCAAACCGCAAGGACGTGGGAGGAATAGGGTATCATACCAAAGGATGTGGTACCTACCAATTACAGACAGGTTGAAAAGGTTATATCAATCTGAGAGGACTGCTGCATCGATGAGGTGGCATGCCGAACCTGTCCAGAGGGATGGCGAGGTCGCTCATCCATTAAATGCAAGAGCGTGGAAACACTTCAACAAGGTAAACCCAGATTTCAGTAGAAATATTCGGAATGTCTATCTTGGGTTATGCACCGATGGATTTAGTCCATTCGAAATGTCTGGGAGATAATATTCTTTGTGGCCAGTCATTCTTACGCCGTACAATCTACCGCCGGAAATGTGCATGGAACAAGAATTTCTATTCTTAACCATATTAATCCCTAGGCCAGAAGCATCCAAAACGGTCACTAGATGTTTTTCTTCAACCATTGATACAAGAGCTAAAGGAGTTGTGGTCAGAAGGGTGAGGGCGTATGATTGTTCGTTGAAAAACAATTTTACGATGCGAGCAGTTCTGCTGTGGACGATAAGTGACTTTCCTGCTTATGGGATGTTGTCTGGTTGGACAACACATGGAAGATTATCTTGTCCATATTGTCTTGGATTGACATATGCTTTTCAACTTAAGAATGGTAGGAAGAGTTGTTGGTTTGATTTTCATCGTCGCTTTCTTCCCATTTCTCATCCGTACAGAAGAAATAAGACATTGTTTAGGTACAAAAGAGTTGTCAGAGACAGTCCTCTTCCATATCTCACCAGCCAACATATCGAAGCGGACATTGATTATCACAGAGCTTAAGAAACATTTAAGCGTGGAGGAAACTGGCATGTTTCTGGAAATATGCCTGATGGGTATGGTGTGGCGTACAATTGGCATAAGAAGAGAATATTTTGGGAGCTGCCTTACTGGAAGGATCTTCTTTTACGTCACAACCTGGATGTGATGCATATAGAGAAGAACTTTTTTGACAATATCATCAATACAATACTGAACGTCCCTGGGAAGACAAAAGATAACAAGAAGTCAATGATGGACTTACCGGATTTTTGCTCAAGAAGTGAGTTACATATCAAGAGCAATGGAAACGTTCTTGTTCCTATCTTTCGGTTGACATCAGAAGCTAAAACAACTTTGTTTGACTGGGTTGCATCAGAAGTTAAGTTCTCTGATGGTTATGTTTCTAATATGTCAAGATGTGTTGAACGAGGTAAAAAGTTCTTAGGAATGAAGAGTCATGATTGTCATGTGTTTATGCAATGAATACTTCCATTTGCTTTTGCCGAGCTCCTTCCAACAAATGTACATGAAGCAATTGCAGGTAAATATTAATTTATAATATATGTACATATGTTATGAAATGTTATTAATTGGGTTTCTTTTTGCAATATACAGCCATCGGAGCATTCTTCAGAGATCTTAGCACACGTACGTCCAAGGAAGAAGTCATCGAAAAACTTCATGAGAACATTCCGATCATATTGTGCAATCTGGAGAAGATATTTCCACCATCATTTTTTTACGTCATGGAGCATCTAGTTGTCCACCTCCCGTATGAAGCATTGCTTCGTGGACCTGTTCACAACGGATGGATGTATCCGTATGAGCGTTCCATGAAACATTTGAAGGGAAAAACAAGAAATCTTGCAAAGGTCGAAGGTTCAATAGTTGTTGGGAGTCTGACAGTAGAAACATCTAACTTCACATCATACTACTTTGCTCCAACTGTTCGTACAAGAAAAATAATTCCTAGAAGATATGATGATGGAGGAGTACCGACATCATATGCAGTTGATGGTGTTCCTGACATTTTATGTGAAATTGGACGGTTTGGTGGTAAACTGAAAGAAGTATGGTGGTCATGTGAAGAAGATAAGCATAGTGCCCACACTTATATTTTGCTCAACTGCGAAGATGCAGTAATCCGTTCATTTGAGAGGTAAATATTTTTGTGAATGTTAATTATATGAAAAATGTTAATTATATATGCTTTAATGCATTCATTTTATTTGCATCATGTTTATATCTCAAGTTGAAGAAGCAATACCAGGAATATCCTCAACTGAGGTTGACGCACGGAAAGATAAGCACTTTTGTCAAGTGGTTAAAATCACATGTATATATATATATATATCTCATTTTAACAGTGATGCTATAAGATAATTTTAACGGTGATGCTTTTTGTAGGTTGAGTATGACGATCCATATTACCCCGTATGATTTCACGATTTGGTCCAAGGTCCAGTAGCAAAGGTCACCACATCACCTATGTATTTCACATGAGGTTTTACCTTTCACACATATGAGTATGGGAGACATCGGGAGCAAGTAACTACGAAATATGTGTGAAAGGCGAAACAAACTTTTACGGGATATTGTAGGAGATTATTGAAGTCGAATTTCCGGGGTTATTGAAGCTAAAATGCGTCCTCTTCAAATGTGAATGGTTCGACCCCGTTGTGAACCGAGGTGTTCGGGTTAACAAATTTGGTGTTGTGGATGTCAATTCTGGGAGAAGATACAACAAGTTCGAGCCTTTCATCCTAGATTCTCAAGCCGAAGAAGTCATCTTCCTTCCATACCCCCGCCTTCGAAGTTCTGGGATAAACTGGGTAGCTGTTATAAAAATTACACCTCGTGGACGAATTGTTGCTGGAGAAGAACCACCTTTTCAAGAAGAAGACGCTATCAATGAAGTTGATGTACCTGATCAACAACTTAATGAAATCCTTCTGATCGATCCGGAAAACCAACAATATGAAGATCTTCCCAAGGATGTGACAGATGAAGCACGTGAAGACGAGTTCGATGGACGCGACGATGATCATTGTACTGATCTTGATGAGAACGAAAACGATTCAGAATGATGTAATCTATGTAACAAATGTTGTTTTTCTTTTTCATTTTCTCACTTTAATGTATGTGTATCAAATAGTTTTTTTATCATTTTATCATTTAAATGTATGTGTAACATATGTTGTTTTAATATAATATGTTTTTTTTTGTTTAAAAAAATTAATTTGGAGTTTAGGGTTTAAGTTGGATAAAGAGGAAGAAGATGTAAAGAAGAAGATGATGTTATAAGATAAGTAACTTTGGGGTTTAGGTTTTCAGGTTTCGGGGTTTAGGGTTAAAAATCGTAAAGTCGTCGTAAACAAAAACAAAGGCCTAGTAAATTCGTCGTAACTTGGTTCACGTAAATTCGTCGTAAATTTTTCACGTAAATTCGTTGTAACTTTAAGAACACGGGTCTGGTAAATTCGTCGTAAATGAAAAAAGCGGACCTTGCAATTTCGTCGTAAATGAAAAAACGCGGGCCTGGTAACTTCATCGTAACTTTACGACGACTTTACGAGAATAGCGTTTACTTATATATAGGTGACGCCTCAGAACGAGCTTTGGTCGTTCATTCCTCCCAAATCCCTCTCCACTCCTCTAAGGTAACCTCTCCCTCTCTCTAATTTTTTTTAAAAAAATTGTTTAGTTTTGGGTGGTTAGTATAGATAATTAATTTAAGTGGTTAGTATAGGTAATTAGTTTAGGTGATTAGTTAGGTATCATAATAATATTTTTAAATTATGTCGTTATTGATAAAACTAACTGTAATTTTTTTAAAAAAATTGGATGGGTCCTAGAAGAAAGCCAGCAACACCTACTTACTCTCAGATGTTTCATGATGGTGTCAGGACATCTTCTTCCGGTCCATCATCTTCCGAGGCAATTCCAGACTCTCAGACATCCCAGGGAGTTTCTTGGAGTCCTCCTCCTCCTGCACCTCATATGCCTCCACCTCCTCCTCCTCCAGCTGCTGCACCTCAACCTGTCCCAACAGGTGCAGTTCATCCAGATTTGCATGTGGCTCCATCTGCCCCATACGCGAGATATACAGTGGAGGATTTGCTTGCCCAGACTGGACGAGAGGGCTTGGATGTTCTAGATCCTGATAGACCGCCGTGAACTTATTGGTAACTTGTTATTTATTAGTACATTAAAATTTATTTTTTTTTATTTTTTAAATATTAGGTTCTCTTTTCAGGTTTGGAGCCAACAATCGTGTTGGCCGGAGCGTGTCGGAAACGATCAAGGGCTACTATGACGGAGCCTACCCGAATTGGAGTAAGACTCCAGACCACGTTAAGACGACTTGGTTTAAATATTTTGCGGTAATATATATTTTTTAAAAACATCTAATTAAATATTTATTTTAATTTTTTCAATTTTTTTTCTGTTTCAGCAAAGGTGGCACTGGTCCTTGGGAATCCCCGAGAGGGTGAAGAGGGAATTCGTTGCAAAGGCAAAGACCCGCCTTTGCAACACTGTCTCCGATTGGAAGGACAAGTGGGAGATCTACGGTTATGACGGAAAGCCCACCGAGCTCATGAAGGATGTATGCGATGATCTCATCGCCTTTTGGAAGCTACCCTCTTCGATCCGTAAGGCCAACTCTTTCTCCGCTTCCCAAAGAACGAAGGACAAAGATGGTCATTTCCCCATGGTTCACAGAACCGGACAAAAGGCTCACGCCGGAATCCGTCTAGAAGCTGTAAGTTTGTTTCTAATATTTATTTTGAATTCTTTAATTTATTTTTAATTTTAATATTTAATTTAATTTTAATATTTAATTTTATTTAAGTTTTTCGTTTGTAGTATGAGAAGACGAGAGTCTTACCATCTCTGTCTGATCTATTCAAGATGACCCACGCCAGATCAGACGGGATTTTTGTAGATCCGACATCCGAGAAACTCTTCAACGCAGTGGCTTTTCGGTCTGAAGAGCGCGAGACGCAATTAATCCAGCAGTCTCCCGATGGATTACCCGTCAAACTGACCACCGAAGAGGTCGACAGGATCTTCGAAGAGGTAAAACTTTATAAATTTATTTAAATAAATTTAACTATTTAATAAAATTTAACTATATTAATATGTTTTTATAGGTGGCTCCTAGAAAGAAGGGACGAACAGTGGGAATAAGTTCTGTTAACCCGACTATGCAGAGAACATTAAATGAGAGACGAGCAGCTCTCGGGATGCCAATACTGAATCCCGAAGATGCCGATCCAGACCATTCTCAACCGAGCACCGCCACCGACTACTTCGATTATATGTAGTAGTTTTTTTAATTTGTTTTGTTTTGTATTATGAATTTAAGTATTATGTTATGACTTTTAAATAGTTTTTGAGAATATGTTTTGATTTTCATATTTCATTTTATATTTAAAGTTTTTAAAATTTCAAATATTAAATAATATTTTTTATTTTTATTTAAATAGTTTTTGAGAAACGATGTAAATTCGTTGTAAACTTATCATGAAATTTACAATGAAATCCTCGTAGCATCGTCTAACGTTTACATGGAGCTTACATGGGCAGAATTGTAAAATCCTCGTAAATGTTACATGGAGTTTACATCGAAATAATACGAATACTTTACAACAAAATGTTACGTCTCGTTTACGACGAAATGTTTCTTTCCGTTTTACGAGGAAAGCTTTCCTCGTACTCGTAAACGTTACCACGTGTTTACGACGAAACCTCTGTTACGACGGACGTTTAACAACAAAACGGTTTTCGATGTTAATTCGTCGTAACATCCCTTTTACGATGAATTAACAATTTACGACGAATTAACAAAGAATATTGCCCTCGTAAAAAATATGTTTTCTTGAAGTGCAAATACTATAGATTTCAACAAATTATTAATAAATATTTATAACATGAATAATTAACTCAAATATTTAGTTGGACAATTCTCTTAAGTACCCATTTTAAAGTTTTTGTCACCAAAAGAGCCCAAAAAAGAAGATGACCAAAATAAATTTCATTAAAGAGGCAAAATACTATTCTACCTATTGCTTTATAGATATATAAATATAAATAATGATAAAAAATTAAAAAAATAATTTTATAGTTTCAAATTATATGTTTTCAAATTCAACTTTTTATAAAAAACAATTTCAATTTTTTTTTAAAAAAAATTTCTCTTTGAAAATCGAAAACGTTTTTTGAAACTATTTTTACAATAGCGTTAGATAAACGCTATGATAGAGTGAGACCTAAAATAACACTTAATTAATGTTATTTTGAAAATTAAGTGAGCGAAAAGATAAAATCACTGATTTAGCCAATATTTAGCAAGAAATTAGATTTAAGCGCCAAAGACATATTTAAGCGGTTTCAATAATGTTATCAAAGACATATAATAGCATTTTTCTTAGCGTAAGCATTTTTCTTACGCTAAGAAAAATCATTCTTCAAACGTTATATTTCAAACACTAAAACTCTAAACCTAAACTACATACTACTAAATCATTAGCTCTTAAATTTTACAGCTATACACAATTTGTAATTTCCAAATTTCTTTAGTTTTGTAACTTTAACTTTATAACTAAGTCTTAACATTTATATTTAAAAATTCATTTTAACATTTTTAACCCCTAAATTAAAAATCTAAATCCATACCCTATATCTAAACTCCAAACCCTATTCTCCAAACCCCAAACATACTTCAAACCATATGTACTATACCATATAAATTATAAATCTACGCAGTAAACTAATATTTTCCAACTTAAACACCAAATCTTAACACATAAATTACAAATCTAATTTTTCAAATTTTATTCTCAAATTTCACTCTAAATCCCAAACCCCAAAATCCAAACCTTATATTATAACACTAAATTTAATTAATTAAAAACTCCAAAACATAAATTTTATATTCTAAAACTAATCCCTAACACTATATGTTAAAGTTTTATATGTTTTAATCTGATTTATCTTGTGTTGGTAAAGGTGGTGGTCATGAGCAAGAGGTGGTGGTCGTGAGCGGAGCTGGTGCTCGTGAGCAGAGGAGACGTCTCCTCCCATCGTCACGGGTCTCGAGCTTGCCCATGTCATCAACGGTCTCGAACTCGTCCCGGTCATCCATCGATGGTGCCGGAGATAGAGACAGAATAGAGGAAGACATCGAGAAGAAAGAGGCAAAGGAGGGGGGAGGCGGCAGCAGAGATATTAGGTTTAGAGTTAATTAGGGTTTGGTTAATGAGGTTTAGATTTTGGTTAATTAGTTATTGATTTAATGTTCTGGTTTACTTAGTTTTTTTTTTAATTCTGGTTTAGTTTTGTAAAATTAATTTTAATTCAATTTACAAAAAAAATTAGATTAATTAATAAATTTAATTCAATTTAATTTTAAAATTGGAGTAATTTTAATTTATATTTTAATTCAGTTGTATGTTACATATACATTAATATATGATTTCTATTGTAGAAAGACCTATCACAGCATGAAATATGAATCGTAGTTAAGCTAATAACATCATCCAAGTATTGCTATCATATATGTACATATCGTAGCGTCCAAAAATCTGTTATCATATATGGGGTACCTACGATGTCTACCGATGACATAACATTTATTAATTCGCTATGAAACACCTTCGATAGCATATTTTCCGCTTTAACAATATACATATTTTTTGTAGTGCCAGAAAATACCAAAACTAGTTCAAAAATACATGAATACCCAACTACATGAAAAGCTATAAAATATATCTAAAAATCTGAAACTTTACCAAAAACCCCAAAACTATAACCTAGTTTCCTACTACATGAACCTATAAAGGAGAATTCTAAACCCTAGAAGAAGTGGATCGACTATTCTACTCGACTTTAACATCATCAACTAGAAATAGGGTTTATGGGCCTATAAGCTGTAAGTCCTGCTCTAAAAGAACAATAAAACATTACATTTGATCCTTGTTCCTTGTACAACTGAGTTACTTCATGTTTCCGTAGTATGACGAATAACCTTGCTTTATTTTACCCTAACGGTTTGGTTTGGGTATTTTGTACCGGGAGTACCCAAATTGTACTAAAACCCCGAGAAATACCAAAACCTGAAAATATACCTGAATACCAAATACTTGAAAAAACTATGAAAATATCTAAAAATCTGAAATTTTACCGGAAAACCCCAAAACTATATCCGAAAACTCAAAGCCAAAACTTTTTAAAAAATCCATGATACCAAAAATACATATTTTTTTGTCATTCGGGTAGTTGATTGGGTCTCGGGTAAGACCTTGATTCGAACCGAGATCCGCATATACAATATAGAACTGGACCCAAAGCAAACCTTTATTTTCGGATCGATTTTGGTTTGGATTTTCAGGTTCGGGTAAAAATGTCGGTATAATTAGAAGTCCAGTTTGGAATGAAAGTCTATTACGGTAATAAAAACTTCCTTATTAAAAATTCATATAAAACATCCCCTTGAATTTGTGATCATATTGAAACAATCATATTCATACATTTCTATTTTTTTTTGGGTCAAAGATTCATACATTTCTATAGTATATATTTTTAGAAGAAAAAAGCATAGTCAGAAAGTCAAATGTGTAAAGAGGGGAAAGTCAAATAGTATGTTTCTTTTGGGGATCTTTTTCATAAAATTCAATAAAAATGGAAAAGTTTGCTTGACAGCTTGTACTATTTCTTTGTAGTTACTCAATTTTCTTTCATTGTATTCTACCATAAATCTTACATTCCATTTTTATTACATAATACTATGTACATAAAATAAAAACCAATTTTAATAGATTTATTTTTGACACATGTTAAAATTTCATGATGACAAAATCCAATTTTTGTAATATAAAAAGCTTCCTTCTTCCTTGTAATAAGACACATACATCTTCCTTGTAATAAGATACATACATCTTCTAGCATACATATTATCTCTGGCTTTCATCCAAACCTCTACAAAAGTAAAATTTCTAATGTCTATAGGACATATAACCGAGGATGGAGATAAAGCTCTCTTTCTGCAGCAAGAAACTTCTGAAATCAACTCTCCTCTCATTGAATTTCCGCCGAGTACTAATGTTCTTGTTGTCGACTCCAATCTCAGCACTTTACTTGATATGAAAGAAATCATGGAACGCTGCGCCTATCATGGTAACTCTCTTCTTACATATGTATGTATAAATTTAGCGATTTAATAAAGAGTTGTTGAAGTTAGGGTTTAGGGTTTATACTTATGTGTTTTGTCGTTTTCCAGTGACGGCTTATGCGGACGCGGAAGAAGCTATTGCGTTTCTGACAAAGTGTAAACATGAGATTAATATTGTGATTTGGGATTATCATATGCCTGGAATTAATGGACTCCAAGCTCTCGCAATCATTGGTTCAAAGATGGATCTTCCTGTAGTAAGTATGTATATCGCACATTAAAGTTTTATTTTTCGAACTATTATAAACAAAATTCTCTTAATTCGATAGAAATATAATTTATTTAATCTTTGTGTAGTTATGTCTGGTGACGATCAAACAGAATCGGTGATGAACGCAATGGTACATGGTGCATGTCACTATGTTATGAAACCCGTTAGAAAAGAGATCATAGCCACCATATGGCAACACATTGTACGCAAGAGGATGATGTCTAAACCCGGTTTAGTTCCACCTGTTGTGGTTCATGATGACTGTTCCAAGCAAGAGAGAGATGATTCCGTGACCGTAGACCAAGATGATAGTGAGCAGAGCATCGATAAGATAGAAGAGAAAGCAACAAAGAAACGGACAATGATATGTATAGAAGAAACTCAACCAATGCAATCACATTTGGTTAAGAGTAACGGTTCAGACCAAGACGACGACGATTCCAGGAGCGTAAGCAATTACAACAATGAACAAAAGATCGATAAGAAAAAAGAGAGCTATTTCAAGAGACCGCGGATGTCGTGGACTGGAGATCTTCAACAGAAATTTCTCGAAGCCATCGATATAGTTGGTGGGCCTAAAAGTAATCTAACTATTCTAAAATCTCTAGTCGTTCAATTTCTTTATTATTTCTCTTCTATTTACTAATCTTTTTTTTAATGCAAACGCAGAAGCTAGTCCAAAGGTACTTCTCAAATGCTTGCATGACATGAAGATCGAAGGACTCACTAGAAACAATGTGTCCAGTCATCTTCAGGTTCAAAGAAAAACTATTATTATATATTTTGACAATTAAACTAGGATTCTGCATATATGAATAACACAAGTTCTACATCAATTGTGCTGTCGTGCAGAAATATCGTCTAAGTCTTGAGGAGAACAAAATTCCTCAACAGTTTCCAGAGACTGGTTGGTCTAGTTTGAGTAGACCTTCACCTTTCTTAGGTATGAACAATGGTTTCATCGCACCAACGTCCCTTAGGAATGGTCCAGCTGTTTACCCGGTCCAGGACAATCAATAT
The DNA here is from genome assembly GCF_020379485.1 of Brassica napus. Lineage (NCBI taxonomy): Eukaryota > Viridiplantae > Streptophyta > Magnoliopsida > Brassicales > Brassicaceae > Brassica > Brassica napus. The sequence goes on along the minus strand of NC_063451.1, from coordinate 3,653,175 downwards.
CAAAATGGTTACTTGGCAATGAACAACAACCAGCTCGTGACCAATAATATGCCTGGTTTTCCCTACTTGGACAATGATCACCATCTCCAGCAGCAGCATCAACAACGACAATATCAGCTTTCTAATCAGGTGATGAACTGCATGATGAGAAAGAATGAACCTCAACAAGCTTATAATGGCATCGGTTTAACGGATCTCGAACCAAATATTTATCCAAGTTTGCCGTACGATCCAAACGAGTTTCTATTCGATGGCTACAATTTCAGTAACTGATATGAGCTTCTCTTTAAGACGGTCTTTGTAGGAGATTATTTGGTTTCTAGAAAAATTCAAGATTGTGAGGGAATAATCAAGTGACATAAGGGAAAACTAGCATGTCTAGTGCGTTGCAAGAAGTTTAGCTATTATTATATGAGACTAATTACAAAGTATCTGTTACTGGTAATATGTATATCAGTAAATCAGGGTATCATATGTATGAAATGCTTTTTTTTTTAATAAACTTTTGATTTATGAATATTTTTTCTTTTAATAGATTTGATTATATAGTTTATAAATTGAGATGCCTGCAAGTTCTTTTTGGTTTCGGTTCTCTAGATACCAAAATTTTGAACCGTTTGGATATTTAATCAATTTCGGTTCGGGCTCTATACTATTTTTTTGGATCGGATTCGGTTCGGTTTTTTGGATTTGGGTTTTTTGCATTAGCATATATGCTTCTTATTATCCAATCAACATTTATAATAGTATTTAGAAGATGCAAATGCTCTCCAAAGGCTTTTTTGCCCAAAATTTTCGTATAAAACTTTTGATAAAGTATTTGCAGTTTGAATGTATAAAATTTTAAAAATAAGTTAACAAAATAAGTTTATTTTATTTAATAATATCAGAAGACTATATTTTTATAAAAAAACTAAAATTTTTGTTTTTTTAAAAATAAAATTAATTCTTAAAAAGAAAATAAGAATATTTCACATTAAAAGTATAACTAAATTTGATTTACTATTAATAATAAAAATATTAAATTATTTACAAATATATTAATATTGTAAATAAATAAATATATATATATATAATAATATATATATATATATATATATATATATATATATATATTATTTAGAAATAAATAATTTATAATCATATACTAATTTTATATATAGGGAATTTGCCGAAAAAACCTATATATTCATTTTAAACATAAAGGTGTATCTCATATCCAATCAAATGCAAAAGCAACCTAAAGGGATGGTAAAATTAATAATCTATTATATTAAAACAGAAGTCACAACCTCATTTCATGTGTGATTTTTTAAGTAGGACCATTTATTAAAAATTACTTATATGAAATTTGCAAACATATCATTTTAACTATTCTAGAAAAATAAAATATATATTCCTATATTTTCTCTTAAACATCTGAATAAAATCTTTTCATATATTTTTCAGTATAAATATGTATTTCATATTTATTTAAAATATAAATGTTGATTTTCTTCACTTGAACAAACCTTTTAAACAATAGATTAATTTCTTAATTATTTAAAATATTCATTTATATTTCATTTTTACTAAAATAAACCTTTTAAGTATCTAATTAATTTTGTAATTATATTAAACTCATGTAAAATTTGTATTAAATTTCTGATATTAATTTAACATAATATTTTCAATTAAATCTATCATCTCTAACATTTAAGATTTATTAATTTAGAATTTTGTACCACAATGTTGAAAATATGCTATCAATATGAATGATCGGTTTACAAATGCTATTTTGAAAATGCATTATTTTTTTTGTTATTAAATATAGTGACTAGTTTAGTTTAATTTTACAATAATAGAAGTATATGGATGGTTTGCTTACAAAAAAAAAGATAATCAAGCTTATTTTATGGGTTTTTTGCAAATATGACTCAAAACTTGAAGTCAAACACAAAACTAACCCATGTTTTTTTGGAACTTTGACTTGTCTCTTTCACCCCCAAAGTTCATATTATTCACGAAAACGCCATCACTTTTTTTTTTTTTTGAAAATGCATATTTTACTCTATCACCCTCATCTTGCTCAAGTATTAACAATATTGTCATTGCCATCAATATACCAACCACCATGAAGAACCAATTTGAAGCTCTTAATGCACCTAAAAATCGATTTACACTCATTCTTTCTCAATTCTTATGAACCAAAAACAACACCTATTTACTTTCTCTCCATATTCATCCAAAAAAAACCCCAAGATTTTGATTCTAAAAATTTTATGGTTCATAGAGCCAAGCTTACGATTCTTGGTGTGTAACTTTGGTTCGAGATTCTGGGTGCTTGGAGAAGACTTTTGTATGCTAAACAAATTATCTCACTGGTTGAAACTATGAAATTAGTTTTTTTTTTCAGATCTGTTCGTCCAGACGACTTATCCGGAAGTCGTATGGCTGTAGACGGCTTACATGGAAGTCTTCTGGTCAATGCAGAGGTTAATTTTGCAATTGACTTTTAAATGTGTTTTTCTAGACGACTTACATGGAAGTCGTCCATTTTTGTTTGTTAAAAAAAAAAATCGAGACGACTTCCATGTAAGTCGTCTAAGGTAAACGGGTTAGTTTTGCATTTGCCGGATTGTGTAAGAAATTTGACTTTTCTGGACGATTTACATGTAAGGTTAAATATTTTCGATCAGAAGACTTACTAGACGACTTACTTGTAAGTCGCCCAGAAGACTTCAATATTTTTAGCGGGAAACTAAAATATTTTTAGCGGGAAACTAAAATATTTTTAGCGGGAGTTAGAAGACTTCCCAGACGACTTACATGTTAGTCGTCTAGACCCTAAACATAACCCATAAACTAAATTAACTAACTAAACACTTCGTAAAATCAAATTAAACTTAAAAAGTGTTTACTATACACATAAATAATCACATGTAGATAAAAATTTAATTTTTCAAAAAAATATTTAAACTTTCCAAAATCTAACCCTAAGAATACATACAATACTACAACATATGTTGCCAAACCTTAGACCAAAGAATATCATGATTCACTACTTTCACTCATCTATGTTGAAAACAATTCAATTTTATTATATCTTAATTTATATCACTTAAAAATATTTATAATTACGATTTTAATTTTTCCCTTATCAAAATATTTTTTACAAAATTTATAAATTATTTTTAAGATCAACTATATCAAACGACTTCCGTGGACGTCGTCCAGAAGACTTAACAGAATCTCAGAAGACTCAGAAGACTTAGCGGAGAAATATTCGTAAAAATGAGTTCTGTTTTTTTGTTTGGCCACAAGGGGCTGACTGTAATTTCGCAAGGTTTTTGGGTTACTTTTGTATTTGATTCAAGTTTGTGTATACTTTTGCAATCAAAATCAAGTTTTGAGTCATATTTGGTAAATCTCCCTATTTTTATATAGACCATATTCATATATTATCTAGGAGTTTTTGCCAAAACTAACCCACAACTTGATTTTAATCCCAAACCTATACCCAAACTTGAATCAAATGCAAAACTAACCTAAAAGCCTAGTGAAATTACAGCTCAACCCCTTGTGACCAAACAAAAAAACAGAAGCCATTTTTACGAATATAGCCCCAGTAAATCGTCTGAGTCGTCTGAGATGTTAGAAGTCGTCTGGACGACTGAAGTGTAAGTCGTCTGGTACCAGTTTATTTTAAAAATAATTTCTAAATCTTGTAAAAAAATATTTTGATGCGTGAAAAATAAAAATCAAGTAATTATAAACTGTTTTAAGTGATATAAATTAAGATATGATAAAATTGATTTGTTTTGAAGATAGATGAGTGGAAGTAGTGAATCATGAAATACTTTGGTTTAGGAGTTTGGCAAACATATGTTGTAGTATTGTATGTATTGTTAGGGTTAGATTCTGGAAAACTAAAATGTTTTTTTCAAAAATTAGTTTTCACCTATATGTGTTTATTTCTGTGTATAGTAAACACTTTTCAAGTTTGATTTGGTTTTATGAAGTGCTTAATTAGATAAATAAGTTTAGGGGTTATGTTTAGGGTGTGAACGACTTATATTTCAGTCGTCTGTTGAATAATTTACCCGGACGACGTATATTTCAGTCGTCCACATCGTACCGAACCTTTAATTTTACCAATGTACGTTTTAACCTAACCGGATCATTTTACTCGGACGACTTACATTTCAGTCGTCTGGTGAAGAAATTAAAATAGACGACTTACATGTAAGTCGTCCAAATATTCCCGCCTAAATTTTTTTTAAAAAATTATTTTCCCGTCTGGAAAGTCTTCTATTTTAGTTTCCCGCTAAAAATATTTAATTTCCCACTAAAAATATTAAACTCTTCTAGACGACTTACATGTAAGTCGTCTGTTTTAATTTCTTCAACAGACGACTGAAATGTAAGTCGTCTAGGAAGTCGTCTGAGTCAAAAATATTTAACCTAATTGGATTTTTTGTCTCCCTATATAAAGAAAAATTTACACATTCTCTCTCCTCCTCTCAAATGGCTGCAACAAAAATGTAATGTTCATCATTCTAAAACTCTCCAACCTCTCTCTAATCTCTTTGAATTGAAAACACCAAACTTTATATGAATTTTTCAGTTTTGTCTCATGTATTTCTTACTAATCTATCTCTTTTGCAGGTTTTTAATCAAATGGTACTCATCTTCCACTAATTTAAAGGTAGATCTATTAATTTTAGATATGTATTTTTGTGTGTTCTATAAATGTAGATTTATCTAATTTTCCACTCATTTTCTCTATTTTTAAGTCATTTGAACGTTTTTGGATATTCAGGTTTTTCAGATCTGGATTTGATATGCAGGTTTTTCAGATCTGGAAGACTTTTGAGACGACTTACTTGTTAGTCGTCTGGAAGTCGTCTGGAAGTCGTCTGGACTTCTTGGAAGTCTTCTGACAAAGTCGTCTGGACTTCCAGGAAGTCGTCTGGATTTTTCTGAGCGTTTTGGTAAGTTCTTATGTCTGATTTTTCTTCATTTGGTAACTTCTTGTTGTATAAAGTTCTTACTTTTTTCCCAAACTAAAACTCTCCAAACCCACTCTAATCTCTTTGACTTGAAAACACCAAACTTTATATGAATTTTTCAGTTTTGTCTCATGTCTTTCTTACTAATCTATCTTTTTTGCATGTTTTTAATTAGATGGTACTCATCTTCCACTAATTTAAAGGTAGATCTATTATTTTTAGATATGTATTTTTGTGTATTCTGTAAAGGTAGATTTATCTAATCTTCCACTCATTTTTCTGTTTTTAAGCCATTTGAACGTTTTTGAATATGCAGGTTTTTCAGATCTGGATTTAATATGCAGGTTTTTCAGATCTGGAAGACTTCTGGGACGACTTACTTGTTAGTCGTCTGGAAGTCGTCTGGAAGTCGTCTGAAAGTCGTCTGGAAGTCGTCTGGAAGTCGTCTGGAAGTCGTCTGGAAGTCGTCCGGAAGTCGTCTGAAAGTCGTCTGGACTTCCAAAAAGTCGTCTGGACTTCCAAAAAGTCGTCTGGACTTCCTGTAAAGTCGTCTGGAAGTCGTCTGAACTTCCTAAAAGTCTTCTGACAAAGTCGTCTGAACTACCTGGAAGTCGTCTGGAAGTCGTCTGAACTTCTTAGAAGTCGTTTGGACTTCTTAAAAGTCGTCTGGTCTTGTCTACTCAAGTGGAATCCAAGCTTGTCTTTGTAGAGGAATGATCTATAATAGTTTTGTTTGTGGTCTGTTTTGTGAATTGCATGTCTACTCTTTTAGTTGTGAATTTTTTGTAAAATCAGTAATAATGTTTTCCAAGATGTATTAAATGTGCTAACAATGTGTTTACACATTTACAAATCAATGAAATAATAGACTTCAGTAGCCTTTTTCTTATCTTTGGATCTCTCATATGCAATAATAAACTCCAATAGCCTTTTCTCATCTTAATAAACAAGAATGTTGGTAGCTTCATATTGATACAACATTTTAAGAAGCATTTAACCCTTCTTCCAACTCATAACAATAGTCATCATTATTGTCTATAACAATAATACTTAAGAGATTGAAACAAACAATAGTAACTAGTCAAAGCATATCATATTTTTTTATAAGTTTGCGTTGAAAAACTTAGTCAAATTTAGTAAAACTAAGGGAGAGAACATATTTTGTAAATATGAGTTTTACATATCTTGCTGTTATTTATCACTCTTAAAAATACAAGTTATTCAAAAAATAACGTAGAAGACTTAAAAACTAGCGGAGAAGACGCGGAAGACTTCAATCTAAGTTGTCCAGACGACTAAACTATACGTCGTCTTGTCAACGCAGAGGTTATTTTTGCAATTGACTTTGAAATCTGTTATTTCGGACGACTGAAAAATAAGTCGTCTACTATTGTTTGGTTAAAAAAAAAACTCCAAAAAAGCTAGACGACTTATATTTCAGTCGTCATAGGTTAGTTTTGCATTTGACTGGATTATTTCAGAAGTTTGACTTTTCTGGACGACTTACATTTCAGTCGTCTAGTGAAAATTAAAATAATAATATTTTTTTTAAAGTAGACGACTTACAGTTAAGTCGTCATAGGTTAGTTTTGCAATTGAAAAAAAAACTTCAAGATTTAATTATATACAGACGACTTATAATTCAGTCGTCCACGAGACGACTGAAATGTAAGTCGTCCAGGATTTACGAGGTTTGACCAGAATCTCGGAAAAAAATCCTCGACGACTTACAAGTAAGTCGTCTGGTGGATGACTGAATTATAAGTCGTCTGTGTATAATTAAATCTTGAAGTTTTTTTTTTCAATTGCAAAACTAACCTATGACTACTTAATTGTAAGTCGTTTACTTTTAAAAAAATATTATTATTTTAATTTTCGACAGACGACTGAAATGTAAGTCGTCTGGGGAAGTCAAACTTCTGTAATTATCCAGTCAAATGCAAAACTAACCTATGACGACTGAAATGTAAGTCGTCTAGGTTCTTTGGAAATTTTTTTGAAACCAAACAATAGTAGACGACTTAACTTTCAGTCGTCTCAGGTTACAGATTTCAAAGTCAATTGCAAAAATAACCTTTGCATTGACCAGACGACTTCCAAGTAAGTCGTCTACAGCCAGACGACTTCCCAAGTAAGTCGTCTGACGAGCAGATCTGGAAAAAAACTCGATGTCATACCTTAAATTGGTGAGATAAGTTCCTTAGCATACATAAGGCTTCTCCAAGCACACAGAATCACAAACGAAAGTCACCCACCCAGAATCGTTAGCTTCTATGACTCTATGAACCATAAAAATTTTAGAATCAAAATATTGGGTTTTTTAGCTCATTGTGGAGAGAAAGTGAGATATATGTTGTGTTTAGTTCACAAGAATGGAAAAAGAAGAAGGGTAAATCGATTTTGGGAGCATTAAGAGCTTCAAATTGGTTGTTCATGGTGGTTGTGGTATTGATGACAATGGCAATCTTGTAATTACTTGAAGATGATGAGGGTGAGAGAGTAAAGATGTCATTTTCGAAAAAAAAAAAAGAAAAAAAAATTGATGGCATTTTCGTAAATTATATGAACTTGTGGGGTGAATAGGGCAAAACCAATTTTCAAAAAAAAAAGATGTTAGTTTTGTGTTTGACTTTAAGTTGTAGGTCAATTTTGCAAAAAGCCCTATTATCTATTAGTGTAATTGTTTTTGTTTTTTTTTATCTTGTGCAATTTTGAAAGCGCAAAATGTATTTTACCAATTTATTTCATTACCATAAATGACAGATGAATGATTGAAAAATTATATTTCATGTGAATATTTTATTTTCAGTGTTTTTTTTTATCAAATTTAGTTGTAGGTTTAATTAAGTGTTAATTATATAACATGATGTATGATAGACGAAGAATTGCAAATAAAAGTTTAACATTGAAAAATTCATTGTAAATAATCCAAGAGTTTTGGGGTAGAAAAATCTAAATCACAAATAAACAGCATAAAAATCTCAAAAAAACATAGATAATAAAGAGAAAATTCATGTTCGAAAAGATAAAAACAAACACAATACATTACAATTTCCAGTACAATTTCCAGTACAATTTATATTTCTATGTTATTCAGTCAAAGATTAAATTCATACAAATAATTCAATCAACATATATGTATGACCAAAACCTAAAATACAACTATAATCATAGGAAATTAATATTTAAGTTCATATTAAATTGAACAGAATTTGTCGTAAATATCATATAATGTAAAGTTGTAGTTAGTGTCCACGTTTTAATAATAGAGATATCACTAATAATTTGAAACAATAAATTAAATTACTGCATGCAAACTATATAAATTGTTGGTTTTAAAATACTAAATTAAACTATTAGTAATATGGTAAATGTTAAAAGAATATACTACTAATCATGTAAATCAAATAGTTATATATATATAAAATGAAAAATAATCATCCGCACGGTTGTGCGGGTCAAGATCTAGTTAACCCTTATGACCAAACAAAAAACCATAAATGTATTTTACGATTCTGTCTTTCGGAAGTATACACGTAATTGAAATAAGTATACCCATATGTAGACCTTTTAAAAAGTTTACAATGTAGACTTGTTCTCTAGTATATATCGTAATTTGATCTAATAATTTAATTTTAAAAATGCATAAAAATAAATATACAAATTAAGATTTTATACAATTGAACAATTTACAAGAATATATATTGATTTGGTAACCATGTGTTGAAAATATATATAAGTCTACCAAAACGAAAACAGTTTGAGATTACAAAAATCAAAAATAATTTTTATTAATTTTAGTTTTTAAATGAATAAATTAAAATTATAATCTTCAAACTAATATTCAAAAGTTGTAAGATCATATATTCAATTATTAAAATAATAAAGAATGAACAACAATAATGAAATTATCATAGTAGACTTCCAAAAAAATCTATTAAACTTACAATAAAGTTTAATCCAAAATTTTAATTTTAATAGACTTCAAAAAAAGTCTACAGTGTCGTAAATTTTAACTTAGTTACAATTTTTGACTACCTATATAAATGAAATTTATACAATCTCTCTATAAAATAGCTAAATAAGTTTCTAAAACTCTCTCAATTCTATATAAAATTCTCTCATTTCTCACTAAATTCTTTGAACGTAAAGAAAAACTTTTGTTTAAATTGTTGATTTGTTTTCATGTATTTCTCACAATATTATCTTGTTTTTGTAGATATTATCATTCATGGTTTTCATCTTCCTCTCTAAAAATATAAGTTTTAGATCTATATATTTCAAATGTGTATTTAATGTTTCTATTCAAATAAAATTATAAATTCAAAATATATTTAAATTTAAATAAATATAAATATTAAGAATTCAAAAGAGTTTTTGTCTGGGGCCCAAATAAATGTTGGACCGGCTCTCGCAATGAAGCCTCTATCGAGTGAGCAAAAAGAATGCTGGACCGGAAGAACGTCGGGACATAATTTTTTTTTATATTATATATTTGTCTATAGAGGTCTTACGGCAGGTGCAGTGGGAGTCTCTCTCACTGTTTTTACATAATTACAATAATAAGTAAAAATTAAAAAGTAGGGAAGAGTAAGAGAAAACTTGAGGAAAGTCTCCGCCATAAGAAGCTTCTAAAAAAGTGCGAGAGATTTTGGTTTCAGGTGTGGTTTATGTTTTTTAAAATTAAAATTTAATTAAACATATAACTGATTATAATAAAATATGGTTGAAGTAGTACTCTAGGGAAGATATTTCTCACTTATGGTGCTTTTATTATATTAAATAGATAGTTGGTATCTCTACAGCTCTCCGCTTCAGCATTCTGCCTAGGGCAAATTACGTCAGAGGAAATACAAGATTTTTATTTATTTTTTATTTACGGGAAAAATAATAACTACTGTCTCTTAAATAATCTCTCTCTCTCTCCTTTTGGGAATTGATAGATTCCTTTGTAATAGCTTCCTTTGTAACGAAACACTACAAGAAAACACATGCTTAACGACGAAAATTAACGAGGAAAAACAATCCTCGTAAATTTGCGTCGAGTTTACGACGAATTTACGTGAAAAACTAAAGTCATCGTTATTTCCTCGTAACGTAACGACAAAACTGTTTCGTCGTAAAGTGGATGTAACTTTACGAGTATTTTACGAGGAAAAACTATTTCCTCGTAAATACGACGTAAACTTTGCGTGGTATTTACGAGGGAATAGTTTACGTGTATTTAGCGAGGAAATTTTTGAATCCACCAACTTTATAGGTGTTACACGTTTTTTTTGCCCACCTAATTAATTTTCGTCGTAAATTCATAGCAAAATTACAACTGCCAGATTCGAATTTTCCTATAAATATGGATGTTTAAACATCATTTTAAACACACCAACAACAAAAAACGTGAAAGAAAAAAAAATGGCTGGCTCCGGGAATATTTACGAGTTGCGGAAGTGGATGTATATGCATAGAGATGCTAACGGGAGAGTGACGAAAGAATACCTTGCGGGTCTGGAGACATTTATGCATCAAGCAGATTCAACACCGCTCGCCCAAGAAAGTGGTAAGATGTTCTGTCCTTGTCGGAAATGCAACAATTCGAAACTGGCAAACCGTGAAAATGTTTGGAAGCATTTAATAAATAGAGGTTTCACGGCAAATTACTATATCTGGTTTCAACATGGAGAAGGTTTTAATTATGATCAGAATGAAGCTAGTAGTAGTAATAGCAATTTTCAGGAAAAAGAACCGGTTGATCATCATTTGCATAATGAACATAGTTACCAGCAAGAGGAGATGGTAGATTATGATAGGGTTCATGATATGGTAGCTGATGCATTCGTAGCTCATGATGGAGATGAAGAACCTAATATAGATGCAAAAAAGTTTTACGAAATGTTAAACGCGGCGAATCAACCACTTTACAGTGGTTGTAGAGAAGGTCTCTCTAAATTGTCGTTAGCTGCTAGAATGATGAATATTAAAACTGATCACAATCTACCTGAAAGTTGCATGAACGAATGGGCGGACTTGTTTAAAGAGTATTTGCCGGAAGACAATGTGTCTGCTGATTCTTATTATGAGATTCAGAAACTGGTTTATAGTCTTGGGTTACCTTCTGAGATGATAGATGTTTGCATCGACAACTGCATGATCTATTGGGGAGATGATGAGAAGCTAGAAGAATGTCGATTCTGCAAGAAGCCACGATTCAAGCCGCAAGGACGGGGACGTAATAGGGTACCATACCAATCGTCGTAAAGTCCACGTAGCATAAAATCGTCGTAAAGTCCACGTAAGACAACGAGGAAATAACGACGAAACCTAAAATTAAATATGGGGTTTGGAATATATGAAGTAGAAAATTAAAGATGGGGGTTTGGAATATATGAAGTAGAAAATAAGGAATATGGGGTTTGGGGTTTCGGGTTTCAGGTTTCGGGTTTGGGGTTTGGGGTTTCGGGTTTCAGGTTTCGGGTTTGGGGTTCTAGGGATATATGAAGTAGAAAATTAAAGATGGGGGTTTGGAATATATGAAGTAGAAAATTAAAGATGGGGATTTGGGTTTCGGGTTTCGGGTTTGGGGTTTCGGGTTTGGGGTTTCGGGTTCCGGGTTTGGGGTTTCGGGTTTCGGGGTTGGGGTTTCGGGTTTCGGGTTTCGAGTTTCGGGTTTCGGGTTTGGGGTTTCGGGTTTTGGGTTTCGGGTTTCGGGGTTGGGGTTTCGGGTTTCGGGTTTGGGGTTTGGAATATATGAAGTAGAAAATTAAAGATGGGGGTTTGGAATATATGAAGTAGAAAATAAGGAATATGGGGTTTGGGGTTTCGGGTTTGGGGTTTCGGGTTTCGGGTTTGGGGTTTCGGGTTTGGGGTTTGGGGTTTCGGGGTTGGGGTTTCGGGTTTCGGGTTTGGGGTTTCGGGTTTGGGGTTTGGGGTTTGGGGTTTGGGGTTTGGGGTTTGGGGTTTGGGGTTTGGGGTTTCGGGTTTCGGGTTTGGGGTTCTAGGGATTTAAACATAACCCTCGTTAATTCCACGTAGGATGAAATCGTCGTAAAGACCACGTAAAAAGATTTAAACATAAATCACGTTAATTCCACGTAAGCAAAATCGTCGTAAAGTACACGTAAAGAAAAACACGGGCCTTTGTGATTCCTCGCCATTTCCTCGTAAAAAAAAACACGGGCCTTTGTAACTGCTCGCTATTTCGTCGTAAATTTACGACGAATTTGCGACGATATGTAATCTTATATATACACCCGACCGCTCACTCTTTCTTTCCTCTCTACTTCCTCTCTACTTCCTCTCCATTTCGTAGCAATGGTAAGCCTCTTTGATTCCTCTCTAATTTGGTTAGTTTAGGATATATTAGGTGGTTAGTATAGGGAATTTAGATAGGTTTGCGGATTTTATGTTATTTAGTGTTGATTAGGTGGATAATGTTGGAAAATATATTGTTGATGTTAATTTTAAAAATTTCATTTTTTTTTTCCAGGTTCGAAAAGGAAGACTTACTGCCCATTACAGAGAGATCTTCGGTGAGCCGGGTAGTCGTTTAGACCCGGCCTCTTCTTCCGCTCCCAGTTCTTCGGGCCAGGAGACTGTCCCCGAGACTCAGTACACTCAGAGAGTCTCTGGGTCTACTTCTTCTAGTGCACCATCGGCTCCTCATGTGCCTCCTCCGATGCCTCCTCCTGTGCCTCCTCCGATGGCACCTCCGATGGTCGCTGATATTCATCCTGATCTGATGGTGCCTCCGAGTGCTCCTTACTCGCAGTACACGATAGAGGACATTCTCAGTCTGCCAGGCAGAGAAGGTTTACCAGTCATCGACCCAGACCGACCGGACGGAACGTTGTGGTATGTTGCATTAATTTTTTTAATTCGTTTAAATATCTTTTATAACATTAAAAAATAATTTATATTTTAAATTTGTATTTTCCAGGTGGGGGGTTGACGGATGTCTTGCATCGGACGTAACCGACACGATCAAGGGTTACTTCTCCATGGCACATCCAAACTGGAGTAAGACGCCTCACTACGTCAGAAAGACGTGGTTCAAAATTTACGCTGTAAGTTTCTATTAATTAATTATATATTTTTTAATTTTTTCATGATTTATATATATACTTTCTAAAAAACTAATTGTTAATTTATTTTTTCCAACAGCAAAAATATAATTGGGCTTTGGGGATCACTGAGAGGGTGAGGAAGAAGTTTAACGCGAAAGCGAAAGTTCGCTTGTTGGACACGGTCTCCAACTGGAAGGGTGACTGGATCGTGAAGGGGTATGAGCGTGGCAAACCCGCTGAGCTCACCACGGACGTGTGGGATGGCCTCATCCGTTATTGGCGCCTTCCTGATTCGATTAGAATCGCCCAGGCTTGCTCTAACTCCCGTAACACGGTCGATGAGCACGGGAACGGGCCGATGCTTCACACTACGGGCCAAAAACCCCACGCCGGTGTCCGTTTGGAAATGGTAATTAAATATTTTATTAAATAATTTTTTTAATAATTATATTAATTTATTCTAACTTTCTTAACTGTTTTTTAGGCCAAAGAGACGGGACATCTCCCGTCTCTTATGGAACTTTACGAGAGGACCCACAAGAACAAGGCGGACGTATTTGTAGATGGCAAGTCCGAGCAAATCTACAACGACGTAGTTGCTCGGGTTGAAGACCGCCAGACTCAGCTGACCCAGCAGTCTACCGACGGATTACCCGTCACCTTATCCACACTTGAAGTGGATAAGATTTACGAGGACGTAAATTTTCAAAAAAATTAATTTTTAATTATTCATTTAATTTAACTTTAAATATTTACTTACAATATTTATTTTTTTGTTTTTAAGGTTGTCCCTAAAAAAAAGGGACGGACATTGGGTATTGGTTCCGTCAACGATGTTCCGAGAGCGACATCGTCTTATGGTCAGCGACGGGATGATGAAGTCACGGAGCTGCGTAGAGAGTCCGCTCAGCTGCGTAACGAGTTGACCGCGACAAAATCTCGTATGGGTGGAGTCGAGGGCTTCTTAGACGTTATTGCGGCCACAAATCCGGAATGGGAGTCCATGTTGAGGAACATGCGACAACAACATCCCATTCATGGCGAGTCATCCGGCGACGTACATAACGAGGCGGATGTTACGAGGAGGAGTGATGAATTCTACCGGGCGATGAACGACCCTTAGTTTTTTTTTGTTGTTGTATTATATAAATTCAAAACTTATTTATTTATAAAATATTTTCATATGAATTTATTTTTATTTTGAATTTTAATTTATTATTAAATTAAATAATTTTAATTATTTTTTTATTATATTTTAAAATTCTGTAAAATAATAAAAACGAAGTAAATTCGTAGCTAATGTACGACCTCTTTACGTGGAAATCTTACGAGGAAATGACGAGAAACAGTTTACGAGTATTTTACGAGGAAGTATTTACGAGGAAATAACGAGGAAATGTTTACGACCATTTTACGAGGAAATCATTTCGTGGTTGTTACGTGTATTTTGCGAGGAAAATCTTTCAAGGTATTTACGTGTAGATTACGAGGAACTGTTTTCGAGTTATTTACGAGGAATTGTAGCGACGTCCTTACGAGGAATTGTAGCGACGTCTTTACGACGAATCGTTCTACTTCGTCTTTACGACGAAATATATTCCTCGCTAAGTTACGACGAATTAGCGAGGAAATATGTGTTACGACGGACGTGTAACGAGCAAACGCGTTTCCTCGCTAATTCGTCGTAAAGCCTCTTTTACGATGAAATAACGAGGAAAACCGCCCTCGTTAAGATTATGTTTTCTTCGTTAAGATTATGTTTTCTTGTAGTGAAATTGCATGTCCCTCTTCCTTTTCGATTCTTCATAGCCATGTTGTGAATCCCTCGGCGTATCACCCTATATATACCGTCTTAAAGCATATATATTTTACATGATTCACCACAAGCTGACCTTCTTGATCTCGAAGCTCCCATCAAGATCTACGGTAATCAATCTATTTTTCTTTTCATATTTTTTGTGTGTTTTGTTTTGTTTTGGAATCTGAGTTCTACATGATTGCTTTCATGGCTCTAAGTTTGTAAGCGTTTTTTCTTAGATCAGCTCCCCAAAGAAAGAGTTTTTATTTTTATCGGTTTTGTGAAACGTGAATTGGTTCTAGTCAGAATGTGATTGTGTGTTTTGTTCAGTTATAGACAAGGAAGAAAAAAAAATTGGGTGGATTTGTGGAGTAGCTAAGAGAGGTTGATATGTTTAATCAATCATCTGATAGCAGCAGATCATCTCAAAGCAGAGAAGTTAAAGGACTCATAATGATCACTTGAATTGCTCTAAGTTTTGGGTGAGACATGGTGAAAAGTTTAAGGAGCTTAAACTATTGTTTTGCAAGGATTAGCTGAATATGGTAGTCGCTTGATGCAACCTAGGATTGCTTTTGTTTGGTCTTTCTACAAAGAACAGATATGCTGATGTGTTTCATTGGTCTCTTAAAGTCACACGGATTTGTAATGTGTTTTTTTTCAGATGATATTCGTGGACAGTACTCGGGTCTGTTGATGCTGTTTGAATACGGAGGCTTCCCTCCTACAAATAGGGAGGCTTCCCTCCTACAGCTAAACTTTTTATTCTTAGGAGATCATGTGGAACGAAGGTAGCGGAGTGTGGAGACGATCCGTCTTCTACTTTCCTACAAAATCAATTACCCGAGAACCTTTTCCTTCTATGAGGAAACCACGAATGAGCTTCCATCAGGCATCAACAGAATCTATGGATTCTATGATGGATTCAACCGCTGATTCAGTGTGAGACTCCCGTAGCTGCTGCAATAGTGATATGATATTATGCATGCCTAGTGGCCTTTCTCCTGATTTGACAACCGCAGATTACGACCATTAAGCGACCAACTGATGTTCCAGAGTCTGGTCAGCTCTGCGATCTGCTTTGGTCTGATCAAGCAAAGATGTCAATGTCTGGTGGATGAACCACCGTGGAATCTCTTACACGTTTGGATCCGAAAAGGTCACTGAATTTCTAATAAAGAACGATATGGATCTCATCTGAAATGCTCAACATGTTAGTCTACTACACAATGTTCATGTTTTCTTTTCGATTTGAAAATTTTATAATATAAACCTTTTTTCTTTTCTCACGCAGGTTGTAGAGGATGGTTATGATTTTTTCCTGATCGACAGCTTGCTATTATATTCTCTGCTCCTAACTACTGTGGTGACTTCGACAATACTGGTGCAATGATAAGTGTTGATGAAATTTTAATGTACTCTTTCCAAACTCTTAAGCATGTGGAAAGAAGGCCCTGGTTCTTATGCTGAATAGAGGTACTTCAAGTACTCTTTCATCTAAAATAACATAGCAAATCTGTCACAACCTCATAGAAAAGCGCTGAATATTAATTCCAAAATCGTCTAGATTATGATACCAGCTCTCACCATTTGCGTACAATATTTTTAAGATTCAATAGATTAAAAAAAGAAACTGGATTTGTTTGTATGCTAAAAATTTTGAACTTAATGTTTTGTATTCACTTACAAAAGTATTCTTTCATTTTGCAATTTGCAGTTTGAACCTCTCGGGGAAAGAAGATGAAATTGGCAACATGAAGCCGGGGAAGAGACATTTGACTCTACTTGAGATTTTGTCCTGAGGCCTTCCAAAGAGGCTTAAAATGCATGTTATATGTCATATCATATCTTCATGACACTCGCCATTTCTTTTCTCAAAACTTTATGTTTTCATGACCTTCTCTGACTCGTATTGGACAGCAAAAAGTCTACAAAGTTTTATTCTTCCATCAACCGAATTACACATGTACATACAACTTATATTACTGTATCACACACACTTAGGAATCTTCGGTCATGACATAAAGTATGATAAACCCCAAAGGAATGATTAAGCAGAACTAGCTGTGAATGAATGTAAGTTAATCCTTGACTGACTGAACTTAAACCCCTAATAGGCTAATATGCATTTAAAGAGGTCAGTGGTTACATATGAAACTGTTGAACTCTGAAAGTGAGAGGAAACATAAAGCTTCTCTGTTACTTCCTAAATTTAAGGTTAATCAGCCGGGAGCTTATAATATGCAAAGTATAGTATATTTTTTTTTTTTTGAAACTTCGTGTAGTATATTCTTGAATCCTCTCCTCAATATAAAGACCACTATTATTCCTTGCTTTTCACAAGAACCACTACCAAAAATGTAGTATTTTGCAGCTACTTTAGCTCTGGTGTTGATAGTAACACAAGCAGTTACTTTAGCTCTTGTGTTGATAGTTATACAAGGAAGCAATGCCCTTTTCCCTTTGGCCTCTCCTCCAAATTGTTTTGTAAATAGTTTGGCCGCCATCGGCCTTCTAGATAGCCACCATCTCAGAAATATACGTATCCACCACCTTAACCTAATAAAATTTCAAAATAAATTTACTTGAAGTTTAGTCTCAAAATTTTCTTAGTTTAAAGTCTTGGTATTAATCATAAATACTTATACAATTTTAAAATAGGTTACAAAAATTTCAAAACACAAACTTATTGGTTTTGGTATTTTGATGGATTTGAGAATCCAAACTAAGCTAGCTATTATTGGTTATCTGACTTTAAATTATGTTTTAAAATTTGTTACTTCTTCTCTTTAGATCGCGACATGCCAGTTTCTAATGGGTTTGTCATTCAGATATCTACTCTTCTATATTCGGCTCTTTATTTTTAACATTGACCAATTAACAATATTTTTCTTTAGGCCCACAAATACATTATATTATGAGTGTGTTTTCAAAAAGAAATAAGACATCTCCTACCAAAATACTTATATTCTTTCTGTTTGTTCACGCAACCCAAATGTCCTACTAAAAAACAGCTCTATACAACAGTAAAGTGACTCACACCCAAGGTTTTGAAAACCGAACCGGCCGGTCGGACCGGTTCGACCGTGAATCGTTAAGTAAGCCGAGTCCGGTTCAGTTCAAAACCCGGATTGGATAAAAACAGGAAAACTCAGTTCAAAACCGGTGAAACCGGTGACCCAGGTCGAGCCTAAAACCCGGTTCTGGTACATTTTAAATTTTAATTAGGATTTTATATTAGGCTAATCTTTGCTATTGATAATAATACTTATAGCCGTGCTTTGTTAATAACTTCTCCAAAAAAGGAACCCAACATCTTCTCTTTGTCTCGCTCTCGTACACCATCCTCGTCATCTAAATTTTCTATTATCACAAAATTTGGGACTGCACAAGAAAAAGTATCTGTGATTCACTGATTCTCTTTAACCACAAGAAAATGGAGGATCATCAGTTTGCATGGATACTATGGTACATCTGGAAGGGCCGGAATAATAAAGTTTTCAGTAATATAGATATTGATCCGAGAGAGATGCTCAACTTAGCGGAATTGGAGTCAACACTTTGGGCTGAGGCACAGAATATCAATAATCCAAGGGTGGCACCTGAAGTACAGATCAGATCGACCTTAGAGACCACAGGAAGATGGTGTTTCACGGATGGTTCTTGGAAAGATAAATATTCTTTTTCAGGACAAGGCTGGCTCAGTACCCTTCCAGGGTTTGAGGGTTTGTTAGGGGCAAAGAATGTAAGGGAAAGTCTCTCACCTCTTCATGCGGAGATTGAGGCATTAATTTGGGCAATGGAATGTATGAAAAACTTAAGACAGTACCGGGTCACGTTTGCAACGGATTGTTCTCAACTGGTGAAGATGGTTTCGGAACCAGAGGAATGACCAGCATTTGGATGTTACCTGGAAGACATTAAGCTTTTGAGAAGAAGCTTCACTAACTCAGAAATCGTTCATGTTCCTAGGACGGAAAATATAATGGCGGATCGCTTGGCACGCAGTGCTCGGATACAACCGTCGTTCGTCGTACACATGGATGCAGAATTACCACTTTGATTACAAAGTCTACATGAGTCTATAAATGCTTTTGCTGTCAAAAAAATATATATATATATATTATTCTATTGCTCTTTGTCTACCATTTATTGTTACTAGTTAATGGAGGGAAATGGTTCAGTTATCACTCATCAGTAAATTAACCAGATTTAGGCATACCTTCTTTTCAATGTTCAGTACGATGTATCATTCTCCAACAGATTTTTTTTTTTTAATTTGTCATGTTTTCGTTTAATTCATTTTATTCAAGATTCAGTTATTATTTTTCTATTTTACGATACTATTTCTAAATATTAGTCATTAGATGATATATATATATATATATAAATTAAAAATCCGGTTCGACCGGTCCGACCAGTGAATACGACGAGTCGGTATCCGGTCCGGTTTTTAAAACATTGAGTCACACCTCAACGAAAGTGGACTGACAAACTGTGGATCAACTATTCTGTCAACCCAACAAACAAGAACCAAAACCAACATCAAATCCAGCAACTAACAAATAATATATATACCCACCCAGATGAGTTACCAGACTCAAACTTATAGATCCTTAACATAAATTAAGGCCATTAAACCATCAAGTCCATCACACCATCTTAAATACCCACACATAATCACAAAACCACTGAAATAAATATTGTCAACCTCAAAATAAAAAACTAACATCATAACGCTAGCCGCATTACATATAATGACCACCAAAATAATTCACCAACTACGCAAAACAGAAGAAGGAATAAATATTCCCATACACACACACATAACATCCTAACGGGTCAACGTAACATACATGCCTCATCAAGATATTATGCCATCTAAACACTAACCAATATAATTGGTCCGTTCTAAATGTCGAACAAAGGCCAACATAAAAATATAAACGAAACACGGAGAAAATTGGGCGGTTTCCACCATCTCATGGGCATCCCCAAATAGCAATCAAAGATTAAATAATCATCCATTTTTCATGGACAACGTTACCAACAATTATATACAAAAACTATGACAATGGTCTGCGAAAAATAAACAAAAGGTATGAACTGACGCAAGCAGATGGTGCATATAAATACCAAGCATCTCACTATTCATAAATGATCCCAAGTGGCAGCAAATGATTCAAACAATTCATGAATAACACAACTTATTCAAAAACACCTAAGAATCACACATACAATAGGTACCAACCCCGAAAAAAACAAGTACATCTTTTTTTTTCGAAATACAGACATACACAACACATTCTACCAACAAAATTTGTATTCTGCGCGAAACGCGGACACACCACTAGTGGTCATATAAGATAAAAGATAATGACGTGGAACATATTCATTATTATCTAGTTAGTCCTCGAACTATCCACTTAGTCAATCTATATAAACTTCCCTATAAATTTTTCTATATACACTCACTTTCTTAAATCTTTATACTGTATCATAAGAAATTAATCTGGAACGATCAGAACCTTTTCCTCTGGTTCTGCCTTCTATTGTCAATATGCACACTAGTTGCTAACTTGCAACCATGGCTGCTATCAAGGGCGGACCCAAACCATGAGGATGTGTGGCATGTGCTACACTCTAATTTTTTTTTCTCATTATTAAATAAAACCAATTCCAAATTTAGTCAACTATATCTATAATAAGCTTTGAGTTATCAGAAAATAGCTTTGTGCCCCATACTAAAATTAATCTTGGATCAGTCCCTGGCTGCCATTTCTACTACAGCAAAGTACTCCGATAGGAACTATCTAGACTCTCTACCCATGTGAAATTGAGTGTATTAATCACACCTTTGATTCTTCAGCGAAAAATACTCTGAATGGACTATAGAATTTTCGAACTCACTTCAAACCAAACAGAAGATTGAATTCGTTAATGGCTCAATTTCTAAACCATCTATAAATCCTGACTTACCTGTTGGATTAAGGTTGAAGAAAAAAAGAAACATGTGTTATAAGTTATTGACCTAATCCTACCAAGTTATGGAAATTAGGAATACTAATATGTAGGGTGGGCATTTCGGTTTAATTATGAGTTTGGTTCGGTTTTGTTTGGATTTAAGAAAACTTTAATAACAGCAAACCTTTGGTTTGTGTTAGGTATCTGTGAGGCACTACCCGAAGCCTTGATTTTGCAGGTCGGAGAGTTGAACATAGCAAAGAAAGTTTGTGAAGCTATTAAAGCTAGGCATTTGGGAGCTGATAGAGTAAAGGAAGCTAGGTTGCAGGCGTTAATGGCAAATTTTGATCGTCTTAAGATGAAAGACACAGAAAAAATAGATGACTTTGTCGACAACTTATCTGAAATTTCATCAAAATCTGCTGCATTGGGAGAAGAAATTGAATAATCAAAGCTTGTTAAGAAATTTTTTAAGTGTCTTCCTCAGAAAATATATACATATTATGGTTTTACTTGAACAAGTGCTCGATCATAAAATCACAAGTTTCGAAGACATTATAGGTCGTCTAAAGTCCTATGAGGAGCGAGTTTCCGAAGAAGAAGACCAAGAATATCAAAACAAGCTTATGTATACGAATGCAGAACCTCAATTCTCTCGAGAATATCATGACGCATATACAAGAATCAGAGGACGAGGTGGAAGATTATCTCTGGGATGAGGTCGTAGAAGATACAATGGTGGAAGAGATGGAGGAAGAAATACTTCACGGGTTACATGTTTCCGATGTGATAAGATGGGACATTACGCATACTAAAACTGCAAGAGAGAATGATAAAGATGATACGCAGAATGTGGATGAACTCATGATGCATGAAATTGTTTATTTAAACGAGGAGAAGATCATGCCAACCAAGTATGAAGCAAACGATGAAGACAAAAACATATGGTACGTTGATAACAGAGCTTCAAACCACATGACCAAAGATAGACGTTACTTTTCGAAAATTAACGAATCAATCACGGGAAAGGTAACGTTTGGTGATGACTCTCGTATAGACATAAAAAAAAGGATCAATCAAGTTTGTAGATCAAAACGGCGTGTCCAGTACTATGAACAAAGTCTACTTCATCTCGGATTTTAAAAGTAACATCATAAGTCTTGGATAAGCAACCGAGATGCGATATACAATTGAAAGGCGAACATCTAACCATGCACGATCGTGATGGTAAACTACTTCTGCAAGCAGTGAGATCAATGAACATGTTATATAAGGTTCATATGGGAATAAGAGAGCCGATGTGTTTAATCCCAATGATGGTTAGTGAGTCGAGCAGATGGCACATAAGGTTAGGTAACATAAATCACGAGTCTATTTGCGACTCTTGCTTACTTGGAAAACAAGCGAGACAAGTTTTTCCACAAGCCACTCCTTACCGAGCAAGCAAAGCACTCGAACTAATACATGGAGATCTCTGTGATCCCATATCACCAAGAACAAAACCATGAAATTGGTACATCTTTTGTACTTATAGATGACTATTCTAGGTATATGTGGAACATCTTGCTAAAAGAGAATAACGAAGCTTTCCAAAAATTCAACATATTGAAGAAACTTGTAGAGCAAGAAACAATGGCAAAGATAATAGCGTTCAGAATGGATAGGGGAGGAGAATTCGTTTCACGCGAATTCAATTCTTATTGCGAAGATACAAGTATTAAAAGACAACTCATGGCTCCGTATAAACCTCAACGAAACGGAGTTGTTGAGCGAAGTAACAAGACTCTAGTGGAGATGACTTGTAGTATATTGAAGCATATGATGGTGCCAAATTTTCTTTGCCGAGAAGCAATAAGACACTCTACATCTGCTAAATTGAGTAGCTACAAGAGTTCTAAAAGATCAGACTCTCTACGAGGTATTGAAGAATAAGAAACCTAGCGTCAGCCACTTGAGAACATTTGGATGCATAGGTTACGAAAAGACAGGGAAGCCATATTTGAAGAAGCTAGATGATCGATTGTGTATGCTGGTACACCAAGGTACGGGGCCAGGCTTTAGAGCCTATCGTATGTTTGATCCAAGAACTCAAAGGATTGTGGTCAGTCGTGATGTAGTCTTTGATGAAACTAAAGGCTGGAATTGGATTCAAAGTAACTCGAACAGAGTGAATCGGGCAGCTTCACGATCGAGTATGAGAACTTCGCAAATCATGGTATTTTTTATATCATTACTAGAAAGAATAACCCTACAGATACAGAAACTAACCAAGTCATCGAGATCAATGACGAAGATGAAGAGGAGACAATCTCTCATGAACAACCAGATAAGAAAGAAAAAGAACAAGAAGAAGCAGAAGAGATAACATTAAGAGGATCAACCAGACATAGCTCAAAACCAAAGTATTTGAACGACTATGTGTTGTTTACAGAAGAGGAAGGAGAATACTTGCTTATGTGTGTGAACAATGAGCCGAGAGACTTCTATGAGGCAAAGGAATCAAAGAAGTTGATGTTGGCGTGTGAAGACGAGATCACATCAATCACTAAGAATGGTACATGGACACTCGTGGATCTTCCACATGAAGCATAGGCAATCAAATTAAAGTGGATTTTCAACTTTAAAAAGAACTCTGACCTAAGTATCATTAAGCATAAAGCTTGTCTTGTTGCTAAGGGATACGTCCAAAGGTATGAAGTGGATTTTGACTAAGTGTTTGCTCCAAACCACGAGCATGCTGCTCGCATCTCCACCGAGTGTCAATTCCCAAGTCAGTTTGCAAGCTAGTGCCCAGCTTTCCTCGCGGTTGTTTCCTGCAAGATACATCATTGGAGATTCTAAATACAGAAACTAACAATCTTATTGTGTTGCCACTCGCTACACAAGCAATAAAAAGAAAATATAACAAACAAAACAATCGCTTCTTGCCTTGTTTTGGGCTATGCCATCAGAACAGCTAAAGTCAGTCTCGTTCAGCACTCTTCTTGAAATCATCTCCATCCTCAAGCAAAGACAGAAACCAATATCAAAGTAGAAAACAACTCAGATAAAATACTAGACAAAGGTACTAAGGAAATTGAGAAAAATGAAAAGGGTTATGTACTTACTTTTTTTTTTTTTGAAGCGTTGCCAACGTTTTGCCAGCCCCCTTTGCAGTTGCCTTTCGATGCTGCAGCAATAGGAATCTTGTTCTGCCCACTCCAGAAGCACCCACACCACGACCCTTCATAAAAGCACCTGCAAATTTCACAAAAGACATTTTTTTAACAGTAAACATGATTTGATACAATTTGGAGAAGAAGAAGCATCCATGAATAACACTTGTTACCAATGAGGATGATGACAAGCATCCCACCAACTGCTCCTCTGTAGTATGTACTTGTAACCGCTCTGTATCTGCTTTCAAATCAACCAAGAAACATGCAATGTTGAGTACAATTCTTCATAAAGGAGTGATCTTTAAATCTAAAACACAGCAGGTCAGTCAAACTCAAATCTCTTACAGATCTCATAGATCAATATCTACAGCTAACAAATCTTCATTTGATTGATGGTAATTGTTAGAGAGTAAAAACAAAACACTATAACACTAATTAGACAACCTACTGAGAGCTTATATGATACATAAGCACAAAATGAGTATTCATTTAGACACAAGAAAGTCTCGAAGATCAACAGGACTATTTGAAATCGACTAGCTACTAGATAAAATGAGATCTAGAAGAAGAAAGGATACAATGATGGCAATTCCCTCGTCTTCAAGGATCATAACATTGAGATGCAAGCAAGTTCTCCGCAACAAAATACAATAAACAACATTTTTTAAAACTCAACAACAGCAAAGATAACATATATATTATCAAACGATTTTTAAATATAACCAGAGAATCCTTAAACCGAGGAATGGTGAGCCAAAAGTAATGAAGAAAAAGAGAGAAATGTTGAAGATGAAGTACCTCAAGACTGCGATTGGAATCTTCCGCAAATTTAAGACAAGCTACTTATCTGTGATGGAGGCGTCCTCTGCACGCCCTCTGCTAATGAACTCGGAGACCGGGAGGTTTCCTTCGACGGTGGCCCGTTCTAGGATTTCGACGACTTTGGATGTTGTTCGGTTATAGACAGAGATTAGGAAGCCTTTCTCGGCGATGTTCAAGGCGAGGTTCTGGCCCATTGCGGCAATACCGGCGAGGCTGATTCTGGATAGAGTGGCGGACACCATTTGAGTAGAGCGTAGAGAGAAGTGAAATTCGGGTTATAGTACGAACCCATTGGATTGATTTTAGAAAAAGAAAAGGAGATGAGATTTACCTGTAGAAAACAAGCACCCAAGACATGGAAGATATGAGACGCGGAGAAGGAGAGAGGGTGAGATTGAGATTAGGGTTTTGTATTGAGAGAAGGAGAAATAGAACGATGAAGAGTTTAATCTTAGCCGCGTGGAACTCTGAAAGATGATATGATGTAGAGAGAAAAGATCTGAAACAAGAGATAAAAATTTGAGAGTGAATCTGAAAAGTTTGGGAGGGAGACCAAATTTTTTTTTGGTAAGTCTTAACCGAGAAATGAAAAAACAATTCCGCTTAAATTAAATACAGCGTTCGGTGATACTTATGCTATCCAAACCCAAGTTTTTAGAATCCGAAAATACAAAGATAGCATGGGTATTTTGAAACACTATATTAAACTGAATTTTGTATCAATTATAGCATTCACATGCAAAACGCTATCTTATTATACTATCTTTACCGACTTCCCTTGTAGTGAGTAGCTCGAATTGAGACAATCCGACTCCTCATAAACCTTGCGGCTTCTAGTGGTTGGGAGATACATCATCTTGATGTGAAAACTGCATTCTTGCATGGAGACTTGAAGGAAACAGTTTATGTTACACAACCGGATGACTTCACAATAAAGGGATCTGAAACCAAAGTATACAAGCTTAATAAAGCTTTGTATGGCTTACAACAAGCACCTCGAGCTTGGAATGATAAGCTAAACTGTATAATTAAGGAGTTTGGTTTGATACGTTGCAAGAAGGAGCCGTCCGTATATGTGAAGAAGATGAACGAATGTCTCTTGCTCGTTGCAGTAAATGTTGATGACTTATTCGTAACTGGAACAAACTTGAAACTCATCAACAACTTCAAGAAAGAGATGACATCAAAGTTTGAGATGAGTGATCTAGGAAAATTGACTTGCTATCTAGGGAATGAGGTAATTCAACACGGCGATGGAGTCACCTTGAACCAACAGAACTACGCTATAAGAATCCTAGAAGAAGCAGGTATGAAAGATTTCAATCTGGTACACACACCGATGGACTTTGGTGCCAAGTTATCATGAGCTGAGAATGAGAAGGAGATCGATGCTACAAGTTATAGAAGGAACATTGGCTGCCTTTGGTATTTACTTCATACATGGCCAGATTTTTCTTACTGTGTGGGTGTTTTGAGTCGCTATATGCAACGACCTAAAGAATCTCATGGGGCGACACTGAAGCAATGTTTAAGGTATCTGTGAGGCACTACTACTTGTGGACTCACCTTCACACGATCAAGTCCAAGACCAACAAAGTTAATTAGCTACAGCGAAAGTAGGCACAATGTAGATCCAGATGATGACAAGAGTACAACAGGTCATGTCTTCTACCCCGGTGAGAGTCCCATAACCTGGTGTTCGGAAAAATAAGATATCGCAGGATTGTCGTCTTGTGGAGGGCAGCTTGATTGAAGTTGAACATGTACCCGGAAATCAACAAAAGGCGGACATACTAATGAAGGCTCTTGGAAGAATCAAGTTTAAGGAAATGAGAGAGCTTATTGGAGTTCCAGAGTTATCAGAAACCGAGTTCAAGCTTAGAGGAGAGAATATTGGATTAAGCTTCAAAAAAAAGGAAACTTGAGTTATAAGTTATTAACCTTATCCTACCGAGTTATGAAAATTAGGAATACTAACATGTTTATGAGTTATCTAGATATATTACCTCATAGAATTAGGAGTTATAAATCTCTATATAAGAAGATGCCAGATTGTTACGTAAGTTATGAGTTTGAGATTGAGAGATGAGAGTTTAGTTTTTGAGTTAGTTTTCTAAAGTAATAAAGAAGAGTGTTCTTTATACTGAGTTCTTTCAATCTTTGAATTCTATATTAACCCATTGGACATTAGCAAACTCGATGATTGTAGGTTAGGTACGCACAACTATCAAAATTTTGGTACGTTAACATGTGAGTCATGTTCCTGACGCATACTAGCTGTTGTAGTCTCATCTAAAAAATCATTTCTCAGTCAAAAGTTTAGTTTGCAAGCACATTCTACAAAAAAAAAGACGTTACAAACTGAAAACAAAATCTAAGATCTAACTTATACGAAAATACATTGGTTCGTGGGATGTTATGAGTGTTTGTATTTATCTTTTTGTAGGGCGTTTGAATTGTTTGTATTGGTAAATTTTAGTTTCTTGTTTAAAGAGAAACCATGTTTCCTATAACTCGCATTAGAGTAGACTCTCGTAAGTGTAGGCATGGCCTCTGATTTGTTCTTATATCGAATAAACATGGAAATTCCAAAAAACGAAAAAGTTCAAGTTTTGTAAAAAGAACAAGACCAACATTTATTATAAGTTCGTGGTCATGTTCTTTTGAAAATATTTCAACAAGTTGATCGCTACTTAATTACATGTAAGTGTATGTCTCAAATATAGTTCTAAACAACATGGGGTCATGTGAGATGCAAAATTGTAATGACGATTCTCTACTAATACGGAGATAATAAATGATCACTAAGGTTTTTGTTGGGTTCCTTCTAGATGGAGGAAATCCATTGGGTTTGGTTGGTGATAACCAAATTTGGAAGTTGGGCCATTGGTATTAGTCCATGAGATTAATATTGGGCCTTGGAGGTTTTTGGGGTTAGTGAGACACATATATATAGTATCTTGACCTAATTTTTTATGTAGAGACTTACAAGAATCAAAAAGACAAAAGAGAGAAAAGAGGGAAGGAAGCAGAATTTCGTCTGGGTTTGTCAAGGCAGATTTGGAGGGTCAAACGGATCCTGATCGGGCTGATATTTTGTGGGAAGCTTTTTCAGTCAGTGTGTTAAAGGTTCACCGAAAGGGTTAGATTTCAACGGTTGGATCTTCTGTTGTCTGGGTTTTAGTGAAGCTGGTCGTCATAGTTCTTCAGCAGTGTTGTCTTGAGTGTTTGGTAAATCCGACGGTGAGATCTTCTCTGATTGAGCTGAAATTTGGCAGAGGTGTTGTTGACTGATTTATCTTGGATTTGTACGGTGGGATTAGTCTCTGGTTGCCGGAATCCTTGTGAGCTGAGGTCGTTTGGTTTCTGCTAGTTTTGAAGCTTTATGTTGCTCTCTTGTTGTTGTTGTTCTTGTGTTGGAGATAGCTCTTTGTAGCTTGAGTCTCTGTTCTGTTCAGGTTGTTGAATAGGGAGGACGTGGTTGTACTCACATACATTTATATAGTGGATTGTTGAGTGGACTACGGTCCCGTGGTTTTTCCTTCTCACATCGAGGAAGTTTTCCACGTAAAAAGTGCTTGTCTCATTTAGTTATTGCTTATATTATATCCTGCTATCGTCGAAGTATTTTTCTCTCAGATTCTCACAAGGTCAGGGGAAACACGATTGCTACATTCCGCTGCGCCTCGTGTCCGCTTTCCCCAACAAAGTGGTATCAGAGCTTCTGGTTTTAGAGCTTTGGGTTTGATAACTTCGGGTTATTGTTGATTGTGAGAATGATGGAAAATACGAGCATGATGATAAGCTTGAATGGTGCTAACTATCATCTGTGGAAGGGCAAGATGGAGAATTTGCTGTTTGTTAAAGAATTCCATGTTCCAGTCTTCGAGGAGAAGAGACCTGAGAAGAAGACGGATGAAGAGTGGAAGCTGCTGCATCGAAAAGTGTGTGGGTTGATAAGGCAGTGGGTAGATGATAATGTGTTGCATCATATTGAGACTGAGACAGATGCTCGTTTTTTGTGGAAGAAGCTGGAGCAGTTGTATGCTAGGAAGACCAGAAACAACAAGATGTACATGATCAAGAAGTTGATTGAGCTGAGGTATCAGGAGGGAACTCCGATGACGGATCACTTGAATGCGTTTCAGGGATTGCTCAACAAGCTATCTGATATGGGCATCAGGTTTGATGATGAGATTCACGGTCTGTGGCTTCTCGGTACTTTACCGGATTCTTGGGAGGTTTTCAGGATGTCTCTTTGTAACTCCGCGTCAGAAGGTGTTATTTCGATGGATTCAGTGAAGAACAGTGTTCTTAATGAGGAAGCAAGAAGGCAGTCGAATGCTAGTAGTTCGCGTTCAGATGTCTTTGTTACTGAGTCAAGGGGGAGGAGTTCGAGTAGAGATCCCAAGAGAGACAAGAACAGGAGCAGGAGAAAATCTAATAAATTTGCTAACATGGAGTGCTATTTCTGTCACAAGAAAGGGCACATGAAGAAGGATTGCTGGAAGTTGAAAAACAAACAGCAAGGTAATCAAGAAGAAAAGGTGGATCGGGTGACTGTCACCGAAGATCAGTTTCTCATTCTTCTTGAGGGTGATGCCATTAATGCCGCATGCCAAGACACCAGTTGGGTGATTGATAGTGGAGCCACTACTCATGCAACATCACAGCGGGATTTGTTTTCTACATATACTACGGGTAATTATGGTTCCGTGAAGATGGGAAATGATGCAATGGCTCAAGTTGCTGGCATTGGCGATATATGCTTGGAGACTAGTCTTGGGACTAGGTTGGTGCTTAAGGATGTTAAGCATGTTCCTGATATTAGGATGAATCTGATATCGACGGGAAGACTTGATGATGAGGGTTATTTCAGTTTGCACGGTGGTGGTAAATGGAAGCTCTCTCGCGGTTCTTTGATTGTGGCTCGAGGTGAGAAGTCATCATCCTTCTATTGGATGCAGGCTAAGGTCTCCAAAGACGCTGTTAATGCGGTGGAGAATGATGGTGCCATGGAGTTATGGCATAAGAGACTCGGTCACATGAGTGAGAAGGGAATGTCTGTGTTGTCTAAGAATGAGGTGATTCCAGGAATCTCTGGTTTGCACCTGCAGAAGTGTTCGCATTGCTTTGCGGGAAAACAACACAGAGTGTCTTTCAAGTCTTCTGCGCCTTCTAGGAAACCCGAGGTACTGGATTTGGTACATTCAGATGTGTGTGGTCCAATGAGGACAAGATCTCTTGGCGGCGCATCATATTTTGTGACTTTCATTGATGATCATTCAAGGAAGTTGTGGGTATTTCCTATGAGGACGAAGGATCAGGTGTTGGGATATTTCAAGCATTTTGTGGCGTTGGTTGAGAGACAAACGGGGAAGAAGCTGAAGTGTATCCGCAGTGGTAATGGTGGAGAATATTCTGGACCATTTGATGCTTATTGCAAAGAGCATGGGATAAGGCATCAGTTCACGCCACCTAAGACTCCACAGTTGAATGGGTTGGCTGAAAGGATGAATAGGACGATTGTCGAGAGGATGAGATGTTTGATCTCACAGTCAGGCTTATCGATGACTTTCTGGGGAGAAGCTTTGAACACGGTGGTTCATGTACTGAATTTGTCACCGAGTGCTCCATTGGATGGTGATATTCCAGAGAGGGTTTGGACTGGTAAGGATGTCTCTTACAGTCACTTGAGGGTCTTTGGGTGTAAGGCATTTGTTCATATTCCCAAGGATGAGAGATCGAAGCTTGAGATGAAGTCACGACAGTGTGTGTTCATCGGTTATGGTCAGGATGAGTTCGGGTACAGATTTTATGATCCCGTTGAACGGAAGCTCGTAAGGAGCAGAGATGTTGTGTTCATGGAAGATCAAACGATTAAGGACATTGACAAGTCCAAAATTCCAGCTCAGGTTTATGAGAGTTTGATTGATTTAGAGGCTACTCCTTCTACATCGGTCCACGGTGAGGTTGAGGTTGAGGTTCAGGATAATACACCCAGTGCAGATGCTCCCGCACATGAAGATGGTAGTGGTGATCATGGTGACGATCATGGTGAGACACCAGCTGCTGAGAACCAACCTATTGTTGTAAGAAGATCCGAGAGAGCTCTTAAACCGTCGACAAGGTATGATCCTAGTGAGTATGTATTACTTACTGATGGAGGAGAGCCTGAAAGCTATGATGAAGCTTTGGAGGATGAACACAAGGATATGTGGTTTGGAGGCATGGATGAGGAGATGGATTCTTTTGAGGAGAACCATACTTTTGAGTTGGTGGAATTGCCTAAGGGCAAGAAGGCTCTGCTTAATAAGTGGGTGTACATAATTAAGCATGAGGACGACAATTTGCCACCTCGACACAAGGCTAGATTGGTTGTGAAAGACTACAGCCAAAAGAAGGGAATTGATTATGATGAAATCTTTTCTCCTGTTGTGAAGATGTCATCCATTCGGGTTATGCTTGGATTGGCAGCGAGCCTTGATCTAGAGGTTGAGCAAATGGATGTGAAGACTGCTTTTCTCCATGGTGATTTGGAGGAAGAGATCTACATGGAACAACCGGAAGGCTATGTGAAAAAGGGCAAAGAAAATTTGGTTTGCCGCTTGAAGAAAAGCCTTTATGGATTGAAGCAAGCACCAAGGCAGTGGTACATGAAGTTCAAGTCTGTTATGGGAGAGCATGGTTATGCAGAGACTGATTCAGACCATTGTGTATTTGTGAAGGTGTTTGGTGAGGATAATTTTATCATCTTGTTTCTGTATGTCGATGATATGTTGATTGTGGGCAGGAACATGAACAAAATTAAGGAGCTGAAAGAGCAGCTCAGTGAGTCCTTTGCCACGAAAGATATGGGTCCAGCGAAACAGATTCTTGGTATGAGAATTGTTCGAGATAGAGGTGAGAAGCTGATTCACTTATCTCAGGAGAAGTACATTGAAAAAGTACTTAAGCGGTTTCACATGGACAAGTCTAAAGTGTTGAGTACTCCTCTTGCTCCACACTTAAGACTGAGCAGTCAACAAAGTCCGAAGACATATGCAGAGAAGGAAGATATGGAGAAGGTTCCATATGCTTCTGCAGTGGGTAGTTTGATGTATGCCATGGTCTGTACAAGACCAGATTTAGCTTACGCCGTTGGAGTTGTCAGCAGGTTTATCTCCAATCCAGGAAGAGAACATTGGAATGCTGTGAAGTGGATTTTGAGATATCTCAGAGGGACTTCTGATCTGAAGATTACATTTGGGGGTAAGAAGCCTTTACTGGTCAGTTTCACTGATTCTGACATGTCTGGAGATGTTGATTCTAGCAAGTCTACTTCGGGTTACTTGGTAACATTTGCGGGTGGAGCTGTGGCATGGCAGTCAAGGCTGCAAAAGTGCGTTGCACTATCTACCACTGAGGCAGAGTTCATTGCTGCAACTGAAGCTTGTAAAGAGTTGTTGTGGATGAAGAACTTATGTGAAGAGATCGGTTTCAAGCAAGAAAAGTATGTATTGCTTTGTGATAGTCAAAGCGCCATCTGTCTCGGGAAGAACTCTACATTTCATTCGAAATCAAAACACATTCAGAGGAGGTATCATTGGATACGAGATGTGGTTGGTTCTAAGGAAGTGGAACTTGAGAAAGTTCATACGGATGATAATGGAGCTGATATGATGACAAAATCTTTGCCGAGGGGGAAGCTTGAAGTATGCCGAGGGATAGCCGGAATGGCTGTTTCCTCCACCTAGTCGGAGGGAGAGTTTGTTGGGTTCTTTATAGATGGAGGAAACCCATTGGGTTTGGTTGGTGATAACCAAACTTGGAAGTTGGGCCATTGGTATTAATCCATGAGATTAGTATTGGGCCTTGGAGGTTCTTAGGGTTAGTGAGACACATATATATAGTCTATTGACCTAATTTTTTATGTAGAGACTTACAAGAATCAAAAAGACAAAAGAGAGAAAAGAGGGAAAGAGGCAGAATTTCTTCTGGGTTTGTCAAGGCAGATTTGGAGGGTCAAACGGATCCTGATCAAGCTGATATTTTGTGGGAAGCTTCTTCAGTCAGTGAGTTAAAGGTTCACCGAAGGGATTTAGATTTCAACGGATGGATCTTCTGTAGTCTGGGTTTTAGTGAAGCTGGTCGTCACAGTTCTTCAGCAGTGCTTTCTTGAGTGTTTGGTAAATCCGACAGTGAGATCTTCTCTGATTGAGCTGAAATTTGGCAGAGGTGTTGTTAACTGGTTTATCTTGAATTTGTATGGTGGGATTAGTCTCTGGTTGCCGGAATCCTTGTGAGCTAAGGTCGTTTGGTTTCTGCTGGTTTTGAAGCTTTGTGTTGCTCTCTTGTTGTTGTTGTTCTTGTGTTGGAGATAGCTCTTTGTATCTTGAGTCTCTGTTCTATTCAGGTTGTTGAACAGGGAGGACGTGGTTGTACTCACATACATTTATATAGTGGATTGTTGAGTGGACTACGGTCCCGTGGTTTTTCCTTCTCACATCGAGGAGGTTTTCTACGTAAAAAGTGCTTGTCTCATTTAGTTATTGCTTATATTATATACTGCTATCGTCGAAGTATTTTTCTCTCAGATTCTCACAAGGTCAGGGGAAACACGATTGCTACATTCCGCTGCGCCTCGTGTCCGCTTTCCCCAACAGTTTTAACCCGATAACTAATTGCAAGTGCACAAGAAATTTTAAAGTAATACGGAATCGAATCCATAATGACCAGATACCCACTTCAATCCTCAGTTCGAATCAAGGTAGATGACACAGAGATTTGCACGTAGAAAAACTAAATAATGTAGTAAACAAAGAGAAATGTAAACTATAAGATAAAATCCCTAGGCATCAGTAATTCGCAAGACATCAGATCATGAATACAAAGATTTTGTCAAAGAATCAACGAAGAAGCATTCTTGAACTCATAATACATTTTATAATCTTTCCACTGTTGTGGCTCTAATTACTATGTCTAAACAACCTAATGAACTCACTTTCATTGATCTTATGAAGATAAACACACATAAAGAACAAGTTATGACCGGTTCACGAAGTGCCTTAACATCAATTTCCGAAGGCTAACGACACTTTGCTCACAAGGATTTGTTTCAGGCAACTAGACCAACTTTCGCTACCTCTAATCAACCTAAGATCAATGAACTAATTGATCAATGAAGTTCATGCATGAAAACAATCCAGGTGAAGAAGTCTAATTTAATTCCCTAATGTATCAACCCTAAACATTCAATCTATTCAATTTTATTGAAAACCTTTAATCTAACAGTGAAACTATTCAGACATCACTACAAGAAAAAATGCTTTTATTAGTGGACGAAAAACGCTATCTAACGATACGATAGTAGGTCAAGCACTTTAGATAGCGCTTTTTTTGCACTGCTATCTTTATGTTATATACGATAACGTTTTTTTGTATGGAATTAAATATTTTTTTAATAACGTTTCTTTTATTGTTATTATTTACATTATTAAAAAATTAAAAAATATATAAATAAAAATTTAGAAAATTATATATAGAAATTGCAATTTAATATTAAATTGATTTATAAATTAAAATTAATTTATTAATTAAAATTGAATTACAAAAAAACTAAACCAAAATTGAAAAAAGAAACTAAACCAAAAAAAACCTAGATCTAAACTTCCCAGCCGCATCGTATTGTCATCTCCGTCAAAGTCGGCGAGGTGAGCAGCGGCAGCGGCAGCGTCGGAGAGAATGAGCGGAGACGCAGGAGAGAGAATCTCAGGATCTGCCAACACTGTCTACCTCTTCCTCTGTCTTCTCTGTCTCGGCGGAGAGAAGCTCGAGCCACCGCCGTCAGCCTTTTCCTCTGTCTCCTCTGGTGCTCCGCCTTGCCTCTAGCGCTGCTACGTAGTGACTGAGCTCTTCCGAAACGTCGATACGACATTAGTCCATGCATTCTCGTCTACCCTTCGATGCTATCTCCCGAAGACCGTAGCGAACCCATTTCACGTTCCCTGCCATTCTAAGTTATCGATCAAACTTTACCGTAAAAACCGCGGAAAGTTCGTTCTTTATCGAAAGAAGCCGTAATAAACGCTTCGAGTCGGAAGACGGCCCAAAGGGACCTAAGACATGACTCGAGGCTCAACTTACGATTTCTTAACCAACAGCCCGTAAGCCACATGACGGTTTACGCTTGGTTCGCGAGGAAAGATAAATGTCAAGTTTCCGCGGATAAATACGAAATTTTGAAGATAATTACGAAGATCGGAAAAAATGGAATATTTCCATTTTTATGCTATGGCGGCTTAAGGGTAGAAAGGAAAAATCGTAAACCGACCTTGGAGCCAGTATATAAGGAGTCCTAGGCGAGAGGCATAAGAAAAAAGACTTTTCAGAGCAAACTTAGCACTTAGAGCGATTTTAGGCAATTTTCCGTTTTTGTTATTCCAGCTGCGACTCAATTAGGTTTTTGCCGTCTTAGGGTTTTAGAACTAGGAATCTCGCCGACAGCTCTCGTAGCCCAGGCACTTACCTTGTTGTAAACGCTCAAACGCAGATTCGGAATAAGAACTATCTTGCTCTCTTTTTTGATTTCTTATTTTATTACTGTTCTCGTTTCATGTTCTGATTGCTTGGCATGTGGTATTAGCAGATATCCGGGACCTCTGGGAAATTAGGGTTCTCCTACTTTCCTAATTTAAACGGAAATCGACAGTGCGAATTTCGGTTCCCACAGTTTGGCGCTAGAAGGAGGGGGGGTACGGATCATTCTAACTCTCAACCACATCACGCTCAACCAGACATGTCAACTGACGACACGGATAACGTGCTGACTCCTCTTAACGGAGGCAGTGGCACTGATCCCCACACTCCCGCAGCGGACGTATCCGTGGCCAACGCACCAGCCAACGCCGCGGCGCTCGAGGAGTTTAAAAAGATGTTCGCCACCTACGAAAAAAGGTCGGAGGAACATGATAAGCTCGTGAGAACCTTGACCAAACAAGTTGAAACTTTAACGGCAAGGACTCGAGCAATCCGCCCCCGCGGAACCACTAAAGTCCGCGGGAAAAGACTCGACTTTGCAACCCCACTCAACAGGCCTGGAGCCGCGCAGGAACAACCTTCGGGTCAAAACCCTAGCGAGAAATCTCCCATCGAAAAGAGAAACTCTGAAAGCCCTCCGCCTCCCGCGAATGTTTCGGAGGACAACGGAGTCGAGCAAGTCGACCTGGATCCTAGCGATGTCTCCAACAATACTGATGAGGACGTCGACAGACATCCAAGGAGGACCAGAAGCCGATTCACTCGGGAAAGCTCTCCGTTCGACAAACCAATGACAGAAGAGGAGGAAATCCTCTATTGGAACGAACAAGAAAAGCTGGCTGAAAAGCAAACCGAGCTCACTCGCAGTAAACGCCGACAAGCACGGAAATCTGCTGGCGAGACGTCGGAAATACGCGATCTTCACGATTATATCACCAAGACTGCGGCAGAAGTAAGAGAATCCCAAATCCATCACGCTACCAGCGCGGCCCCCGAGATCGACAGGCTGCTGAAAGGGGCTCGGAAGACCCCTTTCACCACTCGCATCTCAGATACGAGGGTATCCGATCCAGGAAAAATCAAAGTACCAAAGTATAATGGTACGACCGATCCGAGAGAGCACCTTCAGGCTTTCCACATAACGATGGGAAGAGCGGGGCTGAAGGACGGCGAAAGAGACGCCGGCTACTGCCGCCTGTTCGTCGAGAATCTAGAAGGAGCAGCCCTCGAATGGTTCACGCGCCTTAAGCGAAACGCTATCGGAAGTTTCCGACAGTTCGCATCGGAATTTCTCAAGCAATACTCTATGTTCATAGATAAAGAAACTTCTGATGTCGATCTCTGGAGTCTGTCCCAGAGGGAAGACGAACCCCTCCGCGAGTTCATCAGCAAGTTGGTAATGTCCAGGGTCAGCGGGATAAGCGACAAAGTGGCCATCGATGCGCTCAGAAAGGCGCTCTGGTACAAGTCGAAATTTAGAAAATGGATATCCCTCGCGGACGATCCAAGACGCCCTCCACAAGGCGACGGACTACATCATGATCGGGGAAGAAACGAAAATCTTATCGCAAAAACATAAGTCGGCGAGATCATCCTCGAAAGATGTAGACCCAAAAACGAGGAATAAGAACCCTCGTAACGACAAGTATGTCCATCACGAGGGGGAAGAACTCCAAGGAGCGCACAATTACCAGGGCCGAACCACGGGTAATACGTGGACTCGCAATCAAGGATATGATGAAAACACCTTATGCGAGTTCCACCAGTCCCGAGGACACTCCACGACTAATTGCAAGGTCTTGGGAGCAAGGCTGGCCGCGAAGCTACTAGCCAGAGAACTCTCGGAAGTGACCAGCGTGAAAGATCTCATCCTCGAGACCGATCGCCCCCCGAAGCCGGACAGAAATCTTCCCGCAGAGAGATCTCCCCAAAGAAACCAATCTGGGGATAAACGCGGCAGGAGGCCAGACGACAAAGGGAACAATAACAATCGTCGTAGAGTCAACATGATCATCGGAGGATCGCAATTCTGCAACGATATGGTTTCGGCCATGAAGGCTTACCAGCGGAAGGCGGAGTCAAGCGTAAACTGGCCTACATGGTCTCCTACCCGAGATGATCAGAACTGCTCAATCACCTTCACAAAGGAGGAAGCCGGCGGGATCGATCAACCTCACTGCGATCCGCTCGTCATAGATCTCGTCATACGAGATCTGGAAGTCGGAAGAGTACTCATTGACACGGGAAGCACGGTCAATGTAATCTTCCGCGACACTCTCAACCGGATGAGCATCAAACTCGGAGAAGTAACTCCAACTCCGAAACCGCTCAAAGGCTTTTCAGGCGAAGTATCGATGACCCTCGGATCGATTCAGCTACCAGTCATGGCCAAGGAGATCATAAAAATCGTCGAGTTTGCGGTAGTCGATCCTGCTGCCATCTACAACGTGATCATGGGAACCCCATGGCTCAACACTATGCAAGCCGTTCCATCGACGTACCACCTGTGTGTCAAATTCCCGACCCCAAACGGAGTCACAGCTATCTGGGGATGTCAGAAACAGTCGCGACTGTGCTTCCTCGCGGAGCACAAGTTAAGACAGATGACGAACTCTGCAACGGCAAATCGCAAACGCACGAAGATTGATAAATCTTCGACCGACAACGTTTCAAGAAAAGACGATTTAACATCGTCTGCTGACGCAGACTCTTCGGGTGTCGAAACTCAACATGAGTCCGAAGCCGACACTACAACTCAACCGGAACATCCGGAAGAGAACACTGACCCAGCCACGATCATCACGATCAAGGCGGTCAGCACGGCGACAACCGCCGAGTGAAAACGCTCGCGGCATAAAACGGAACTACGAGATGGCTTGATCCTCGAAAGAAGTACGTAGGCAGCTCGTCGAAAGACGAGTTCAGCTATCCCCCTCTCTAAAAAGGGGGGGGGGAGTGGGTGCGTATACTCGTATACTCCCACATAGGAAAAGATGCGTTATTGTAATCGAATTCTATAGAGATTTCGAAATTTTTTACGATCAATATGCGTCGCTCCTTTTTAAGACACATGCAAAAGTCTCAGAACACGCCTAGAAAATCTACAAACGTTAATACTCTTGCCAGCAGCCTCGTACGGCCCAAAATCACAAAACAATCTCACTTCAGCACCGAAAATATACGTATAGTCTTCGAAATAACCGCGAGAAGTCGCCAAGTTAAAAATCGAGATGATACGAACAAATTGTCCGAACGCGACCACTACAAATCTTACACTCCGTTCGTCGATTGGCCCCGACGAACACATCAGCCGTCTTAAACAAACGCAACTTGATCACTCTTTTGATCTTCGAACGTCCAACACAAGGACGAAAGCGCGCTACAAAAAAAATCCAAAATTTTGGTCTAGCACTTCCAGTTGGCTTAAAAATTGTCTCTGGAAAGATGCTCGATTCGTACCATACAAGTCGTATAAGCCGAGAACCTATCGCGGACTTTAAATCGGTACGAATCATGTAGAAATCGCAACAGGAAAACCGATAGCCAGCTAGTCACCGCACAAACCTTAAAACCGAGAGTAAACCTAGGTCTTGCCCTAAACCCATCGCATTGGTCTCAGACATCTCAAAGACATGATATCTAAACGATAAGAGATCCTAAAACATGTCTCTTCGTTCATATCTCAACGTTCCTGAAAGATCGTAAATAATTTTTACGAAAACTCACGTCTCGAACAAACTAACAGATTGAACGCCTCAACGAAGTTAAAAATGAGACGACAACTCATGTTTACTTCAAACCCACTCTAAACAAAGTAACTCAAACAAACATCCATTATATACACCGCATAGCGGTAGGGGTTCAAAGCCACCAACGGCCAGTCCCGTCAAAAACGGCCAAAACAGGCCCATACAAAGTTCGAAGGCCACACTCGGCAAGACATATATGAACAAAGGCCACACTCGGCCGCTAAATACTAGATAAAGGGAAAAACTCCTTCCCATAAAAACACTCACAGATCAAAGTTAAAATTCCCGGACAAGGAAGCTCCGAATGCATCCGCGGGATAGTTCACTTCCTCATCGTCACCGGCAAAATCAGTCGTGTTTTCTACGGTATCAGGAGAAACCGGGAAGGGATCCCTGAATCCCTGAATCTTCCGATCGATCAGAGAAATGATCGTCTCAGCGTGAGCATGATCCTTCATGCCACCCTTCATTAACTCCATCTCCCTCTCGAAAACGTAGTCATCCGCCCGCGTCTTCCAAAGGCTCCCGACGGAGCCGCGACACTCACGGAAATCGCCCAGTGAGTTGAAAGCATCCTTAAGATTCCCGTACTCAACCTGGAATTGAGAATCGCGAATCTTGA
The DNA here is from genome assembly GCF_020379485.1 of Brassica napus. Classification (NCBI taxonomy): domain Eukaryota; kingdom Viridiplantae; phylum Streptophyta; class Magnoliopsida; order Brassicales; family Brassicaceae; genus Brassica; species Brassica napus. The sequence goes on along the minus strand of NC_063451.1, from coordinate 3,613,496 downwards.
TTACCTCGGCGATTTCCCTCTTGCCCTTCCGTTCCGCCCTACGAACAGCCCTGGCATGATCACGAGCGAGTTGAGCATCTCGCGCCAACATCTCGTCTCGCATGCGAGCAAAATCCTTTTCCGCCTTCTCCGCTTTAAAGCGGTAGATCATGGTCTCTCTATGGCTCGCCTCAATAGCCGATCCATGCAAGTTCAAGCCCTATAAAAGTGATTGACACGTTATAAGCAAAAAAAAAAAAAAAAAATTTCTTAAAGTTTATACCCCGTTGATGATACGAGATCCTTCCGCGATGACTTTCGGGCTCCCCGACTCGCTCGTGGTCGGAGGAGAATCGAAGCCCGATGGAAGACCAGCGAAGAAATCATCAAAGTCTGGAATAGGGACCTCGCTCGTACCGCTTCCATCGCCGAAAGCAAGGTCCGGATCCCATCCTGGAAGCATGCAATCGTCCACTGAAAACTCCAGGTCACCGAGGTCAATATCTTTCCCCTTCGAAGAGTTCAGCCCTGTCGCAATCGTGTGAGCGGCGACGGTACCTTGGTCTTCAGGTTCGGAATCACTCCTTGCTTCTCCGCCCAAAGCAGGACTAGGATGCACAAACCTCAGCGCCTTTCGAACTCTCTTCGGCGTAAAGGAAGTCCAGAAAAAAGGACCATTCCTGAGCAGATCCCTCACCGCAATAATGTCTTCAGGAAACGGAGCAAGAGGGTTGATAAAGGGACGATCGTTCGGCAACCTCCGAAACTATGGGATACAACTCTCCTCAACGGACGCGGCGTCTACACAAACGAAGAAGAAAAATTTCTTCCACGAGTTGAAGTTAGAAGTAAACCCCTTTACCACTGACATGAAGTTCCGAGGAATCAGCATGTACGTGTCCGTATCCTTGATGATCTGTAACCGAAGAAGCGCTTCGAAGTGATCGACGGTGAGGGGGAGACCATGCTCGTAGCTCAGGATCAGGATTCCTATGAGGTGCTGGACGCCAAGAGGATTCAGTTGGCTTATCGCCACCCCGAAACGACCCAACACGCGGACGATAATCTCGGGGATCGGGAACCACAAACGACAGTGCACTACGAATGCTTCGTAACAAGTAAAGTAGCCCTCCGGGGGACTACTAGCGCATTCTCCTTTACGAGGAACCCTGAATTCCACCGCGTCCGAAATATGGTAGAACGACCGCATGACCTCGAGGAATTCACTAGTACTCCTACTTGGTGCACCTGCCTCCACCGGGCGATGGTTCATGACCTGGAACGATTTTTCTTTGGGAGGCGTGATCGAACCGTAACACGCCACCCACCATGCCTCGTTCTCGGCTGGGTCTACCGAATGAGGAACGAATTCCATCTTCGGCACTCGAAGCTCTTCAGAAACGTTCGCGGGCAAGGACCTTTTCTTCGAACTCATCTTCTTACTCGACATCTCGTTTTTTCTTTTTAATCAGGAAGGAAATGATAGAGAGAAAGAGAAAGAAGAAAGAACTTTTCAAGAAAACCTCTCTATGAGAATGAGTAAGTGTAAAGATTGTGAAGAAATTACCTCCCTTCTTATAGGCATGAGAAATTACTATTTACTTGCGGATTTTTGGACACGAACTTCGCCCAAATACACCAATCTCGTCCGAACTCGCCATACTACGCATTGGGATCTCACTAGAAATCCACGCTCCCAACGAGTTGGGGGGCTAACTGTTCGGGTCAAAAACGGTTACGAAGAAGTTAACGTCCAAATCCCCGAAGAAGAAAACGAAAAACCTTCTTCGACAAACACTTTTTCGAAATAGATTCTTCTTTACGAAAAACTTTGCGGAGGAAACGCGAGTCCTCGACCAAGAGCTCGAAAAGGATCGCTACGCAGCGACCGACCACGTGCTCCGCTCGGTCGCTATGTAGCGACCGAGCTCGAGTCAAAACTCTCGGTCGCTACGTAGCGACCGAGCTCGAACCGAAGTTCGGTCGCTACGTAGCGATCGAGCGCTTGGTCGCTACGTAGTGACCGAGCTCTTCCGAAACGTCGATACGACATTAGTCCATGCATTCTTGTCTACCCTTCGATGCTATCTCCCGAAGACCGTAGCGAACCCATTTCACGTTCCCCGCCATTCTAAGTTATCGATCAAACTTTACCGTAAAAACCGCGGAAAGTTTGTTCTTTATCGAAAGAAGCCGTAATAAACGCTTCGAGTCAGAAGACGGCCCAAAGGGACCTAAGATATGACTCGAGTTCCAACTTACGATTTCTTAACCAACAGCCCATAAGCCGCATGACGGTTTACGCTTAGCACTTAGAGCAATTTTAGGGAATTTTCCGTTTTTGTTATTCGAGCTGCGACTCAATTAGGTTTTTGCCGTCTTAGGGTTTTAGAACTAGGAATCTCGCCGACAGCTCTCGTAACCCAGGCACTTACCTTGTTGTAAACGCTCAAACGCAGATTCGGAATAAGAACTATCTTGCTCTCTTTTTTGATTTCTTATTTTATTACTGTTCTCGTTTCGTGTTCTGATTGCTTGGCGTGTGGTATTAGTAGATATCCGGGACCTCTGGGAAATTAGGATTCTCCTACTTTCCTAATTTAAACGGAAATCGTCAGTGCGAATTTCGGTTCCCACAGGCATCATTTATAGACTTTTTAAAGGAAAAATTGGAAAAAAGAGACACCTAGAACTTTTGTTTGTCTTTTTAGGATTTTTGATATTTTGGGTCATTTTGGACATGTTTTACCCTTGTGTAATGAGAAAAAATAGTAAACTAAATTTTAAAAATATAAGAAAATATGAAAACTATTGAAAATATAAGTATGACTATTTATATGTGTGAACAATGAGCCGAGAGATTTCTATGAGGCAAAGGAATCAAAGAAGTGGATGTTGGCGTGTGAAGACGAGATCACATCGATCACTAAGAATGGTACATGGACACTCATGGACCTTCCACATGAAGCAAAGGCAATTAGATTAAAGTGGATTTTCAACTTTAAAAAGAACTCTGACCTATGTATCATTAAGCATTAAGCTTGTCTTGTTGCTAAGGGATACGTCCAAAGGTATGGAGTGGATTTTGACTAAGTGTTTGCTCCAGTAGCTCGAATTGAGACAATCCAACTCCTCATAAACCTTGCGGCTTCTAGTGGTTGGGAGATACATCATCTTGATGTGAAAACTGCATTCTTGCATGGAGACTTGAAGGAAACGGTTTATGTTACACAACCGGATGGCTTCACAATAAAGCGATCTGAAACCAAAGTATACAAGCTTAATAAAGCTTTGTATGGCTTACAACAAGCACCTCGAGCTTGGAATGATAAGCTAAACGGTATACTTAAGGAGTTTGGTTTGATACGTTGCAAGAAGGAGCCGTCCGTATATGTGAAGAAGATGAACGAATGTCTCTTGCTCGTTGCAGTGTATGTTGATGACTTATTCGTAACTGGAACAAGCGTGAAACTCATCAACAACTTCAAGAAAGAGATGACATCAAATTTGAGATGAGGGATCTAGGAAAATTGACTTACTATCTAGGGATTGAGGTAATTCAACACGACGATGGAGTCACCTTGAAGCAACAGAACTACGCTCTAAGAATCCTAGGAGAAGCAGGTATGAAAGATTTCAATCTGGTACACACACCGATGGACTTTGGTGCGAAGTTATCATGAGCTGAGAATGAGAAGGAGATCGATGCTACAAGTTATAGAAGGAACATTGGCTGCCTTTGGTATTTACTTCATACATGGCCAGATTTTTCTTACTGTGTGGGTATTTTGAGTCGCTATATGCAACGACCTAAAGAATCTCATGGGGCGGCACTGAAGCAATGTTTAAGGTATCTGCGAGGCACTACTACTTGTGGACTCACCTTCACACGATCAAGTCCAAGACCAACAAATTTAATTAGCTACAGCGAAAGTAGTCACAATGTAGATCCAGATGATGACTAGAGTACAACAGGTCATGTCTTCTACCCCGGTGAGAGTCCCATAACCTGGTGTTCGCACAAATAAGATATCGTAGGATTTTCGTCTTGTGGAGGGCAGCTTGATTGAAGTTGAACATGTACCCGGAAATCAACAAAAGGTGGACATACTACCGAAGGCTCTTGGATGAATCAAGTTTAAGGAAATGAGAGAGCTTATTGGAGTTCCAGAGTTATCAGAAACCGAGTTCAAGCTTAGAGGGGAGAATATTGGATTAAGCTTGAAAAAAAGGAAACTTGAGTTATAAGTTATTAACTTTATCCTACCAAGTTATGAAAATTAGGAATACTAACATGTTTATGAGTTATCTAGATATATTACCTCATAGGATTAGGAGTTATAAATCTCTATATAAGAAGATGTCAGATTGTTGCGTAAGTTATGAGTTTGAGATTGAGAGATGAGAGCTTTAGTTTTTGAGTTAGTTTTCTAAAGTAATAAAGAAGAGTATTCTTTATACTGAGTTCTTTCAATCTTTGAATTCTATATTAACCCATTGGACATTAGCGAACTCGATGATTGTAGGTTAGGTACGCACATCTATCAAAATTTTGGTACGTTAACATGTGAGTCATGTTCCTGACGCATACTAGCTGTTGGAGTCTCATCTAAAAAATTATTTCTCAGTCAAAAGTTTAGTTTGTAAACACATTCTACAAAAAAAAAAGACGTTACAAACTGAAAACAAAATCTAAGATCTAACTTATACGAAAATACATTGGTTCGTGGGATGTTATGAGTGTTTGTATTTATCTTTTTGTAGGGCGTTTGATTTGTTCGTATTGGTAAATTTTAGTTTCTTGTTTAAAGAGAGGCCATGGTTCCTATAACTCGCATTAGAGTAAACTCTCGTAAGTGTAGGCATGGCCTCTGATTTGTTCTTATATCGAATAAACATGGAAATTCCAAAAAAACGAAAAAGTTCAAGTTTTGTAAAAAGAACAAGACCAACATTTATGAGAAGATGAGGAGGAATTTACAAGAAGAGATTCTTGAGGTTTCCAGGAAGTTACAAGAGGCATATAAAGATGAGGAAGAATATTGGCATCAGAAAAGCCGGAATATGTGGTACTCGTCTGGAGATCTTAATACTAAGTTTTACCATGCTTTGACAAAGCAGCGTAGGGTTCGTAATAAAATAGTGGGACTCCATGATGAATTGGGTAATTGGATAACCGAAGAGAACAAAGTTGAGAAGGTGGCGGTCGATTATTTTGAAAGTTTGTTTAGATCCACGGACCCAACAGATTTTGATAGTTTCTTGGAAGAGATAGTTTCATCTATTTTCCACCAAATGAATCAAATTTTATTGAGAATGGCAACAGAGGAAGAGGTCCGACTAGCTTTATTCATGATGTATCCGGAGAAAGCGCCAGGCCCGGATGGGATGACAACTCTCTTTTTTCAACATTCATGGCATGTTATCAAGAAGGATGTGGTTGAGATGGTGAATAATTTTCTCCTTACAGGAAATATGGATCCACGTTTAAATATTACTAATATCTGTATGATTCCGAAAATAGAGAGACCCACAAGGATGACAGATCTAAGGCCGATAAGTCTATGTAATGTTGGGTACAAGATTATCTCGAAAGTTTTGTGCCAAAGATTGAGAATTTTTCTGCCACAGCTAATTTCAGAGACACAGTCGGCTTTCGTGTCGGGCAGGTTAATCTCAGATAATATTCTTATAGCGCAGGAAATGTTTCATGGACTGAGGACCAATAAGTCTTGTCAAAATAAGTTTATGGCAATCAAAACGGATATGAGTAAGGCGTATGATAGGATAGAGTGGAGTTTTATTGAGGCTCTTCTTCATAAAATGGGATTTGATCCTCGTTGGATTAACTTAATGCTGGAGTGTATTTCTTCGGTTCAATATAGGATCCTTCTCAATGGTCAGCCACGTGGTCTTATCATCCCACAGCGGGGCTTACGGCAAGGGGATCATTTGTCTCCGTATTTATTTATTATGTGCACTGAGGCATTAATTGCGAATATTAAGAAGGCGGAGAGGGTGAAACAATTATCTGGTCTAAAGGTAGCAAGAGCTTGTCCAGCAATCTCTCATTTGCTATTTGCAGATGATAGTCTTTTCTTTTGTAAGGCAAATAAGGAGGAGTGTCAAACCATTCTCAGGATTTTGAAGGAATATGAGGCTGTCTCAGGGCAACAAATTAATTTCCAGAAATCTTCAATTCAATTTGGACATAAGATTGAAGAAGCTAGTCGTCAAGAATTGAGAGATATTTTGGGAATTCAGAATATAGGAGGCATGGGATCTTACTTAGGTTTACCAGAAAGTCTTGGAGGATCTAAGGTACAAGTGTTTGGTTTTGTAAAAGAACGCTTGAATAATAGGGTTAATGGATGGACTTTTAGATTTTTTACTAAAGGAGAAAAAGAAGTGATTATTAAATCGGTGGTTACGGCCCTGCCAAATCATGTTATGTCTGTTTATCGGTTACTGAAGGCCACAGTAAAAAAGTTAACGAGTGCAATAGCTCAGTTTTGGTGGAGTCCAGGAGGAAGTACAAAAGGCATGCATTAGAAATCATGGGATAAATTATGTGTTCTTAAAGATAATGGTGGACTAGGCTTTAAGGATCTTATCGATTTTAACACAGCAATGCTTGGTAAGCAATTGTGGAGGCTGATTGAGAAGCCAAATACTCTTTTTTCAAGAGTCTTCAAAGGACGATACTACAGGAATGCTTCACCCCTGGAACCGATCCGCTCATACTCCCCGTCATATGGCTGGAGGAGTATTATTTCTGCTAGATCTCTGGTTTGTAAAGGACTAATTAAAAGGGTGGGAACAGGTTCATCTATATCAGTATGTAATGATCCTTGGATCCCAGCCACTCGCCCGAGACCAGCAAACAAAAACCTTCCAAACAGTTACCCGGATCTCACAGTGGATTCCCTCATTAATCAGGAATCCCGAACATGGAATTTACAGGCAATCATGGCTTTGGTGGATCCTCATGATGTAAAAATTATTGGAAGTATTCCATTAAGTCGTAATCAGATGGAGGATAGAAATGGATGGCATTTTACCAACAATGGAAAATATTCGGTTCAATCAGGTTATCAAGTGGAAAGGGTCTATCCTGATAAGGAAAAAACCACCAGTTTTTTATGGTCCCACGGTGGATACATTAAAAGCTTTCTGCTGGAAAGTGCGGTGCCCTCCGAAAATAAAACATTTCTTATGGCAACTCCTTTCAGGATGTATAGCGGTAATGAAAAATCTAAAATCAAGAGGGATACAAGGGGATATATGTTGTGCCCGATGCGGAGATCCGGAGGAATCAATAAATCATGTGTTTTTTGAATGTCCTCCAGCACGTCAAGCATGGGCTTTATCTAAGATACCATCGCATCCCAATATTTTTCCTATCAGTTCTTTTTTTGCTAATATGGATCATCTTTTTTGGAGAGTTAATCCAAAGATGGATGACCACCAATTTGCATGGATATTATGGTATATATGGAAAGGCCGGAATAACAAAGTTTTTAGCAATCTGGATATTGATCCGAGGAAAACACTCAAATTAGCGGAATTGGAGTCATCACTCTGGGCTGAGGCACAGGTAGTAAATGATTCAAGGAGGGGGCATCAGGTACATACCACTTCCGCATTAGCAACGTCAGGACGATGGTGCTTCATAGATGGATCATGGAAAGATAAAGATTTATTTTCAGGGCAAGGCTGGTATAGCACTTTACCGGGTTTCGATGGTTTATTAGGGGCAAGGAATGTAAGGGCATGTCTCTCACCCCTTCATTCGGAGGTGGAGGCTTAAATTTGGGCAATGGAATGTATGAAGAATTTAAGACAGTTTCAGGTGACGTTTGCAACGGATTGTTCTCAATTGGTAAAGATGGTTTTGGAACCAGAAGAATGGCCAGCATTTGAAAGTTATCTGGAAGACATTAAGCTTTGAAAAAGAAGTTTCCTCAACTCAGACATCGTTCATGTACCACGGACGGAGAACCTACGGGCGGATAGCTTAGCACGTAGTGCTAGGAAACAACCGTCTTTCGTCGTTCACATGGATGCGGAGTTACCAAATTGGTTTACAGAGTCAATATGAGTCTGTAAATGTTTTGTTTGCAAAAAAAAAACAAGACCAACATTTATTATAAGTTCGTGGTCATGTTCTTTTGAAAATATTTCGACAAGTTGATCGCTACTTAATTACATGTAAGTGTATGTCTCAAATATAGTTCTAAACAACATGGGGTCATGTGAGATGTTAAATTGTAATGACGATTCTCTACTAATACGGAGATAATAAATGATAACTAAGGTTTTAACCCGATAACTCATTGCAAGTGCACAAGAAATTTTGAAGTAATGCGGAATCGAATCCATAATGACCAGATACCCACTTCAATCCTCAGTTCGAATCAAGGTAGATGACACAGAGATTTGTATGTAGAAAAACTAAATAATGTAGTAAACAAAGAGAAATGTAAACTATAATATAAAATCCCTAGGCATCAGGTAATTCGCAAGACATCAGATCATGAATACAAAGATTTTGTCAAAGAATTAACGAAGAAGAGAGCACACTGACAAAACAAAGATTTTGTCAGTAACTAAGTAGTATACATATCTATCATGGGTATATAATATAAACAAAACTTTCTTGTATATTCTATCTCAACTAGAATTCGTTCGATTTAATTCTGGCAAGATGTCGTTAGTCTACGATTTACATTATCTTGTTTGTGTATCATAACCTGTTCTATCTATTACCTAGTGCTACGTCTAGGGAATAATAGGTTTCCCATCCACTATGTACTGTACTATTGAGAAGTCAGTTTTCTATGTGTCGCTCTCACATAAACTTTTATGATGGTTGATTACACGGATATCCTTAATGAATTAAAAATATTACATTTAAAATATTTTTTTATTTAGTTTCCTTTTTAATTCTGAAAAACATGTACATATAATAAAAAGGAAAATTTTTATGAAGTAAAAAAAACGAATTGAAAAACAAAAATATATGTATATATAATATGATTTCATAAAAAAAAGGAAAGTTCACAAAATAGTAATATTACATTTAAAAAATATTTTTAAATAACATAAAATATACTTTTGAAGTAATAAAATACTTTATTTATATTTATATTTTCTTAGATGAAAATATAAATTTGTATATAATGCGATTTCATTAAAAACAATTTACACAGATAATCTTATATTAGAAAAAGAAATATTATTTCTTTTAAAAAATAATCTTAAACAATACAAAAAAATTAAAAGTAATAGAAATATTTATATATATATTTCTTAGATGATTACAAAAAGTAATTAAGTAACATAAACTGATATATGTGTAGTTGACTAAAAATAGTTTATAATTAGTATTATTAAAATATTTTATTTATTTTTCATATATGTAATTGACTATAATATCTTTCAATTACAGCAAAAAAATATTGATAAATTATATTTTACTTATATAATATATTTTCAAATAAAATCACAATTTTGTTTACTGCTTATTTTTAAGAGATATTAAAAAAAAACTCGTTTGATCAAATAGTTACAAAATATTTTAATGAGGTAGATATATTATATTTTATCATTATTAAAGTTATTTGTTTTCTTAATATTAGATTTGCTTTTAAATTTGGGGAAATTTTATCTTTACACTTTGTTGGATACCACTTTTCAACTTTATCATCAGTCTAAGGACATTTTCAGAAATACCACTTTCATTAATGAGAAAAAGACAATAATACCCTTACCTTATCTTCTTCTCCACCATCGGTTTCTCTCCCTCTCCCCAAGTCACCGTCGTCTCTCTCTCACCGTCGAGTCACCGTCGTCTCTCTCTCACCGTCGAGTTCCGGCGTCTCTCTCTCACCGTCGAGTTCTGGCGTCTCTCTCTCACCGTCGATCTCTCTCTCACCGTCGATCTCTCTCTCACCGTCGACTTCCGGCGACGAAATCGATTCAAAATCTCCAAGATGTCGACTCCTATACATGATTCACAACTTGTATGTCTCTAATTTCTGTAATTGTTTGTTCTATAATTTCTGTATTTTTTGTTTGATTCGATTTTGTGCTTTCTCTTATCGAAAAATCAAACAAGGTTCTCTTAGATATCTCATTTAAAGAGGTCGATCTAAGAGAAACAGATTTGATAATGAAACGTGAGAGTGAAAACATTGAGTATTTGAAAACTTAAATCTGGTTTTGAAGTCATATTAAGATTGATCTGAATGGTTCCGGCTAAGAAAGAGGTTTTCCGATAGTCAAAACTGCATATTAAGGAAGAGATAATTTTCGATAGTGAAAACTGAATATTAAGGGATTATAACCCCTTATAAATCTTGGTTTCATGAGATCGTTCATAAATATAACTCAATGATTTATAAGGAATTATAACCCCTTATAAATCTGGGTTTCATGATCTTATTGATAAATACAATTCAACTATTTATAAGGTCCTATAAAGAAGTTTCTAAACAACAGTTTCATCGTATATGTGTATAAAACTTGTGATATTGTGGAAATACATGAACATTGTGCTTGCCTTGGATAAAGTATCTATAGTTCATGATTAGAAGTTCATATCATCGTTTTATAAAGTAATATACATGATAATTTTTCTTTTGTTTTTTGTTTTCCAGTTGGATAGCAATGAGTTTTGCACAAATTTGAGTTTGCCTCCTAGGATTTATGGAGCTGGAACAGAATCACCAGACAATCACAAAGTAATCATCCAACATTCAAACATGGATTATGTCTCTAAGGTTGCTGATATATTGGAAAAAGAAGAGTTTGCCCAGATAGAGAACTCACACATTGGAAGCATTGTGAAGCTGGCAAGAAGGACTAGCGTTCAGTTTTCAGAGGATCTGTTCGATTTTCTCATGAAGCGAAGAATAATGACGAAAGGAACAGGTCTTTGGTTTACATTCTCTGATTAACGAATGAGGTTTTCAATGAGAGAATTTCATTTGACAACAGGGTTAGCTTGTGAGCAAGATAAAACAGAAACAGAGCCACTGTTCAGACAAGTGAAGAAACCTTATCTTTGGATGCTAAGCAAGGGGGAACAGTAAGAAGCTTGTATGATCTGCTCAAAAAGAAAGCAAGAACAATGACAAGACTAGAGAGACTATCTATAGGAATAGCAATAATCAAAGAAGGGGTAATTATTGCAGAAAATTCAAGCTCTCTAATCCCAAAGGGAAGGTTGCTGGCTTATAAGAACTATGATAGCTTGTCGAAGTTGGCTTGGGGTAAAGTTGCCTATAAAGTTTTGTCCAAAAGTGTTAAACGTTTGAGTGCAAGTTCGTGGACATGGGAGAGTTATGAAGTGAGAGGTTTTGTGCTGGCCATAAATTTGTGGGCTATGTCATCAGTGCCTATGCTTGGTAAAACTTTGGGAAAACCATGCCAGGAAACCTCTTCTGCAGATCCGTTATGTCTACATTGGGACTCAACAAGGGCTCCGACAATTACTGAAGTTTTGGAGGTGGAGAACAAAAATAATGTGAGTTTTTACTAAAGTTTAAAAATTTATTCGTACTGTATTGTTTAGAAAGAGGTTTATAAACATACTCCTTGAAAAAGGGTCACAAGCAGGCGCCTTGGTAAAAAATGTGAACTGTTTAGACATTTTAGAATATTTTTCATTTTGTACTTTTTCTGTAACATGTTGCTTGCATCATTCACACACTAGCCCTTAACATTCACATTAGATTATTGAGAATGGTCGCTCTGTTTCTTCTTGGCTTGTGTTTTGTGTGTGAACTCGCATGTTTCACTTCTCTTAACACCTTGCTTGTGTCATGCCCTCATTAGCTCCTACCATTCACATGAAATTACTAAGTTAACTATATTGTTTCATAATGGTTTGTAAATAGGATATTTACAGAGACCTATAAAACATTGTTTTATCCTTACAGGGTGTGGTTACTACAGTGTTTGGATTCTCTGAGAAATTCAAACATTTGGTGAACCCAACACATCCTGATGATAAGGACTTTGACAGTGTCGTACAACTAGTTCAACAAGGATACAAAGTGACGAAAAGTGATTGGGAACAAGGATTTTGGATGTTTTTCTTACAACAGAAGACATTGGTCGACAAAGCAGGACAGAAGACAAAGATGTACAGCAAAAATTCTAAGGTCATTGTGTTTTTGATGTTTTATAAGACTTTATCAAATTTGAAATTGCTAAGTTATTTTAATATTATAAGCATTTATAAATCTCTTATTTTTGTTTGAAATAGGAGCAAGCACAAGATGAAGAAGAACAACAAGTGGAAGCTGATGCTGAATTCGGCGACGGTGAT